>NW_011948448.1:0-236717 GCF_000503995.2 Ceratosolen solmsi marchali
GTGGTGGTGGTGGTGGTGGTGGTGGTGGGGGTGGTGGTGGCGGTGGCGGTGGCGGTGGCGGTAGCGGTGGCGGCGGCGGCGACGGCGGTGGAGGAGGAGGAAAGGATGGTGTGCGAGTAGCGGGAGGGTTAGAGGGGGAAAGACACAGAGAGTGAGAGAGAGAGAGAGAAAGAGAAAGAGAGAGAGAGTGAGAGATAGAGAAAGAGAGAGAGAGAGTGAGAGATAGAGAAAGAGAGAGAGAGAGTGAGAGATAGAGAAAGAGAGAGAGAGAGTGAGAGATAGAGAAAGAGAGAGAGAGAGTGAGAGATAGAGAAAGAGAGAGAGAGAGTGAGAGATAGAGAAAGAGAGAGAGAGAGTGAGAGATAGAGAAAGAGAGAGAGAGAGAGAGAGAGAGAGTGAGAGATAGACCGAGACGAGGTTATGGAGGAATTCATTATCCGTCGAAGAACGTTTCACTCACCCACACCACACACATATAAGAACTGAGATAAGAGCCACGCGCGCACTTTGGTCAACCGAGTACTCTTTCACAATAATAATAATAATAATAATAATAATAATAATAATAATAATAGTAAAGATAATAGTAATGATAATAATATTAATAACTTGAAATGCATGTATAGCGGAGGAATAGAAATTTAGAAAGAGAAAGAAAACAATAGGCCTATATAACAATTTCGCCAGCTCATTCCGTTTCTACTCGATATCAAGTCATACCTTACTCTCTCCTCCTCTACTATCTCACAATCAATTTGCGCTTTCTTATTGAAATATTTTTACGCAAGTTGTGTGCAAAAATTTGTATGGTAATCTTACGTGTCGAGGATTTAAGCGGAGGGACGAAAAATTTTCGATGGTAACAAAAATAAGAAACTACTACGTCCCCGTCCTCGTTAAATAAACGCACTACCACTGCTGTTGGAGTAACTTTCAAGACTGGACTCTCGTCTCTCACTCGCGAAGTGCGAACTCTCGGAGAGAGGGAGAAAGAATAGATGAGACCGATGAGGACTGATATTGCGAGTGTGAGAAAGAAAGAGACGACCTAACACGTGTGTTACGTTGTCGTACAATATATGTAACCACGGAACATATAATGTAGATAAGCAACTCGCGGGGTCCGCGAGATGATCGTCGCGATGATGAAAATGCGCATGAATGAAATCATCCACTTTTATTAGACAGTCTGCTTCGAACAGGCTTTTAATGATATATATAAAATTATAACTGCTTTCATTGTAATCAGGTAATTAAAATAAATATCTCATTATACAAGGAAACTTATGTTTAATAACTCATACCTAAAATTATAAGTCTTTTATATAAATGGGCAAATCATGCATGACGTAAATGTAAATTTATTTGAAATATGTACATTATATGACTACGTAATATTATCAAGTGTAAGTTAATCATAATGAGGGATAATGAAAATAAAAGATTTAAATGGTCATGTACTCTCCTGAGAGAATTAACGATCTTCTTAAATTAAGGAGACCATAACAGTTTTAAGTATATATATTTTCTTTAATGAATTTTTACATATATTTTATAATAAATTATAATTTTAATATATGTCGTTACAAATATTTTTAATCTACATTTTCTTTAATAAACGCCTTTGATTGACATTATAAACCATATCTAATTCAGAATTACATGAAACTTTTAAAAAAGCAACGAATTCGAAATAACAAAAAATTAACAGAAAGTATTAACGAAATCCAACGCTATTATATTTTTTTCTTTCTCTTTTTCTTTTTTTAATACATGAGATTTCAACAATTTTCAATAATATAATAATTTCATGTATTATTATTCAATGTTTTATTGTAAATATGCATAAAACCTATGTTTTAAAGATAACGCTGCTACTCTAGCAAAATTAATGTCCTTAATTTTATTATCTGATCTTTCTAACCATTTAATAAAACATCGATACATAATAAACTAAACAGAAGTTTAGTGTCTCAGTTATATTTTCAAAATCTTCAATAATACCCACATGACTTTTCGATAAAATCATTTTTATACCGCTTTACATTATTAACTAGGCAATTAAGCCTAAAAATTTTTTCCTAAAGATTTTTATAATGAAAATTTTTCTTAATCCACCACGGCATATTATAAATTTCTTGGGAAACTAAGTTTTTACTTTTTATTACAAAGCATTAACAGATCAAAATTTCATGACTGCACTCTCTTATAAAGAAAAAATATAAAATATTTTTCGAAAATTATTGAAATTTACTTATTAATGAACAAAATTATATACCGTCTTCTATTCCAGTATATATCTATACTACAAATATTAATATAAAACATATTTTATGTGTACAAAACAATAACAAATTTTCTAATCATCGATGTAATATGAGGCATAAATTATTTTTAATAATTTATATACTAAAATATCATATCATTATGAACAATCACAATACGTATATATATTTTTTACTTTTAATAACCAGTTCGCTTCAACTATTATTATTGTAAATATTAATACTTTTTCTCGATTTTTCAAAATCATCGAATTATCTTAATTTTATTAATATTGCTTAAAAAGGTAGACTAATTTATATTAAATAAAAAATAGTCTTTTTTATACAAACAATCGGTATACGTTACATCGGCAATATTAATTAAATAAACAATCCAAAAATATAAATTGTTATAAATAAAAATTAATTATTTTTCATGGGGCACATCATTGGTGTAGAACTCAATACAATTCTAATATGATATAGAGAAAATATAAGCGAAAATACATAATATTGAATATAATTATAGTATTGTAATAAAAACATTATAAATATAAATATATACTTAGAAGAAACACTTATAATAATTGTCTGATTACCTAATGTTAACGTAAAATTCTCAAAAATCTAGTAAACGTAATATTTAATGTAAATGTTAAATTTCTTATATTTAATCGTAAAAATAAATGACCAATTCGTATCACTAACATTTGTTTCTAATTTGTCTCAGCCGTGACAAATGATCATACAAATGGTTATGAGAAATTCTTTTACAAATGAATATATTTATTACTAAAAATTGTAAATCATTTACAATGTATATTCATATAATATATTTGCATGCATTCGTATATGTGCTATGTAAAATGTAAAAGGAATCAATATTTTTAATTAGTCTGAAATTTCAATTGGATGAAGATAAAATTATATAGATATTATATGGCGATTTTAATTAATTACACTTATATATATGCACATATGTATATTTTATGATTCCTGTTTAATTACATACACAGAGATTGACTTAATAAATTATAAACACTATATACATTCATATTTGTAATTAAAATATAGTTACGATTCGAGATTAATCACTGTTGTTTACCAAATTTTTTACGACTGTCCGACATTTTAATAATTTAAAATCAGTTAATTTCATAATAAATATTTTTAGAAATAATAAATTTATAACTCAATGTTTTCAATTTTAATTAATTCAAGTGTAATAATTGAGGTTCATCTTTATTTAAGTTTGAATTGTAAAATAAATTGGAAAATAATTAGATGAATTTGAAATTAGAACTATTGTTTAAAAATTAAGACCATTAAAAAATAATTGACATCGACATGGAATATTACTTTTACCTATACACAAAGTCATATAAATATATATCTATAAGTAGCTATAAAAAAAATTACATTATATTTTTTATTTTAGAAAACACTTGGAATAATAATTGCCGAATTAAATGCTTATTTCACAATTTTGAAAAAGACAATAAATATAATATTTAAATGTGAATTTTAAATTTTTTATATTTAATCACAAAAACTAACCCATCATTCCTATCAACTAATTGTTAATAATTATGTAATAAAATAGTTAATAAATAAATGTTTAACTTAAAATTAGTCCAGAAAGCAAAACTTGCTAATAGTTAACTTCTCTACCGATCTAAAATTATTTTGATTTATTAAAATTATCCATTCATTTTAATTACCCGATCGCAATGTCTATTATTGCGTAAGTATACACCATTATATGGTGTAATAGCTATTAAAAAATTTGTCTCTAATTTATAAAATAATTGATATATTTGTTTACAATTTCGTACAACGATGAATGTCAATGTAATTTGTTGTTTTATGGAAACTTAAAGTGTATTTTGAATTAATTATAGTAATCTCGCAAAAGTACAATTATACAAAGTATAATTGTATTTGGATTGTAAATTTTAATGTATAAAGTAATTTTTTCAAAACCTTAATTTCTAATAAAATTGTGAAATCGTCATTATTTATTTTACTAGAAATACATTTATTCGTGTTTTAATTTATTTATAAGTTTTATTTACTCGTTTTTAATCAATCTGAAAATGTAATTTATAATAAATATTTATAAATCGACCCTCGAAAGTTCTTTGACTTTACAGTTTTTAATAATATAACATATAAAAAAATATTATAATAATATAATATTTTTGAATAATTTTACTCTTAAAAATAAACAAATTCACATTTCATGTTAATAGGATGTTCAACAAGAAAGTAGGTGTACTTTTGAAATGTTATTTACACTTCCCCAATGTCTCATAAGATCTGATTTGTTAAAATTTTCATACACGCGAGTCAATGAAATATTTTATCATTTTAAAAATTATATTTTTATCGTAACATAATAATCGAATATTATTTAATTTGTATTGTATATTAAATAACATAAAATATACTTATGCTGCAATTAATACGTTGGATATTTGATTTATATGATTTATATTTGCTTAACAACGAGTTGATTATAAATAATCAAAATTAATAAAAAAAATCAACTACAAAGTACAAAATTCTTATTTCCTTTTTAATATTATAAAGCTTTTCTTAAGCAAAGATAGCAACTTTTCAGAATGTTGTAACATTACAGTAATCCAAGTGATAAATTTGGACAGATAATTAATTCGTAGGTAATATTCAAGTTATTAATATTACTATTAACACTTTATCAGAAATATTTACAATAACTGGGTTAACTCCATCCATAGAAATTTTTCGACATCTCTGACCAAGGTAAATGCGCTGGTTAACGAATTACCCATCTCTTTTACGCAATTGTAATCCAATCATTGCAACCGCCTAAACGCCAATACTTCATACACTCTTGAAATACTTCTGACAATGATCTAAATCTAAATAAATAAATAATCAAAATTTTTATTCAATTGTAATTTACATTAGCATGGATAGAATGATGAAGTTTTATCAACTATCACTCAACTCAATCTATCAACAATACTGCTAAGATATAACAACCAATAATACATATACATCTGCCGTTGATTACTATTTTATATATCTAGAAGCAAACAATATTTCGGCTTTTAAAGATTGTATAATTCCTTAGTGAAATACAAACGCATTTACCTCCCTTCAATTGTCTAAGTAATTTTTTATTTGCTTAACTCCTTAAAGGAGGATAAAAAATAAATATGTTCTGTTGATCTTTGTCATTAATGATAAAGGCAATTTCGGATAAACTGTAAGGAGTTGTACCGTATTAATAAGTACGTACATATGATATATCAGATAAAAATTACAAATGTAAACGCAAGGAAATCAGGTATTTCTGGTATCGTTAAACGCAAAAAATTAATAATAATATACTAAAAAGCAATGTAAAAAGATGACGTTAAAGGACATTAAACAAAAATATAATTTTATAATTGTATTCAAATGTCTTTACATTTTCAATAAAACGGTAGAAATTTACTTTATCTTTAATTATTATCTATATTTGGTAATATAGGTATTATATTTTTGAAATTTCTATAATTAAATACATTTATTTCTAAGAAACTGAAATTACAGAAATATTAATAGAAGCATGAAAATTTATAGTTTTTATTGATGAATATATATTAATGATAATGGTTAGTTAATGAAAAAATATTATAGAATTTTATCAATATATATTGCCGAAAATTGTAATGCATTCATAATATATATTCATCATCATAAACAAATTGATATACAAATTACTATTGCAGAGTCTAAGAATTTTTAAGTAATTTAAAAAAATCTTCAATTTCTATTTGTAAGCATTTTTACAACTCGACTATATGTGCTTTTATAACATTTGATATTTTTTCAATGAACATATATAAATAAAATATTGTCATTATAATCTGAATTAGTTTGCTTAATAAGAAAAGTTGCATTTAATAATTCTGATAATTACTTACAAAAATTTTATTGATTTCTAGTACCAATACTACCATAAATGTAGAAGGATTCTATATTTTCAATTAGTCTGAAATTACAATTGAATGAAGATAAAGTTATATAAATATTATATCACGATTTTAAATTAAATATACTCATATACACACATAGGCATATTTTATGATCCCTCTTTAATTACATACACAGAGATTGACTTAATAAATTATAAACACTACACAAATTCTTATTTGTAATTAAAATATATATTTAAATTCAAATTAATATACAAATTTGACGATATTTAGTTAGGATTCAAGGTTAGTCATTGTTGTTTACCAAATTTTTTATGACTATCTAACATTTTAATAATTTAAAAATTAATTAATGTCGTAATAAATAATTTGAAAAATAATAAATTTATAAGATAACACAATGTTTTCAATTTTAATTAATCAAAATGTAATAATAAATAATTGACGTTAATATTTGTTTAAGCTTGAATTACAAAATAAATTGAAAATAATTAGATGTATTAGGAATTAGAACTATTGTTTAAAAATTAGCACCATTAAAAAATAATTGACATTGACATGGAATATTACTTATACATATACACAAAGTGATATAATATATATCTATAAGTGGCTATAAAAAAATTACATTATATTTATAATTATTTCCAACAATTTTCTATCTAAAAGAATTTTAATTTCTGTAGAATTACCTATATGTAAGATATCTTTATAATATATACTTTTATTTGCAAATTTAAAACTATACTAAAACATTATATTTTTCTTTACCATTGTTGAGCATATTACAAATTTTTTATTTACGTTTTACTTAATTATATTTAAAATTTATTATTAGGAATATAGTAATTTTTTAAATTTTTTGTACATAGTTTTTGTATGAATGACTAACAGTATTGTTCACTTAATTTATAATTCATGATTACTTTATACACAAAATATTTTATACTTGATATATTAGAAATATGTTAATTATTTGAATAAAATAAAAATTAATTATAATTTTAAAAAGCTTTTATATTAAATGCATGTTTTTCTTTGTTAAAAACATACGTAAGTTAAATATATAATAATAAAAAATAAAAAAAAAAAAAAATAAAAAATTCCATTAAATTATGAGGAAAAATACAAAATACAAATAAATTCCACGCACGTTGATGATGTTTAGGCGTAATTGAAGTAGTTAATAATTTGACTAATCTGCTTTTCGCGATCTACGCTTACGAATATTAGGACTATTAGGCAGGGATTGATTCTCCTTATCTGTCTTATCATTTTCTGATTTTTCTTCCAATTCACTTCCTTCTTCATCAACAAGATCATCCTTAACATCGTTCACTAATTCGTCATCGCCTGAGATTTTTTCGGTCATAAAACCACCACTATCGCCCTTCGGCTTTTTCTTCATTCGGTAGGATGGTTGTTTTGGTGGATAGATGAAGTCAATAACGCATACAATTAACTGAAATTAAACAATTTTGATTTAAAATATCGATAATAATGTATAGAAATAAATATTTGTTGGATCACATTATTTATTAGACTGGATTTTAAAATAAAATTAAAACGAATTTGTTTAATATAATATACTGATAATTATACTTATAATTATAATTCTTTTTAAGAAATTTGTAAAAATTTAGCATAATAATAAAATTTAATTTTGTTATTTATTTTAGCGATGAATAATGAGCATATAAACCATTACAACTTACCAGACCTAATACAGCTCCTAATACTATTGTTGCAATAGCAAAAATAAGATAACTTCCCCAAGTTGGTAATCCAAATTCTTCCATTAATTTATTATGAATACCCTGTAAATATTATCAATTTAAAAAATTAATTACATAAATAAATTTTCTTTAACCAATGATACTCAATCTAATGTAACAAATAGAACTTGAATTAATTATTATTTAATATAATAATTCTATTCGTGATAACAGAATCCTTGTTTAAACATCCTAAACTTAAATATATTAATATTGAGTACTAAATTAGAATTTTATCTTGGTAAGATAGATCCCAAGAGTACTTAAATATTTACCAAAGACTAAAATAAATAAATAAATATTCAGAGAAAATTTTTATTACTATTTATATTTATATTTATATTTTAAGATTAAACTGTAATAATTAATTATTGATAATATTAATAAGAAGTCTGTATTGACTATATACACGATGCTTTTGTTCCAGCTAAAGAATTGAGACGTAAGAATAAAATGTTTAAATTGAGAGAATTTTTAGTATAAAATATTGTAAATCATTGAAAAACTTTATATAAAGGACAAAAAGGAGTTTGCATTCTTGTAGGCAATATAATATTCTACATTGTTAAGAATATGCTGTGTATTAATCAAATATTTGATAAAATGACTAAGATACTGATGAAAACAAGAACTGCACTAATGTGATAAAAATATTTATTCCACGTGGAAAGACTGATATTTAAAGAAATTTGCGATCTTATAATTATTTGTACAAGAATAGCAATTGACAAATAATGATTGATTATGGTCTCGAAAATCATTGTAAATATATTATATTACATGGTTTATTTTTACTATGAAAGAATTGTTATTTCAAGAAAAATGTAAATGTATGGATAATAAGAATAATTTGCTACAAATTATTGACAGAAAAAGGATCGATTATATTGTATAAAAATGTTTGAGAATGTTTTAAATCAGAGTTCTGTCTGGACTTATTTAAAGGAGAAACGAGCTCTCTAAATTAACCAGCCTTAATTACTTCACACAGATAATAAATATTTTTAGTACTTTTTATACAATTATTAAATAAAATCCTTTAGATGTTAATAATAATATCTCTGAAAATACAGTTTTATATGCATACCCTTAATACTTGAGACATTCTGAAAAATTGACTAATGATAGTCATTTGTATTGAAGTCGGGCTTTTCCAACTTGGGATAGGATCTACTTTTAACCATGTCTTTTCCGAGACAAATTCAACAAGCGAACTTTTATCCCTTGGACTTTTGTATTGACGAAAAACTCCATCTTTTACACTATGAAAATAATGACAGTATTGAAATTATGACTAAGTATACACAAAAAAAACTTTGATTAAAAACTTACTGATATATTGTTGGCAATGCTGTAACCATAAATCGACCGCTAAGTCCAGGAGCATCGGTCACATCGATTTTGCCAACATTAATATTAAGTTGTTTTTTCTGAAAAGCAAGACTTTCCCATACTGGATCAAGAGCCTTGCATGCCGGACACCATGGTGCGTAACTAAAATGAAATAATACCTTCGCTAAAATATAATTATAATCTTATTTCACAGTCTATAATGATAAAATACGAACATAAAAAGTATATGTTTTTATAAATTTTTTATTTGTATAAATATTGAATTTATGATGATATTGAAATTACTGAAATTGTGAATAAAAACTGTTGATAATGTGAAATAGAATATTTTTATGTTATCAATAGATTATTCTCTAAAATTATAGATAGACAAATTTGTATTAAATGAAACAAATTTGTATTCAATTTGTATTCAATTATTAAATAGAACTTTAAAATACTTTTCTTTAATATGTATGCTAGGACTAAAATAATTGTAATATAATTTTTACATTCCAAATTTCTCATTAGTCTCATACCTAGCAATAAATTAATTTAATAATAAATTGGAAATATATTTGATATTAAAATAAATTAATATTTTGATCAATTCTCTCCATTCATATTTCAACAGCTATATAATTAATTTCAAATTATATTACTAAATGTAATTAAAAGTACCAAATGCTAATATCAGTTTTATTTAATTTATCATTAACATAATCTTGAAAAATATCGATTTTTACACATAATATTATAAACATCAACAATCATGTAACCTATCTTTCGAGGGTCGATTCTTTTAAAATTTTTTTCTTTTAATGCTGACAGATTGAAGAAAAAATTCACAGACATTCAAAAAAAAAAAAAACAAAAAAAATGTTAATTAAAATGTCGATCAACGTCTTAATTATTGGGTTATCAACTTTTTCAATGACACAAAACCTAATATTAATGTGAAAATAAGAATGTTGCAGAGGTATTTGAAAACGTGTTTACAATACTTACAATTCCACCATCCATTCGCCTACGAGCATTTGATCCCAGTTATTCTCATCGAGTTTCTCGACCCAGCCATTTCTCTTCTGAATGCTCGCTTTAACGAGCGTTATAAGAACAATAACGACGAAACTCCGGGCGGCACACGACATTTTACACGCAAAAATAGTCGCGTGCAAGCGTACAAGCGCTTAGCATAGGCAGTAGTCGGTGGCACTAGGTACTAGATAATGTGTACCATGCACCGAGTGCCACTACTACTTAACTACGCTCTCTCGGCAACCCTACCACATACATTCGAGCCAATAATCGCCGGTATCGTGTTCGGTTTGACTCCTGTTCCCCCTCGCCCCTCCCACTAGCGCTAGCTCGCTCGCTCCCACTCTCTCTCTCACTCTCTCTCTCTCTCTCTCACTCTCTCTCTCTCTCACTCTCTCTCTCACTCTCTCCCTCCCGCCCTCGCCACTTTTTACCCAACTCGCAACTTTGGCATTATGATGTTTACGCAGATTTACGGCAATCTCTCCGAGACCTTGCAAACTCTCTCGGGCTGAGCAACATTCGACAACACGTGGTTGAATGATCGATAACAAATTATTATCAATAATTCGTGTAGTTTGATGGAAAGACCCAACTATTTTGTATTCAAGAGCTTTGGAAATATTTGAAAGATGTAAAGGCCTTAGGCAGCATTTCGCAATAATCTTTAATGCCTATGTTTCATAAAACATTCAAAACAATTTCCAATAATCCCTACTGTAATGCGTGTGCAAATGTATTTATAGCCTTTGAAAATAAAACAATCATAAGAATCGTATTTAATGGCATTCGATATTAGTCTTTTTACTTAGGGATAATGTACACCATCGTCCGTAGTTGACGCGCTATTATTTAAATATAAAGCAACATTCATAATGAAATAGATAATTATTAAATTGTCTAAATTAAACAATCGATTATAATATTAAAATGAATATAATATTTCAGGGACGCTGGTAAAAACTAATAATTGAAATTGAATTTGTTCCATTGTAAAATTAATGATATTTTCATCGATTCGTCATTAATTGAGAGCTTAAATCTTAACTAATAAGCCATAAATTTATATCTAATCCATATTTGTAAATGATACACGACTACTGTAATCGTAATTATGATATATGCATATTTTTTTTTGTTGTTTTTTTTTTGTTTTTTTGTTGTTGTTATTTCTTTAGCTGTTTCTATTGGTATGATCGACATTTCAGTCAATAGAATAAATATTACATTTTAATAAAGCTTTAATGTTTATTATTTTCCATGCATCTAATAATAATTGGGAGTTAAAATTCTTTTATTTTACTTTGAGCTCTAAGAATTGACTTTAGTGTGTCAGCAAATATATTTTTCTTGTATATTCCAAATAATATCAATGAGTTTTAGTAGTGCAATTTGATATAAATGAAAATTAGCATTAATTAATTTTCATACAGATTTTACAACATTTACAAATTGTTTGACACTTATTGCCGCACATTCACAATACAATTAATCATTCGAATGTTCATATAATTTTTCAGTAGACTTTTTTCAATCATGGTGATATTAATAATCCAATTAAACGAGCAAAATTTATGTAGTAAATTATATATATATATATATATATATATATATATATATATATATCTCGGCATGCATAATGATAAGAATAGATAGTGAAGTTTTGTAATAAATCCAAAAAATTAGAAAAGGCATGTTGAAGTCTTTTTCTCGATTAGTCCATTAGTTGATAATTGATTTCAATTATCATTATGTTATTCAATGTATATATATTCCATTATCTTTTTGCTTCCATATCGATAATATTTTTAATGAGCAATTATATTTTTAACTGTAAATTAATTTGCTTTAGTAATTCAGCTAAACTTGTACAATATATTTCGAAGTTCCTCATGAAAGCCAATAAGATTGCAATTTTAGTGCGCATGCGGAAAAATTCGTGCACTGCCTAACCATTGTTGAACAAGATTGTTTTCCACGACAAAAAAGAATCACGCTTAGATTTATAATTTTAAAATCAATGTTTTATACATAAAAGTCATTAACAAGTGTACGCGTGATTTTGTTTGGTTATGACGGACTAACTATTCTAAAAGGGAAATATTTAAGACAGAATTAGCCAATATTTATATTGTTTGTTGATATTTAAAGACTCATATACTAATTTAATTGTATTGTATATAGTAAAATACTTTTATCTCTTGTTAGCATTAAAAATGTCTGATGGTAAGAATTAGAATTGACTCTATTTAAATACTGTTAGCATAAAGAAATGTTAACGAATGAAAATACCGCGACGTCAATGTATTGACGTTATTTGTTTATATGTAATTGATTTTTAGAAGAAGTAATTCGACGAAGATTGTTAATTGATGGGGATGGCATTGGAGATGATCGTAGACTCAACGTGCTATTAAAGTCATTTATAAAATGGGTTAATAACCCAGAGACCGATCATATTTTACATGAACGAATGCTCTCGCAATTATCTCAATGTGAATTTGCTCAAAGAAAGTCGCGTTTAGTGTCGAATATGAGTCAAGAAGAGTTGGAGAATTATGAAAACTTGTCCAGTGAAATTGATGTAGAAATTGAAGAAGCAAAGAAAAATATAGAAACTACAAAAATTGAACTGCAAGAAGCCAAACAAGTTAGAAAGAATAGGATAGAATACGACGTTTTGGCAAAAGTAATTAACGAACAACCGGATAGACAAGAAACGGATATTAAACTTGCATTGCTTCAAAAAGAATTAGGAACGCTAAAAGTAAGTAATAAATGAATTAATTAGTTAATTAGTATTAGGAATTATTATTCATTATATAAATCGGACTTTAATTGTTATTACATTGAATGTTATTATCATAAATGGTCGAGCTATATAAATCATATTTTATTTTATTACTAATAGTTAATATCTATCAAAATATTATATATAAATATTTAACATTTCTTTAAAGAAAATTTTTTTTTATATTTAGGAAAAATCGCAGAATTTAGAGCAGAAACTGGAAATGCGTAGAAAACAATTCCATGTTCTCATATCATCCATTCATTCTTTACAAGGAATGTTAGATGAATCTGACGAAGAAATAATGGACGTTAGTTTAGAAGATGTTAATATGTCACCAAAAGTTGTCACATAAATTGATTTAATAGAATGCTGCTTATTAAATCATAGGACAATTATAAAATCATAATATTTATAATTAAGATAGAATTTTTTGTAAATTTATTTATATAGTATTACTTTCCAAACTTTAATTTAAATTTACTTGTTTTAGGAACGTGTCGAATTGTTAATGATAGTCTAGTTGAACGTTTTAGAATTTGTGACTCTTTGTAAATTTGTGAGCACATATGTAAGTTTTTTATACGAGCTTGAGTTATTGTATCGGTAATTCTTTCTTCGATCGAATGTAAATAATTGTGGTATAAATCATCTTGTAGAATTAATAAACTCCTTGGTTCTAATAATAAACTAAATTCATGTTTTCGTGATTCCTATAATAAAAACAATTTAAAAATATCTTATTAGCATGTGTGAAATATATAAAATAAGGATTATTTATAATTAAATATTCTTAGAATCAACGATACTGTGTAATATCTTAAATATTTAATTGTATTATTCTTACAATATTGTCCGTATCAATGGCTTTATGAAATTCTAAAAGTGTATGCGAACCACAGCTTATTGTCGTAACTATTGGATGAAAAAGAGGTCCATCGGAATGTGCCTATAAAAAACCAACATATATTCCTAATAATTTCTTGATAATTTAAAATTTTAGAAAGCTGATGAAAAAAAAACTTTAAATCTACCATAATGCCTTGACCGGACAAATACTCATTTATTAATACATGATTAGGTCTTTTCTCTTTATGAAACATATTTAGTAATGTTATCTTATCAATCTGTGCTTCGAGCCACTAAAATAAACATATGATTAAGCATATTTTTATATAATTTTAAGCACAAATTGTTTTTAAAATAACTCATAAACTTTAGGAATTTCTTCAGCAATCATCCCTTTAACGTGTGGTATGCCGCCATAATTTTGAAGACGACGATGACTAAGTTGAGTCCATTTTGGAAGCGGAGCATTATATATTTCTTGAATTAAATTTTTCTCCTCTTCTTCGGTTATAAAATTAGGAATATAATTTATTAAAGATGGAACCTAAAGTTATGAAAAGATTAACAAATTTTAAAAAAAGGTGATCAAATAACTTTATTATTAAAAAATTATACTTTTAAATTAACTATTTTTAATTATAGATTATCCGCTTGTATTTTAATTTATTAATTTATATAAATATAGATTTTAAAATACCTGATAATTCTTATAAATTTGAGTATAATATGTTGAATTTATATAATTTACATAATCAATGATTAGAATTATCATTTGTAATATTTACAATTTATATATATATAAATATTTTTCTTCCATTAAGAAATGTAATATTTGTAAATATTATTTAAACATTTATATAAGTGATTACCTCTTTAACTATACTTTCAGCTAATAAATTTTGGTAATTAATCAATTCCATTATATATACTAATTTTAGTATTAAAAAATTATATTTAGCATGAGAAATAGTTAGATATATAAAATTTTAATTGAAAACATGTACATCGATATTTTATTTTACAATCAATGCGATTTAATTGTTTAAAGTAAATAGCAATTTTTTGTTATTGAACTTTGGATTGTTTAATAGTGACTTTTAAGTTCCTATACTTAGAATTCGAAAAAAGCATTAATAATGTTGTTAATTTCTTTTTTGCCAATGAAACATTCTATCAAGTAAATTTCATAATTATACGAATTTAAATAATACGAATAATATATAAAAAATCATCACGGGTATATATTCATTGGAGATGCTATTTGCAGGTTATACGTAATATAAATATAAATCTAAAAATAAAATACTAAACACTTTATTGTTTTCTGAAAACTGACGGCGTACCACCAAGAATTACACGTATGACCGTCAATTTCATTTAAATGTTTTCGCAATAATTAACTTTGCGATTCATTAAAAACTACAAGGAGCATTGGTAAATAACGAAGGAATTAAATTAAAGAATGAGTTTATATAAATATTATAAATACAGAATACTTTTACAACGATCTAAAATTACGCCAAGTTTATTCAATTTTAATCTATTTTAATTATTATTTATACATTATAGTGAGATTAAATAAATGAAATATATATATATATATATATATATATATACATTTGTATGCAAAAAATGTAAATTATCAGTTATTTAAAAATAATTTACAAGTAGTGTGGATTGTAAATTGTTTCTAGTGAGTAAAGTAAATGTTCGAAGATGGTATTTGGCTTCATCAATCGCCTCATTGTTTCAAACCATACTCTCCGATTTCCAAATTTTCTATAATATGCGCTTTATCCATATCAGTATTTGTTAAGCAAAAATTACGGTGGCAAATAAGATATTAGCGAACCGAGAAATATTTTTAAATTCCGTGCTGGTGGGACGCAGAGAAGGAATAAGCGATAATAGGATACATGACAGTCAATAACGCAGACGGGAGCGAATTCCAGGAATCGAAAGACTGAATGAGCCTCTGGCGTCGCGACGTTAGTCGACATTGATGACTGCGCATGTGTGCGTGCGTGTGGGTTGCGCGCGTGTGGGTTGCAGACTGTAGCCATAGCTTAAGGCGAATCTGCCTGATCGTCAGATTGTTTTATGGCGTGGTTTAGAGTAAGAGTGGCCATTAGCCTGCTCGCGATGTATTAAATTGTGTTTTAACGTTTTATGCGTAACCTTTAATGGCAACAATTGCTTTGCTTTGGCGTATCAGTGCGTACGATTCTTGTTTTCGTGATCAAGTTTCGCCAATGCGTATTTGGGTGTAACAAAGATAGTAGACGCAGGAACGAAGCCATTCACGTGAAGACGTGAGTACGTAGGAGCGCAACAACGCTTTGGCGTAGGAAAAAGAATAGAGTTGTAAGGTAAGGTCTCCGTCTTATCTATCGACTATTACTTTTAAGCAATAACTTAGGTTCACATTTTAATTTTTTTCCTATATTACATTTTACGTTAAGAAGCGTATTCCGTGACGTTCGAGAATGAAATGTGTTTTCACGTCCAATTGGCATTTGTATATTTATTATGAAAATTTTGCATGGCCTCGCACGTGCGCGTGCGTATTTTCTTCAAAACAATTCCGTATTGTGTTTATCATATCATTTTTATCTAGTTTTGATTGTCAAAACTAGTTTGAATGAAATGCATTATACGATAAGACAGTGACATTTAATCTATCTGCGTATTGTACGTCTTATAAAGGATTTTAATCGGAGAAAAAATTTTCTATTTAAGTCGGTGGCGAGTATCTATATATATATATATATATATATATATATATGCATATGTATATATAGCTGTTGGGTATGCATGAATGTGTATATTGAGTAAATGGACATGCGATTGTGGGATCAATCTGTTTTGATACTTAAAATCAAATAACATTTTTCTACATAATGATTAATAGTAGAATGTCAACAATGGGAACTATTTAAATAGTATTCTTTCAGTTTTTTTTTTTTTTTTTTTTTTTAATTAGAAGATAATAGAAGAAACATGACATAATTAAATTGAAAACATGGACTTTGTTTCTTTACAGAATTTATATGCATCGCATATAACATTTTTATATTAATTATAATAAAACGATTGATTATAATACCTTCAATACATATTTATACTTTATTCATAGATTGATGTTGATGATAATGAAATATTATTTATAATGGATGTAATATAAAATTGTACACATTTATATATAGATAAATTGAATTCTAATTTGTTAATTATAAATAACAGTATTAGTATATTTATTAGACTACTAAATGGAATGTATTGAGTTATTTGTAATACTGATTATATTGTCAGGGATAATATTTAAAATAAAGTAATATGGGCCAATTATATATTATATTAATCATTAATTATTATATATCACTTTTTCATTATAATTTTCATTACTTACTTTTTGTAATATTATGCTTCATGAATATTATATATTATTAGCATATAATTAATTGAAGTTGAAAATATCAACAGCTTCATGAATTTATTATTTCATACTTTACGATAACTTTTATTATTTTGATTAATAATTATAAATATTGAATGTAACTTATTATTTATTTCAGATGGATACTGTTAAAATAAGCAATGTCTTATATAACACTGTAACATAGATCAGAAAATAAATATTCTTTTAATTTACATTTATTATGGCAGAGAACAATTTTGATGAATTTAAATAAAAATTCCAGAAAAAAACTTCTGAAGATAAAAAAAAATGCCTCACCGTGTAGTTAATAATGGGACAGCAGTTTGCTAGTCTCAGGGAATTTTTCAGAATGGAAAACGAAAATCAATCAGAAGGATATTCTGAATCGATCCGGCATTTATCTCTTAATACGCTGGATCAAAGCGAATCTGATAATATAACAAATAGAGAAAATAATGGAAATATATCAACCATAAATTTCCATGCGATTCATAACAGGAATAAGGCAGACGATAATTTGGATAATGACGTAAATTTGGATTTGGATAACCATAATTCTAGATTTGAGTCCATATACAGTCAGCCAATAGATGGTCAAGAGTCAAAACCATGCTTCAATAATGGAAATTTTATTGCCAATGAACAAGAGACCTTCAAACAAGAAGCTTGTTGTAGTAACTCTGCCAGCAGCAATACTAGTAGTAGTTCAGAAGATAGTCCAGTAAATCCCGTTTTCCAAAGATCATCTAAAACACTTTCTTTTGGAAAACGAAAAAGTGAGTTCATTTTTTGTTTAAAAATGAGTAAACACTGAGAATAACTTATTGTTTATATTGTACATAAAAGCATTGTTCTTTGTAATAAAGTGAGAGAATTATTAAAATTATCTTAATAAAACTTTAGGTAAGCAACGAAGTAAAGATCAGAATCCAGTATGCAATCACGTACTATCTTCGAAAAAAAAACGTAGTAACTGGGTTTTGAAGTTCAATTGTACTAAAAACAAAGGCTCCAAGAATACAGATATTCCTGGTCAAGGCAATAGTAGCTCGGAGTGTGTATGTACAGGATACAGAAGAACGGAGGAGCATCCTATGGGTGCTGGTATAGTTTTCAACAGCAAGTCAGCTCCGCAGAGTCCAGTATTGGGACCACTGCCTCCTAGTCCTGTCATTGACCTCTCACGTTTTAATCCAGAAGAGTTTCCAATGGAGGTAATTTATCCTTTTAATGAATTATTTTAAAGAACATGTCATCCTTGTGGTCTTATTTAATTATTTGGCTATTTTGTTGTTACTAACCATTTTGTCATGACTTTATTTAGATTTTGTATTAAATTCTATATATATATATATATATATATATATATATATATTCTAGTTAGTAAATTTTTAATGTGTTATACAAATAATATAAATAAGTAATGCTGCTGTCGGCGAGCAAATTTTTATTTAAACTTTAATCATTTTTTTATTAACAAAGTTTATAGCTTAACAAACAAGCTAAACAACTTCGCGCCTGATTAATATCTAGAAACGTACTTACAAATAAAACAAAACTATTTTGTATCACAAACTACGACATATAATTAATAATAATTATAATACTTGACTTTTATTCGAAAAAACTAATTTTAAGAATATTATAATTTAAACGTTTTACATTATATTTACATTGTTTTTAGGATATTGTTAAACTATTAATAATAATTACATTAATTTATTATTTAATTTTTTGCATGTATTATCGTAAGAAACATTAAAAGAAAAGATTAAGAATAGCTGAAATAAATTTTAGAACTTACAAACGAAGTATAAAAAATAAATTTAATATCAATAAATTGGATATTAACATAGATAAGATAGTTTCATTAATATATGGAAAAGTATAATAATAACACTTTTCTTGCACTGAAAATCTGTTAAAAAGTTCTCCGGTTTACTGCTATTGTTTAATTAAGTTATCTACGCCACTAAAAGCTGAGATATCTCGTAAAATATTTTTTAAATAAAATGCGATTACGCAATCAATCAGAAGGGTAAATAAATTTATATATATATATATAAAAAAAAAAAAAAAAAAAAAAAAAGCGACGTAAGAGCACGGCTGCAAAGAGCACGGGAGATGGAGGAGGGTGTTGAACCACCCCCAGGCTATCGGCCCAATTGCCCATCTGGTATACAGGTCCATCCAAATGGTATAACAGTTGACAGTTTAGCGGCATTGTTCCAAGCTCATGCCGGGATTCAGGCGGCCGCTCTTACCGCCTTATCACAAATTGATTCGACGTTAATTTCTAATATAGAAAGACCTATACATACTCAGGTTTGTTATAGTTGTGTCTTATTTGTCTCATTTGTATTATCACTAATTGATATTGAAAATTGAAATTTTACTCCTCAAATGACTTTTACAATAGTATGTATTATTTAAGTGTCCATACGTATTCATTACGTATTCAAATTACTAATAAAATTACATAATAGACTTTCTAAACGCATACTGTCATCCTTTCATGTTATCTGCAAATCTTTTTTCTAAAGTTTCAAAGCTCGTTAGTGTAGAGTAATGAAATTTTGTAGTTGAAATAAGTTATAAAGTTGCATTATGAGCGCTTAAACGGTATTTTGAAATAATTGAATTAACGGATATTCGTATACCCCTGCTTATTACAGTATGTGAAGTGCTTGTAAATTAGATAAGTAATATTTTTAATATACGGGCTAATTGTTGAAAATGGCATTTCTTGTTACGTGATATTAAGGGCCCAGTTAATTACCTCGATATTAAAGGAATAATTTTTATAAATATTTCAATGTCAAATAGTTTGTCGGTGTAACGAATAGATTACAATTCTATAATTCTAGCTATATTATATATTTGAATTTTAGGTTGATTATGTACACTGTCTTGTGCCGGATTTAAAATCTATCACAGCATGCTCCTTTTATTGGGGTAAGATGGACCGATATGAGGCCGAGCGCCTTTTGGAAGGAAAACCAGAAGGAACTTTTCTATTGAGAGATTCTGCGCAAGAGGAATTTCTCTTTTCTGTAAGCTTTCGTAAGTACGGACGCTCTTTGCACGCAAGGGTGGAGCAGTGGAATCACAAGTTCAGCTTTGATTCGCATGACCCGGGTGTTTACGCTTCTACAACGGTAAGCTTTTTATAAGTATTTACACAACGCTTCTACGTATTTAAGTAATACAATTTTTCTTATGTTGAAAAGTTTTTTTTTTTTTTTTTTTTTTTTTTTTTTTTTTTAATAATAACGATCGTTGAGATATCTTTAAATTATAAAATTTAAATTCATTTTTCCAGTAATATTGCTCAAATCATTCATCAAATCACCGGCCTAATTCATCAAAATAAAATTTATGACATTATTTGCATCTATGTGATAATTTTGAAAATTTATTGATAAAGCCAAAGAGATATAAATATTTGACAGTATTCTATAAAAAGATAAATTTTAATTTGAGTAAAAGATGTTCTCACATTAAATGTAATCGATGAAAAATAATTAAAAATTAATTTCGTATTTAAGTTTTGATCTTAATCAATTTTTAAATAAATACGCTCTATGTATGTATAGACTGTAGTAAACGATAAGTGAGGAATTTTTAGAATTCAAATATACAATAATCAGCTAGAGTATAAAGTTTCGGTAAAAGAATTCTGGCTAAAAACATATATAAATTTATATTAAAAATACTTTTGCATAAATTTGGTGAAATTCGTATTATTTATTGTTATAACATAGTACATAAAATCTATTGTAAAATTATTTATTAAATATTTATGTCGTGCATTAAAAATAAATATTAAGTGTACGTTCCAACACGTGGAATGTATACGTAATTTTACTGCATAATTTCAATTAAAAAATTGTTAGACTTATGGCTTTTTAATCAAATTAGATGTATTTTTTTTTTTTTTTTTTTTTTTTTTTTTTTTTTTAATAACAGCTTTAATAATTTGATTTTTATTTGCACCTTTTTCATTAAGATTACCATAGACTTATACAGTTCTTTTCTCGTTTTATCGAGTAAGAAGAATAAAAATAAGTTGTTTTAAAAACGTGACTTTCACTCCTTTCATTCCAATTGACATGAACAAATTACGAGATCGTTATGCACATAATATTGATATTATATGAAATTTTAGCTTTGTGGCCCGATTCGTGTTTGTTGGCCGGCCCCAAGTGTTTGTTATCATTTATTAATAATTGAGCATTGATCCTAATGATAGACATGATCATTTATTAGAAGGGCGGAAAATCAGGGCTTGCGCAAACGTTATAGCACAATTGTATTTCCACAATTCAATAATAAATATTACAATTCTCAGGTTTGTGGCTTAATTGAGCACTACAAGGATCCTTCCTGCTGCATGTTCTTTGAGCCGATGCTGACCATTCCTTTGAATAGGAATTTTGCGTTTCCGCTGCAGCATCTCTGTCGTGCTGTCATTACCACTCGAACGACTTACGACGGTATCAATAAGCTCCAATTGCCAAAGACTCTGAAGACCTATCTCAAAGAGTATCATTATAAGCAACGAGTAAGAATCAGGCGACTCGATACCGAGAGCGACTTACAAACGGATGGAAAATCCATATCATATTTGCCGTTGATGTAAATGACTTTTATTATACGTACAATTTAAGACATATGATCATTCTCCCCATTAATGCTCATTATGCATGAATTACCGTTCAACTCGAGTGCGCCCCATCGAATGGTGCTTTCGTACACTTCATCAGAGTTTTCCGTCATCTTCTTTTATATTCTTCTTTATTATATTCTGAAATGCTGAAATACAGTAAAATTACAGTATTTTTTATTTCAGTTGATCTAAGGATTATTCAAACATTTATAAGGATATATGACAAAATATTCAAAGTGAGCTTTAATAAGAAAATTATTTTATTGTCTTTTCTTTTTTTTTTCATTTTATTCTATTTTATATTATTTTATTATTATTAATGATTCGATTATAATGTAAACTTAGTCATTTTTATAAAATTATCATATAATCTAAAATGTAAATTAAATTAATCATGAATATGTTTAGTACATTATCTAAGCATGTAATAATTTTAATTTCTTATTAGGGTCTTAAAGCTATTAGTTATTGTTAAAATTACATTTTATTATGATATACGTGTAAATAAACTTTGAATACTAGTATAAAATATTGAAGGTTAAGATTTTGTGAAACATATTTTTAATACGAGTTTTTCCAGAAAATTGTTTAGGAAAATGTTTTTAAAATTAGTGTAAAAAATATTAAATATTTATAATAGTAAAATATATAAATATTCAAATGCCTTATTTTAATTTAGTGAATGGATAACAGAATGCTGGAAAACTCGATGATTGAACGTAAAGATATCCGAAACATAGTAAATGGTGGGATAATGTTGCCATCCTTTTTCTTCCTTGAGGTATTTTTCAAGATGATGCCATTCAGCAGGTCATGCTTGGATTGAATGCATTTCTTGTGAGGATACCTATATTTGAATCGTTAATTGTAAAATTGAATTGTCATTTAGCAGATATTTGCAAAAATTGACGTATATTAAAACAAAATTAAATCAAACACATTATTAATAAGTTATATATATATATATATATATATATATATATATATATAACTTTACATTTAATTAAATTATTATATTTGTAATTTTATGGTAAAAGAAAATTTTTAAATTAAATTTATTGTTAAATGTACGTAATTAAAACACGGATAATAACTAACAATATTATATCTTATTAATAAAATACGTATTTATATTATATTACATTTTTTTAAATCTGTTCTTAATTGATTGTAACATTACTGATAAATATTTATAAATACTTTATAACAATTAACGATTCATTTATAAAAAAAAAATATATATATATATATATATATATATATATATATATATATATATATATACATTCGGTCGATCGACTGCTCTCTATTTTTTCGTATAGATACTAATGTTTATTTATAATATATTTTTGTTTTCGATTATTGTATAAATAGCGATATATTGGAGGAGTTAGGCCTATTGAATGAATGAAAATCATAATATTTCACAATTCTAATTAACCTATTATGTTTAATGAAAATGATAATTATAATAATATGTATTTACTAATTTTATTATTTTTGTATAAAAATGATGAGTTTAATTCATTTAATGCGTCCTAATGTATTCAGAATTGCTTTTCTAATTATCATTCAAATTTTAATGAAAGCAAAATAAGTAATTTTTTTATTTGCCAGTTACCATCGATACTTACATTGAACATATTTTTCATACAATTACAAAATAAACGAGTTTATATTTCATATTAACTTTCTAGAATTTCAATCATATTGCCGTTTATCAAAATTCAATATAAAGACTATTAATTTAAACAAAAATGTGAAATAAACAAAATGTGTCTATTCCAAGGTATCAAGAAGACATGCATTCAATCGACACATAAATAAGCTTGAAAATTATTTCACTTCAATCTCAATAGTTTATATTCGCAATATCACATACATGATTAAAATAGGAAGGCTTGTAAGTGCTTAATCATGGAGATACTTGTATCGATGTCAGGCTCTTTTTTTTTTATTTTAACAGGACAGTACAGGGATGCACTATCTGGTTAATCTATTGTTTTTTTTTTTGTTTTTTTTTTTCAAGGTTAGAAATTTTTTATAATTATTTAAGACTTATTAAAAATTTATATAATTTCAATTTCATATAAATTTTCTTTTCATTTTCGTTACTTATTTATTATTATTATTATTATTATTATTATTATTATTATTATTATTATTAATATATGTATTGCCAGAAAGTGCAAATTTTTAATAAAATTTTGCGTTACATAAAGAACGTACAAAAGTTGATAAGTTATTGATTAAGAATAGTATAGTTTACTTAAAAATATTTATCTTGCACATTAACTAACTTATTTCTAACAATATTTTATATATATATATATATATATACATGTATCTGTTTTTAATTATTTTTAAATATCAATTAACGTTTTCATATAAACGAGTCTTCTTAATTAATAACTTGTCAGCTTTCGATAAGATTAATTAGAATGTTCCGGTTATATATCTTTGTAAAATATACATGTAATTGTCAAAATCAGCTATTCAAACCTTTTATATATATCATCTGATAAACTAATTTTTCTGTTTACTTTGGCAATCATGAAGAAACCGTTTATTTTGCGAATGTTTATTAGAAACAAAATAATATTAGCTTCCAACTGTAGATGTCGATCATAAGTCAATAATTTTTTTTTCTCGATTATCATGAAATACGTATAAATTAAATCAGTTAAATCCAAACAATGTGGATTTCAAAACATTTTTTTGTTTCGTTGTTTTATATGAAGCTACCACCTTGTTACCTTCGTACACAGTAACGTTGTGTTTGGCACTAAATTTTAGTACACTCCAAGATGTTGGAATTTTGAAGAATAATTAAATAGAATGTTTCTTTATTTATGTGGCATGATGCAATCCAGGAAATGTGAACTAATTGATACAGATTCTGCGAAGAAAATCTAACTCCGAATAAATGAATTTGTTCAAATCACTTTTAACAAATAAGATAAGTAGATTCGAACATACAAACGCAATATCTAATGCGTGTAGGGTCA
Organism: Ceratosolen solmsi marchali; assembly: GCF_000503995.2. NCBI lineage: Eukaryota > Metazoa > Arthropoda > Insecta > Hymenoptera > Agaonidae > Ceratosolen > Ceratosolen solmsi. Next base: position 25,134 of record NW_011948448.1, read on the forward strand.
TCGAAGTATCGGTAAAGGTTAGTGATAATTATCGATTTTATATGATGGCAAGCGCGTGCATGAAATTATCATTTGGAAATTCTTACGTTGGATTTTAATCATCTATTCCTCACAAGATTCATAATTTTTAATGAGTGAGAGAAATGTTTAGATATATCGTTGATTTAATTTGTACATAAAATATCGTATGAGGATTCGCTCTTCTCGATTTCATTCCATCGACACTCAATTCTCTGCACTTGTAATGTATCTACACTCCATTCAATAAGACATTTTAATTTCCTTTTGGAATAGGGATATATATTCTAATTTAATTGTGACATTAGCATATTGAGAATTCATATAGCGATAGTATCTAAAACTCTAGTAACAATAATCTAAAAAATCGCACTTTAAAATTACTTTAGAAAATCTTTAAGATCAGACGACATTAATGGTAGATTAAAGAATTGAGATAATTGAAATAGTCCATATAATATTTTTCATCTGAATAGTGAATAATCCATTGTAAAATAAAAACATTTGATATTTAATACTACATCATCCCCTTATGCTTGTTATAACTTTGATAATATGAATGTAAACTGCATGTGGAGCATACAAAATTAACTTATCTTGCAATGGCCTCTATAATTATTAAAGAAATAATTCATCATATATGCGTATATAAATTATGTATCGGCAATAATAAGAAATTAGACGCGATAGAGTGTAAAATTCGTGATATTTTATATGAGTATTCGTGATTTCATTTGTGACGTGGTAGTAATTATTAGTTACACAGATGATACACGGAAGATACACAGTTTCACACCCCGCGTTGATTATTATAATTACTGAATTGTATTTTTCGCGCTGAGCTAGAATCGATAATTGCATCTCATTAATATATCTCTTAATATATCGAATATCGCAATCATGTTGTTCTTTTCCATGAGTTATACCGCGACTATGACGTAAGGCAGGTGAAGATGATTAGGAAGCTGACAGGTTAATATTAATAAAATACTCTGAATTGCCTTGTTTCGATTTATCTTGAACGTACGTCTCTAAAAAGTTTGGTATAAAAAAAAATCTCGTGAAGAATAATTACCATAAACAATTGCAATAATCATTACTCTAAAAATGTAATTGAAATTCCTTTCTCTGTAAATAATATAGAATCGTAATTCAATATGTCACTTGTTTCGTTTCAAATTTCATTAGTAGCAAAATTTTTAATTTTGTGCTACGATCAAAGTTTGCTGCATACAAAATCTTACAAAGATTTTTTCTTTCGGCTACTTTACCCTGATTTCAATACTGGAGTAAACTCTTATTGCAACGTCATAATCGTTTCGAGATTCTAGACCGTACAGAGTATTATAAAACACTTATCTCAATCGTATTAAAAGTAAACTCTCTATTTTAACTCGTAAGAGCCAGTGTGAGAGGATATTCATAAAATGTTATGTTATATAACGTAAAATTATGTTGGTGTTTATCATTGATTGACATTCATCACAAAGTATTAGAATGATCCCATTTAACGTGGGATATATTATGGCAGTTGGTCTTCATTTCGCCATCTCTGTTCTTCATTTACTTTTTTAACAATATCCATCATCTATATCTCTAGTTTGGTATTCTTAGTATGGAAAATGGTACAAATTGCATCTCTTCGCGAGTGCATGCATGGCGGTATGTTACATCGCACAGCAACCGAAGGCTCGAGTGCTCAACACTCCGATAAATAATTAATAATGGTAAATAACAAATTTATTAGTTACTGAATTTGATAGCCGTCTTCGAAGCAGTGGAACTGTAAAAAGCACATACGCATTAAATTCTTATTGTTACTTGCAACCACCGTGGTGTTTCAGGCGAAGGGTAGGTTGCTTATTCCGTTTGAGCACCTTCTTCGTCCATTATATATTTATATATATATATATATATATATATTTTTTTTTTTTTTTTTTTTTTTTTTTTTTTATGTATATTGTTGATTAGTGTTATCGTCTATTGCGTAATATACAGATTTCACAATTCAACTCGTAATTCACTTCCGGACAGACTTTACTCCGAAAAGCTACGTCGGCAGACATTTACCAATCAATTATTAAAAATCTTCCAAAGTCTAATTAGCCGAATCAATGTAAAATTTCTCCAATAATACTAATTTAAAAAAATGTACTTCCATTTCAAATTCCTATAGAAACTATTTTTATTATAAGTTATATATATATATATATATATATATATATATATATATATTATAACTTTTCGGATAATTCTAACTAAATGTTCATGCTATGCTAATCTAGTTTGTATTTCAACCTTGTTAAAACGCACAGAGTATCAGTTGGGATGTGGAATAATTCTTTAATTCTCGCCTAATATTGAAATTTACTTTATTAAATAATTCCAAAACAATTTCTAAATAATCTTCGTGATGGTGGTTATTTATTGTTGAATATTCTACTATTATACCTAAAACTAGCATCTATGGGAAGTGGCGATAAAAATAAAGTGGCGTATAAAAATAATAAATACTATTTTTAGTTACGTTAGAATTTAGCCGCTGTGCAAGTGTTTAGGTAATTCCTTTAATGCTGGTTATCGTGGGCGAGGGCGTGATAAAGGCAATCGTTAGCGCAATGTCAAAAGGATAACGGGAGAAAAGTTGAGAACACGAAGAGCCTCTTTGCCGAATGTCGTCGAATCGATTCATCGTTTGGGATGGCAGTCATTTCATTATGAAAAAAAAAAAAAAAAAAAATACTCATTGTACTAATTTTTCTGACAGTTTACCGATAGACATCGATGTCAAGTGCTTCTAACTATATAACATTCGATTTCAATGTCTTGCGGTTTACAGCTTGAAGACTTTGGCTCCCTACCAAGGTATACCCTTATAGATTTTTAATAGTCTATTAAACTATTATTAAAATTAGTATTAAAAAATCCATTAAATGAATATTTTGATAGGGAGCCAAAACTTGCAAGCTGCAAGCGCTAAAGGTTGAAATCAAACGTGACATAGATAGAAGCACTTGACATCGATGTCTGCCGGTGAACTGTCAGCATAATTGGCACGATGAACATCCTTCTTATAATTGATAACTGTCATCGATGGCCATCTTTTCATATTCGGATCCAACGCTTAATCCCCAACGATATATTGAGAATTGATTTTTTTTTTTTTTTTTTTTCTTATCTTCCATCCCTTTGACATTGCGCTCACATTAGCCATTTTAATGATCTCGGTCACGACAACTACAACTAGCATTAAAGCATTAACTACTTTGATACAGAAAAATTTCAATTCTAGCTTAACTAAAAATCTACGCAGTCTAAAATGTCGTATTGATAACTTCCTGCTAAGGCATAATCGCGCCAAGTTAGTTTGTCCATCAAATTGAAGCAATTCAGGGAAAAGTCGTTTTTTTCTTATCGCTGACAATCGCCATATGATATTGAAAACAAGCCACTTACTTACTTACTTTTTCTTTTTAACAATTTGAGATTATCACGAGTGTTGTCGAGTATTTGAAATTGAATTATTTCGCAACGGCCTCTAATTACGAATAGTAGAATAAGTTTTCATCGCATGCCTCTTCTAAGTACGAATAAATTCGTATTTCCGTTAAAAACCGGGACTCTTTCACTGAGTAAAATCTATCTGATATTTGATAGGCTTTTGCTCGTTTCTTCATAAAGAATTTGAAAATTTTTTCAAAACGTTAATCAATGTGTAGAGCTTAAGTTATCATGCAACGATCTTCTTAAAGAACAACAACAACAACAAACTCGCCATTTGTCACAAGCTATACGGTAACAATAGATATTTTCTCTATAGCAATGGAGATAAGGATTGTGAATATTTGGAATGAATATAAAATTATTGAATGTTACGTAAATACATTAGCGTCTAATGCGAGATCAAACTATTAGGGTGATTGATATCGAAATGTGATAGTATTTAGCTTTGAAATTTTAATGTATCATATTGACCGATAAGTGTTACTTTCTAATGTAAATGACAGGACGTGTGTCATCGTGTCTGAATATTTTGAGAGAAAAAAAATTGTATAAAGACAAAAAATAAGACTGTAAATTTTTTCTCAATTATACAGTGAATTTCCAGAATGTATTATTGGAAGCGAATGTGTGATTAGTTAAAACGGCGTCAAAAGACATATCATGTATCTTTTTTCTTTTCTTTTGTTTTTTTTTTGTTTTTTTTTTGTTTTTTTTTTTTGGTTTTATCTCATTTCTCCAAGATGAACGGTTATTTTCTTTAAGTCAAAAGGAAAATGAAAATAATGTATTGCCAATGTAACGAAAAATTAATGTACCTCTTTTCTTTGAATAATTCTTCTGATATGAATTTTAGTATTATCCGTTACTCATTTTGTTACATACATTACGATAATGTAAGAAAATTTAATAACACATTTATTATCCATAACAAGTCTCACTTCGCTAGTCATACGACATTTGTTCGATTATAAACTTTCGTAGGCGACTTCTTATTGATAATAATGTGAAGCTGTTCTTATATTTATTTTGTACTTGCGTCACTTAAGTAAAATAGCAATATTTAGAAAATAATCTAAATAAATAGTAGCAGTTTTAAGAATACAGGATTATAACCGACTATTGGTAAAAATGAAATTCCAAAGCGCGAAAGAACCAGTGAAACATTTTTCTTTAAAAAATTCATCAATGTTGTTCAACTAATGTGGTTCATAATTATGCAATTCCTATCGTGCCTACTTTTATTATGAATGATCATCGGGCATAAATGATTAGTGGCTCGTCAAGTTGTTGCAATGTCAACAATAAAAAAAAAAAAAAATTGATCTGTTTAAAAATCTGTTTTGTTGTTTGTTACTAAGATCAATTATCTGTTAATATTTTTTTAAATAAAATTATGCTGTTTATGATTTTTCTAGCAAATTTTAATTAGACGATTAAGTTTCATCGTATAATTATTTGGAAAATTTTTTCGAAAATTTTAATACATATTTGTATTATAAAAATCCATTATTAAATCTAGAATATACCGATAATATAATATTAATTGTATAAGAATTTATTTATTAAACTCTATGCATATGTTTTTATTTTTAATGTTGTAATATACATGTTGTAATATCATATTAATCTTTTAATTACAATTAATTTATTTACGAAAATAGTTTAGATAATTTTATAATATTAATTTCATTTTAAATAAACTTGATATATATATATATATATATATATATATATATATATATATATATATATATATATATGTGTGTGTGTGTGTGTGTGTGTGTGTGTGTGTTTGTGTATTAAAATGAAAAATCATAAATAGATAAAGGTAATCACAAAATATAAAAGTCTTGGTATTTAAACGCATTGACATTTTTTGACAGATCAAGAAAAAAAAAATTTCTGACACTGATTAACTATATACCCTGTAAATGTCGATTCTGTAAATATATTATGCGAGACAAATGCGTTTAATTAATTTTTGCAAATTGTCGATTTGAGGTTAGCGAATGAGCGACTTAGAAAATCGTATAAACAACTTCAAACGTCAAGTAGCAATTTATCAAGTATTAGTACTAAATCTCGATTAAGGCTGAGAGATAATGTATGGTTGAATCCAAATATTTTTTACAATCAGCTAATCATATATTTAATTACTTTTTAATTGCTCTTCTATTTTAATGTTAAATTTTATACACTTGCGTCATGCGAAAGTGAAAATTAATTGTCAGTGCCTGGTTCTTAAAAATGTAATTATATATATAATAAAAGAAACATTAATTGTTATTTAGTCAATGTTTGAATTTATGTTTTATTTTTAAAACAAAATTCAATTCATTTATTAATGAAAAACACTGTATATTAAAGATTTTTAAAACAGTCTAATGCAAATAAGAAAGTAAATAAATAACATAAACTAATAAATAAAGGCAATAATATTTCAAAGCAAAGAAATTATTAATCTCTTTAATGTTAATTATAAAGTTGAAATATCTATATATATAGAGAGTAAATTATAATTTTTTAGAGGATCAGTCATTAAATATAAATCTAATTAGTTTCAATACAGACTATCGATCAATTTATAAAATTCATCTCATAAATTCTTTAGTGTATAGAATAAATATATTTTTGAGCTGATTGTATATAATATTTTTGATCGATCAACGAAACAATTCTTCCACTATAGTATTCCTTAAGAAAAGAAAAAAACAATATTGAGAAAATTAAAAAAAAAAAAAAGATGAAGAAACAATGCGAAAGAGCTCAAATTTATAGATGTGCATAGTAAAATATTACCAGTGAGAAATCGCTTGTTGATAAAGAGTCGTACTGGTAATGATTCCTTATCTCATCAAATTTAGTGCAATGAACATTTGAATACGACTTTCATTTTTATAATGAAACAGTATTGAAGCATCATTTTTCAATATAGTTTTCTGAGTACCATGAATATTTGAAAATTTATGCTTCAAAAATAGTTGGTTGGATAAGGATGAAAATGTGTACTATACCGAACGTTAGTTCATTATTCTCTTTGAAAAAATTAGTTTTAATAAAGAACAAAATGAAAAAGAAAAACTAATCGACTGTTTAGTTTTTTATCCAGAGATTAGCCGACAAAATAAAAACTGGCAACTAAATTAAATAAAGTTGAGAATGTATATTAGGACGATTAAAAATTGTTATTAATATCAGTTAATGGTTAATCGTTTAATATAAATGCATAATGTAAACAAAGATTAAATATTTATTCATAACATATTCTAATTTTAGTAATATATTTAACTGTTGGGAATGTGAGGGAATAAGAAGGTTGATAAATAAAAAATTGCGAATTGTAATTAAAAATACTGTAAGTGAAAGTAATTAAAAGTACTAGAATTACTTTGATCAAGGACTGATGTGGTAAAAAGGTATTATTGTGAGTAAATATAATCAGACATAATCTCTATTTTGTAATTTTATTATATTTAGTACCCTTTATTAAAGTTCAGAATAATCGAATAGAGCATACATAGTTATATTTCTAATCACAGTACGTTTTTTTTATCTGGTATATAGTTTTTTTTTTTTTTTTTTTTTTTTTTTTTTTTTATATTTAAAGCGTTATGTAATATTTGTATTTATTAATTTTACTGTAATTTGACTTTTAATAAATTGTTAATAACAATAGCTGGTATTAAAGAGAACTATAAATTCATAATACATATTCAATGAAAATTATAAATAAATAAAAAAAAAAATAATTACTTAGAATTTATGAAAAAATAAAAACTGACAAGTGTGTAATAGTAAAAAAAGGAACATTTACTTTTAATGTTTCAATAGCATAGCGATACAATTTGTTACAAGATTTATTAATTAATTTATTGTGATATTTTTGAAAAATGGTTTAAAATTTTATTTTTTAACAAAAGTTATTAAAAATAGTTACAATATATATAGAACATTTCTACAATTTCAGGAAACAAATGAGTTTACAATAATTAGGAAAATCATTGTATGAAATATAATTAATTATAACTGAATAATTCTATAGATATTTGAATAACATGAACAGTAATTATATTATTCTTTATTAACATTTTATCTCAGTATGTTTTTTCATATTGCTTATTCACAATTATAATTATTTTAATTATTGAACTGTTTTTATTAAACAATAAAAATAAATGATGTATTGTTAATATGAAATATATGCCATTTATTCAAAGTAATTGATCGTCTGGCTTTTGGCATTATATTCATTTTTATTTAAATTATACTTATCATTTGTTTTTAAAGTTGACAGAGTTATTTTTATTTGTTAAAATTATAATACGAGAACAAAACTACTGTACTTTGACATACTGTCTATTATTGAGAAATAGTTTTTACATTAATATTTAATATTTGGTAAATTGTGTAAATTCAATAATTATTCATCTAAATTGTAATATAATATTTATACCATATTATAATATATTTAAATATTTAATGTATATAGAAACAAGATGTATGAATAAAAAATTTAAAATCTTAACAAAATATATGTGCATTTAATTAATATTCTAATTAATATTCTACTTCTAATTAGATTAGTAAAATTTCAATATATTAAAAAGGTATTATTAATAAATATAATGAAATAATCAAGACAATATCATTTTATTATCTTAAAATAATTTTAGTTATATTTCTAATAAGTTGGCATTTTTTCTTATGTTTTTCTTTTAATATTCATATTTATTAATTCTTCTTTAGCTTAAAAACTCTTGAACATATTTCCAAATAAAACATTTCATGAAATCTATATTAACCTGCGCTTAATACTAATGATGTTGCTGGTAATAAAATCTTATGATTGAAGTAGAACAGTAAACAAAAAAGAGACACAAGAAATATATCTGTCAAATATTAAGGAATCATGATTGCATGATGAAAACTCAAGTATGACAACTTCACAATATAACCTCATTCATTTCTAATAATTATCAAAATTTGACACAAAGAAAAACTTTATTCGAAACCTCTATTGTCTAAATAGCATTTGAAAATGAAAATTTTTAGAAGTATATACTAGTTAGGACGAATCGATTGAATAAATTTATTAAATTTAATTGAATTTGTAATTGTTTTAATGAAATTTCTCTCGACACAATAATTTTACTTAAAACAAAATTGGTTTATTTCAATTTTTACAATATAATATAGCACGATGCTTAAGCCAAATTTTTGTACTAATTGTGTAAAATCATAAAATTTCATAATTTCTAATGAAAATATATAGTCTACTCTTTTTTTTAGACACGTAACAACAATGTTTTTTATTAAAAATTGCAGTATTTCATTCCTTAGATAATATAATAATATAATAAAAAAAAAAAAAAAATTACAAAAATGGTATAGTATTTATAATAATTATTTATATCTTTAATTAATAAATTGATTTCAATTACTTTCATTTCTATTATACAAATTGTTATAAAATATTTATTTTATTCTTATTATGTTATTATATTAGAGCATCAATAATATTTCATTATAAATGTAATGATAAAGATAATCAAGATATTTTATTACAAATATAAGGATAATAATAATCAAGTTATAACTTTTATGTAAAGGATACTTATAAAGTGTCTTTCCCATTTTTCAACCATATACAGTTCCGTTACTAATGTATATCTGAAATACCAATATTGTAGAAAAGAGAGAACTTTTTCTAATAACTTCATTGTAACTATATATAAAATTTATAAGTCTAAAAAATTTAATTTAATATATACAGTGACTCATCATAAGTAATCATAACAAATTATTACCACATTTATTATATACATATGAATATATCTATATGAATTATAAGTGTTCTTTTAGTCAATATTTAATAATTATTGCTCGTTGTATTTCAAATAAGCTATTTTTTTCATACAATTTATTAATATCTATTAATAACTACAATTAAATGTTAATTATATAAATAATCAATTAAAATCAAAGGTATTAAAAATATGACGGCCATAAATTTTTTTTTTTTTTTTTTTTTTTTTTAAAAAAAAATTTTTAAAAACAAATTTTTCAACAGTTTATTTCTAATTGCTCCATTGAATGCATTTAAAAATTTTAATTGCTTTTATCGTAATCATCGAAAAAAAATTATTTAATTAATCAATAAATACTCCGTGTTAATATAAGTATAATTTTTTAATAAAGTTTTTAAATAAATAAATTTATCTTGTGGAGTTTCATTGTAAATACTTGTATTATTATTCAAATTACTAATTATTATAAAATAAAGAAAATAATTTTATATTTATTTTTTGTTTATAATCACCATGCTGGAGCTGGAATACAACGGTAAATACCGCGATATTTAAAAGTTATTAATGCAATGATTTTAAAAATTTGAAGCAATTGTATTACATGAATAATAAATAATACAAGCAATATATAAACATTAATTTAATAATATATATATATATATATATAATATATATATATATATATAACTAATATATATATATATATATATATATATACAAACATAATATTTTTTTTTACGAATGTTGGTTTTATAGATGTTTTTAACTTTTGATTTCGGATATATCTTAATTATTTCATAGAAAAAAAAATTGAGCAAAAATTGAATTATAGGAATTTAATATAACGTTTTGTTAGTAGAAAATTTTAATTTACTTTAATTCTTAACCCTAAATCTTGTACTTTTTAGGCTACTAATTGAATGATTGATTAAATCATCTTTAAAATATTATTGAAAACATTACTAATCATTTTAAAAGTTTGTTTATGATAGTCGTCTAATAAGAAAGTGATTTAAACTAAATAGAAGTCGTTGAGAGCGGACGAAAGGGATTGAAGTACCGTCATACAACGTCGTCAACATATTCTTTTACCTTCCTCTACGTATATAAATATAATATATTAAAATACGATATAATAATCACTAATTTCATATATCTACTGCTATTATGAATCATGTAATTATCACGACTTTTAACTTTATTATCATAATTTAACATTAACTTTCATTAATCATATTAATTATAATGATCTAAAAGTATGGTCTAATTACTCATTTAAAAGCACTTTTTCTGTTAAAAATTTAAACAATTTGTGATAGTTTTATTGTTTAAAATATAATTTAAAAATATATATTTCTTTTACGTTAGATATGTAAGAGTAATATTAATAAAAGATAATAAGCATTTTTCATTTTAATGTGAATTTCTTTAGAATTTTATTTCTCTGGTGAAGATGAATAGACATGTTAAAACAGCTCATCATTAAGATTTAGAATTGAAATATTCATGCGATGAAAGTATGTGAAAACGGTACCACATAATGGAAATTACTTTAAAAAATGCATAAAAATAATGAATTGTAATAGAATTCTGTCAAAGAGATATTGTAATATACATTGTTATATAAATAATATTTTAGCGGATTTGATTGATTAAGTATTATTTATTATTTAATTGAAAATTTACTTTTTCCTTCATTATTTATTGTAAAATTTAAAAAATATTTATCGAAACAGTAAATTAAAATATTATATAATTTTAAAAAGAATCTCTTACATAAAAGAAATAAATAAAAATTAAAAAAAAAATTTTAATTTTTATTGACTATAATAATAAATAAATATTATTTATTTGTTTTAAAAATCATATCAACATAAGTGATATAAAAAATTTATAAGAATAAAACTATACTTGTCAGAAAAATTTTTTTTTTTCTATTTTCTTTATAAAATTAAAAGGATCAACGTAGACATTCTTTATTCTGCATTTTCTTCCAATATTATTATGGTCTTTCAAGTTTTTCTGCGATTGATCCATGAGGCGTTCATATTCTATATCATCTATAAATTTTACATATATTTAACGACTAAAATTAATTTACTAGATAATTCAATATTAAATCATAATTATTTTTATAATAAATAATAATTTACCATGTGTGAAATCAGTTTGATAAACGCTTTTTAATTTACTGCTATTCTCTTGTCCTTCATTTTTTATATTTTCATTATTTATTAGGAATTTTTTTCTACTCATTAAAATGTCATTCTTTTTTTTATCTATTTCAACACTACGTGCAAAACATAATACAGTTACATTCTATGTATAATGTAAATAAAACACAATTTTGTTTAATTTATCTCAATATAAAAGAAATATAGGTTTGCCACGAAAAATAATATTTTAACAATAGAATAATTCTTCAAAAATGTGCTTAATTTAATTTCAATATACATGAAATATACATTTCTTTTATGCATTTTGATAAAACTAGAATTATTTATTTTTCATAATTTAAATAAGACTAATTAATACGAAACATTAAGTTATAAGGATTAATTAATTGTAAATGAAAAACATATTTCATTTGAAGACGAATTTTATAATTTTATTTTTCTGGTGTTTGCTTTTTACTTTATTTTTACGTAAAATTTATTCTTCCTTTTTTATCTTCAAATTTCTATTTGCATATAACATAAATGAAAATAAATTATAAGTTATAGAGAATTTTATAATTTTAATTGGATCCGTAATAATATTACGCAGCAAACAATATCGCATTTATTATGAATAATAAAAAGTTGCGTTGGGTATTGGTGAATTAAATAAAATTAAATATTGATTATTTAATAAATAATATATAAATTATATATTGATTAAAGAATTTCATTAACAAAAAAGAATTTAATTTATCTTAATTTTAAGTAGCCGTTGTTTTACCACGATTGCAAAACAATTGTTTTATGTGAAAATAAAGTCATTGAGGATAGAAAGTAAGCCCTTTATTCTCGATGGCACATCCTGGACTGGGAGCAATAGAAATATTAATGCTTTCGTAACTTTTTCTAGTAACGAAGATCGGCTGTATTTCATGACGATACAGTTTTTCTAAATTATATATTAAATAATATCCACGACAAGAGTTTCTCTTTCATTATTTAGAATCATTGCAAAAAATATCTTCTAAACCTCCTAGCTCTAAACTACCTTACCACATTCCTCCTTTGTCGCTCATCACATACCAAAAGGGCTCACTGTTCAAGTACTTACTATTATTTATATTTTTGTTGTCCTATTTATTTTCGGCTCTCCACATACCCCCCCCCCGTTTCATTCTTTTGCTATGGTATTTGCTATTATATAAATATAAATGCGCTGCGTATAAATTACACGATTTATTATTATTTTTAAACAGTGATGATAACCTTATAGAAAATAAACATAACGTACCAAATTTTGTTGCTAGTGAAAAAACTATTAATTAATATTGATATTTTTTAATTTATCGAATTTTTTTACTCTCCATTTATCACAGTTTGCATTAATAATAATTTTCTCTATGTATGAGGTCATTTGTATTTTTCCTTAGCAAGAAAGATACCGTGTTTCTATTAAATATTCCATTGAGGTTCTGCATTCGTCATAGGATATTGTATCTTAGTGCATGTATATATATATATATATATATATATATATATATATATTTTTTTTTACAAAAATTTTTGTGTTTTGATATTATTTAGGTATTATAATAATATTATTTAAGTGTGATAGTTGACTTTTATTATATTCCTTATTAAATTCATAATATAAATTCATTCATTATAGCTTATTCATTAAATCCGATAAAAGGTAACATTTTATTTAATACATCAACAATATTAAATTAAACAAAATATAGTAATCAGTGTATAATGTATGAAACAAAATAAAAATTTGAATCTAATGATATATATTTGAAATAGATTTCATATTTAAGAATTTGATATATTTCATATTATATGATGAATAAGTTAATTTTTAGATATCCTTTCTAAAACGTGCATAAAATTATTTAAAATAATTTATAATTATACATGCAGTAATTTTAATGAAAACACAAATCACTTATATATAAATCATATTTTCAGATAATGAACTAAGCACCATTTTAAATATTGTGTCACTTTTAAAGATTTTTAAAATTCCCTTTTAAAATGAATCGAATTAAACACAGAATTAAAAAAAAAATTTTTTTATGAAAAAACACTTATTTATAGTAAAAAGGTCTAACCTGTTAAATAGTTGTTTATTTTCTTTATAACTTTCTTTTTCTGAAATGTCCGGAAACGAATTCGGTTTATAATAAATTAAAGGAATTCCCTTTCTTACAGGTGGCTTCTTTAATTTTTCAGATATTGAGATCAGTCGAGGCCAATTATAATGTTCATTTGATTCCATTATCATATGATAATTTGATTTTTTTTTTGGTTTTTTTGTTTTTTTTTTGTTTTTTTTTTTTTTTTTGTTTAAATTTTATCAATTTACATTTGTGAAATTTTCTGCAAAAATTATTTGATCTTAGACGTTTTTGCCACAAAACCCACAAATTCAAATGCATAAATTTAATAACATTTACAATTTGATTGCATAACTATTGATTGCAGTTGAGTAAATTCGACATAATATAAATGAAAAAATACTATTACGAACTATCTGTATATGCTATCAGCTCAATTTATTTCAATATTAATTTTTCTTCGCAACGTTTTAGAGAAAAAACGTACGTTCATGAAAATATTTATTTCTAAATATTTAACATCTTAAATTTTTAATCATTAGTTATCTTCGACGAAAGCTCTTTCAATTGTGATCGTTCGTAGTTTAATAACGCTTTTAAAAATTTAATAATCTTCAAAACTTTATAAATTTTAGTATATAACATACGTTATGTAATAATATTCATAAAACATATCCAAACTGATGAAAAATCTATTCTCTGCAATTACAATATAATAATATAATCGGCTTATTTATTACTATACAATATTTCTAATAAAGAATTTTAGACTATAAAATTATTAAGATAAGTATTATTAAATTTAACTTAAATAAAAATAACTCTTAAAAAATAATTGAAGCTATTATTAAATGAGAATTCTAGAGATATTGAAAGATAAATTTAAAAATATCTCTAAAATATATTGTCGACCATTCAAAATTTGAGCAAAATTTAATAAAGCATAATTTTAAATAATTATAAAGTAAATATTAATAAATATTATTTCGACTTTATTAATACATTAAATTAATACATTATACATAATTTGTGTGACATTATAGCTTATAGTATATAGTACAATATATACTTTTATTAATTCTTAATAGTCATGTATAAACATATTTCGAATTTTTATATTTAAAATGTTATTATCTTTTTAATTTTAACACTTACATTAATTTTTTACTTTACAATAATAATTTCTTTGATGTTTCTAAAAATTATAAGTAATAGACATGAATAGAATTTTGAATAATTTGTATATAACTGTTATTACATAAATAACATATTAGTAGTAAAGACATTTGTAATACGGTCACAATAATTTACATTTACTATATAGTTTTTTGACAATTAAAATCTGCTCATTCGAATTAATAATTTGTAGTTTACAGAATTGTTTACTCTTTACATACATGGAGCATTTCAAGTCATTGCGTATTCATTAAACGAATCATCCGACTCTGCAGAACAACGTCTTTTTGCGTGACATACTTGATCGAAATTTGTAAATTTCTTGAGAAAGAAGATTATCAAGTCATTAACAAAATGAATAAGGCATACAACAATTTTATATAAGATGTAATGACATATGGCGTTAAAGAATGCCAATGCCACACTTAATGCCACCGACTCGTTCGAAGTTAACATAATATTTCTAATTCAATTCTTTAATATTTTTAATCTTCAAAAATCAACTGTATTTGAATGATTTTGTACTGATACACTAATAATTTTGAAAGAAATTTGATTTTTGACATATCTGAAAATAATCGAAAATATATTCACAAACGCTAAATTTTCATTTCAATGACTTTTGAGCTCTGAAGCTAGTTGATGTAATTTTCTTTTTTTTTATTTACGTCAAAGAAAAATATAAATTTATTTTTCTCGTTTACTTACAAATCTGTCACAATTAGAGTCATAAAATTTATAAAAATTAATAAATTATATTTTTTATTGAATTGTAACGTAAATTTAAATATTTACATAAAATGTTATAACTTGTATTATAAATTTTATTTTAGAGAATTAATTATTTAAAGGAATTAATATAAAACGTAATTCAATCATTTATATTTAATTTTGTACTCATCTGTATGTATTTTTGCAAAATATAAGAAATAGTTCATTTGATGGCTAAATTTATTTATCGACTCTTATCATTAAAATACCTTATATATATATATATATATATATATATATATATATATATAGTAATGTAAGGTTATATTTTTTATTTGTGATACTTTTATTTACAGTTCATTAATTACCGTGTAAACAAAAATCTAAATTTAGTTTAAAATTTTTATAAAAAAAACAGTAATGAATACGAAAAAAAGTCGCTTCGTATACTTCAAATAACAGTTTTTTATTTTATTAATTATAAACTAATTATTCAATATCTTAAATACTCAAAGAATACACTTTTATTTTGTTTTTATAAAACTTGCAATATATTTATTGTTAATTATAAATACACAGAATTCTTATTTACAAGAATCATTAAAATTTGTAATATACTAGTATTTCAAATTGTTGCACATTATATAAGGAGCATTTGCTTGAAATGTAATAATTATCCTCTTTTGATTCAGTCGTTTTGAACTAATAGAATCATTAATATAATTGAAATCCCTTTGAAAAATTTATGTGGTAAAGTCGTGTTTAACGAATACACAGCCTTATAGAGGATTGCGAGGACATGGCTCAATCATGTAAGATAAATAGTTATTAAAAGAGAAAGAGACCGACATAAATAGATATATATATATATATATATATATATATATATATATATATATATATATATATATATAGAGAGAGAGAGAGAGAGAGAGAGAGAGAGGTAGAGATAACGAGAAAAATAAATATTTCGACTACTGGATTTTACGGTGATAAGACGGATGACTCACTAAGCTTACGTGTGGACGAATTTGAGTATACACCTGGAGGCGATGATTTCTCTCCATCAAAAGATTTATCAGCCTTATGATGATCTCTGTATTCGTCAAAAGATTTACTTTCCAATGTTGATATCGTCGGCGTCGAATGAATAAAGCTTGTATTTGGCGAGGATAGCTTCATGTATACCTGTTTTTCTTTTGCGCAATTGCGTTTTTGTACGTGACCGACTGTTGTTGTGAAAATTTGACGGGTTGTTTGTTCCATGCAACCACAATCCAACCGTGTAATTGTGGTTATTGTACCACATGATTTTAGATTCTAACAAATTATTCAAATTATTCAAATTATTTATATTTTAGACTAATATCTGTTAGTTATTGCATATATTGCTGTATTTTTTGATTAATAGATTTTGGTATTTTTTGAAAGATATGAATTTATTTACATTTTATGAGTTTTTATATCAATTGAAGTTCCAATAAATCTTATAGGATATTGATATAGCAATGATTTTCAAACGAGTTAACAGTAAATTACGATCTTAATCGTTTAATTACATAAGAAAATATCTACGTATTAAAATCTTTATCAATACAATTTATAAATTTAATTATTTATGAAAATAGTTTTATTATATGAACGATTTCATATTATATGTCTCAACTACTTAAGTGATTAAAGTAAAATTCAAATTAATGAAATTAGAAACATTGAAATACAATACGTACGATGCAATATTACTACTTAGACTATTAATTAAGTTTAAAATGTTACTAAACAAATTTTCATTAGATACAGTACAATTACATGTAATATGTCAATTGAAACAATATTATTGTGAGCATGAATAGCAGAGCAAGGATTTATTTTCTAATATATTTAACTTTTACATAAATATCTTGGATGACTAAATATATAACCACTTATAAACAATAAAGTGATTCAAGAGATGCAGCAGATAATAAACTTACATCATGGATATTTGAAGGGGTGCGGTCTTCTGTAAATTTTTGTGAAAATTGTTTTTCATGTGGTATTTTAGTTGTCGAATTTGGAATTTTCATATTCAAGTGTTTATCATCGATAAGTCGTTGTATTTCATAAGCATAATATTTCTCAACGTCATCTCTACGACGTTGAAGTTCCCTAAGTTTCTGAAGCCTCTGTCTGTCTACCATTGTTTGAAGATTCTTTACCGGCTTACATGCTGTATTATTTTTATTTTATAATTGTATAAAGAGGGCAGATAAAGAACGTTTTGTTTGACTATTTTTTTATTTTTTATTTCATTATTATTATTATTGTTATTATTATTGTTATTATTATTGTTATTATTATTGTTATTATTATTGTTATTATTATTGTTATTATTATTGTTATTATTATTGTTATTATTATTGTTATTATTATTGTTATTATTATTGTTATTATTATTGTTATTATTATTGTTATTATTATTGTTATTATTATTGTTATTATTATTGTTATTATTATTGTTATTATTATTGTTATTATTATTGTTATTATTATTGTTATTATTATTGTTATTATTATTGTTATTATTATTGTTATTATTATTGTTATTATTATTGTTATTATTATTGTTATTATTATTGTTATTATTATTGTTATTATTATTGTTATTATTATTGTTATTATTATTGTTATTATTATTGTTATTATTATTGTTATTATTATTGTTATTATTATTGTTATTATTATTGTTATTATTATTGTTATTATTATTGTTATTATTATTGTTATTATTATTGTTATTATTATTGTTATTATTATTGTTATTATTATTGTTATTATTATTGTTATTATTATTGTTATTATTATTGTTATTATTATTGTTATTATTATTGTTATTATTATTGTTATTATTATTGTTATTATTATTGTTATTATTATTGTTATTATTATTGTTATTATTATTGTTATTATTATTGTTATTATTATTGTTATTATTATTGTTATTATTATTGTTATTATTATTGTTATTATTATTGTTATTATTATTGTTATTATTATTGTTATTATTATTGTTATTATTATTGTTATTATTATTGTTATTATTATTGTTACTATTATTATTATTATTATTGTTACTATTGTTACTATTATTATTATTATTATTATTATTATTATTATTATTATTATTATTATTATTATTATTATTATTATGACATATTTTCATAACGTACTATTCTTTTCATTGAAATTTCGAAATTTTTGTTGTAATTTTGTTGGCAATGATAGATTTTCATAGTTTCCATAGCCATTATTTCTTTCTTTGTTATATACATACGATGAATACTTCATATTTTTCTTTATTTCTGCAGAATAATCATGAAAGCCTTGCTCTATGTCCTATAGAATATTTATATAAAAATTAATTTAATAATTGTCATTAAAAAATATTGGATGACTTATTTAAGTAAGGTTGTGTATAGATTCCCGTGTGTTACATAAGAATAAATAAATAATTAAAACTCGAACAATAATAAATGCTGAAGTACCGAAACAAGATTAAATTTACGGAAATTAATTAAATTTATTAGAAAAAGAAAAAAAGAAAAAAAGAAGAAATATTACAACAATTTTGAGACTAGGAAAACGTAATTATGTTAAAATTATGCATAATAATGATTCTATTTAAATTTAATAATATAAAAGTTTAAATGCAATATTTAAAGAAATATCAATAATTAATATCAATAATGTGTAATATTATTAATCTTAAAAATTGCGTACCCTATTTCTACCAGTGCTAATACTTATATTGCAGGCGGATAATGAATCGTTTGAACTTTTTTCATCGGTTCCTTGAAATTCATTGTCACTAATACAGACTTGAGGATGCGAATGCAATTCAATAAAATCATTTTCGGCTACTAAAGATTCTTCAGGATATTTATCTTTAGACAAAGATCGAGAGTAAAAATTGGAAAATTTCTGATATTTTTCTGAACGTGCACTAACAATAAGAAATAAGTACCAATAGTCAAATGTACGATACTTAAAGATAATTCAATTAAAAATACTGGAAGGCTAATTTTTATAATGGATTTAAATGTACAAACGCGCGCGCGCGCTTGTGTTTGTATATGCATAAAGCAATATTGCGATAGCTATAATTTTACATATTTATAATACATTAACTATACACGTATGCTACGCATGTGAATTATAAATATCCTTTTCGAAACTTTTTTTTTTTATTTTCTTTTAACCTCAAAACTATAATATGAAGAATTTGTTTTCTTACCTTTTGTTAAATCTGCCGCAATTATGGTGATATGAATTCATTATTTATTAAAATGAAAGACCTAGCATTATTGTCTGTTACTTACTATATCGTAATTTTCCATAATAGCATACGATAATTTTTTAAAAATATATAAAACACAAAAACTCTATTTATAAAACAAACGACCAAGTTTCTATAATTTATAAATATTCAAACATTAAAAATATATTATAATATTAATATTTTCGGTTCGAATATAATGAGCGTTAATAAATTTAGTTCAAATTAACAAAATGTTAATAATTTCAGTGCAAATTAAAAAAATTGCTAAATTACGACTGTGAATTTAGTTTCTAATCAGAATCTATATTGTAATGAACTGGTATCAGAAAAGTAAAAGTAAAAAGTAAAAGTTATATGAATTTTTATTAAAATCATAAATTGGTAAACTTATTTCCGTCTAGATGAGAAGTAGATGAGAAGTGACTTTAATCGGTACTACAGAATAGTTTCATTTTTTATTTTTTATAGTTTTTTTTTTCAAGTTTTTATTTCTTATATTGCATAATTGAATTAAATTAATTTTTAAATATATAATTATTCATATGTTATATCATTATTAAAAGTTCGATAGATTGTTATGAAATTTGAACATTTTCTGCTTCATATAACAAATTGATATCAAGATATTTTACTAGAAAACAAAAAAAAAAAAAAAAAAAAAAAAAAAAAAAACAACAACAACAACAACAAAAAATGAAGTTTTTAGTGATATATTAATTCTTGACAATATACTTTTAATGTTATTTAATTTTCTTTTTGTAGAGGGATTGAACAATTTGACCAACGATTAAAATAAACTTATAAACTTTATGATATATCATCTTCACAATTCTATAATATCATTGCAATATTAATTCAATTAGTATTACTTCAGTTTCTATTGCATTATTTTACATTTCCAATGAACACTTAAGATTTTATAAATTTACATTCTGTAAAATATATTCATCCTAATTGATTCTATAAATAAATGTAGAACATTATTTCACCAGTGCGTATAATTTTATGTGTAAAAATAATGTAAAAATAATGTAAAAATAATGTAAAAACAAATGGGGTAATAAAAATTAATGCTTAATAATAATTAGTAGAATTAAATATAAATGTTTTTTAATAATATATAAATTCATATAATTAATTATGTATTCTAGAAGTTTATCATTAAATTCTAAATAGTCATTAGAATTAGTACAGTTGGAAAAGTATGTTTACGTAGCCGCGTAATTAATTCTTCATGTACTTATCGACTAAATTTATGTTTTCCAATAACGGGAATATATAGTAAATTATATTGAATAAAACTCATCATTAAATATAAATTCTCCTCTTCTATAAAGATTCAATTTGAATTTTATAATAAATAAATCATTAGCAATTTAAAGTTTTTAAAACATCAATAAATTCTGACAAAATGTAAAAATAATAAAACAAATTTTAATATTTACGATTTCATTTACAAAGAAAGCCTACATCTTATATGCTTATTTATATATATGAAATGATATTTTTTAAATATCAATGTCTTTACATGGCTAATATTGAGGGAATTTTTAATTTTTTCAAAAAAAATTTTTTTTTTTAATTTGATCAATGAAAGTACGCTATTGATAAATTCTTAAGGCCAGTCAATTTATTGTTTCATGGAAAATTTTCAATAAGATTAAATATTGATTATTAGTCATCCTCGCATTCCTTTGGCCTCAATAGCTTCATCTTCTCTCGTAACATTTTATGTTTCTTGTTGAGTCGCATTTCTTTCAAGATGCTATCACCAGTTTTGTTAATGGCGTCCCGATATTCGCTACTCCAGGCTGGCAAGAACTTTTTCTTATTCTCGTTTTCCTCCTCCTCCTTAGCTAACTTTCTTTTCAATGATTTGCTCGATATTTTGCAGGTTTCTTTAGGTAGAAAAACTGGAAATCCTCTGCTTTTCATCAATGCAATGCGAGAAGTTAAACGTGGACGACAATCTATTATTGGAGATTCTGCCTGATTCACTGGACAATCGGTATTTTTCATAGGCAAGCCAGTCAAATCGATCGACTGATCTTCTGTAAATGATAAATTTTTTTTTTTTTTTTTTTTTTTTTTTTTTTTTTTTTTTTTTTTTTTTAATAAAACTGCTTTACACTATAAAAAATGGAAATAAAAGTAAAATTATTTTCTCAGCATAGACTCAACACTGTTAATACCTACATGCATCAATCCAATCAACAAACATACAATTTACAATAGACAGCTTAAATGTAATTTATTAATAATTACGTGAATTTAGTTATTTATTTATTTTTTTTTTTAACTAACAATCGGTTTGATAATATAATTTATAGAATTTTCCTATTGTATGGATTTATACGTATTATTCATTGGAAATGATATTGTTAATTTAACCGATCGAAAAATAAATTATGATTAAGTCGTATTATTATTTATAAATTATTGAGAAACAGAGTACTGGAATAGAATTTGTCAAGCAATTCCTTAGGTACAAGTATTGTAGTTCCAATTTATCAAGTACCATTTCAGTTACAATTTTTACAAGGGGTATATGATTTCACAAGCAGTATATGTATATATGTATATATATATATATATATATATATATATATATATATATATATATATATTCGTTAGTAGTTATTATTGTTTATTTTTCTAACATTTGCTAATCAGTATTATAATCTTAGTTTATTAAGTACGAGTTTAATATAAAATTGAAGTCTTAAATACATTATTGTAATGTAATGTAATGTAAAATGAATTAAATTTTTTTAATATTTTTTGTTATAATTTCCATTGTAATATAACAAAATACAAATAAATATACGTATTCTATAATAATTCAAGAAAAATCAAAATCCTCTATTAATTTATAATTAAAAAAGTGAAAATATATATTTATAATGCTCTAAAACAATCTCTTCTACACTAAGTATTTTTTATTTATTAATTTATAGCTTGATCGAACTGTAAGTTTACATGATTAAACGATAATATTATAAAAGCATTGCAATGATTTAATTTTAATATTATAGAAAATTGTATAGACATTTTCTGCTCACCAACGTGATCGAAATCCACTTGGTAAGTTGATTTAAGTCTTTCCATATTAAATTTTTTTAATGCATCGAATGAAGGTCGTTTGCGCATCAAACTAATCAAGTTTGGATGTTGTTCTAATAACTGAAAAATTATTCTTTTTACTAACAATATATAATTTAGTAAATTTTAAAAATAAACTTAATAAGTAATGAAAAAAAATTAATTATATGATGTGTAATCGTACCAATATTTATGTTTTTAAACCTAAACAGTTATTCATATAATTACAAATGATATTGTCAGATAATAATTTAAGAACTTGTATATTTTAATATATTTATCTTTTAATCATAAAGGAACATATAAAATGAAGAAGAAATAATATCCTGAAAGATTAGGTTCGTGCTTATCAAATTTAGATTTGATCAATGATGATAATATATATATAGATATATATATATATATATATATATATATATATATATATAAATTGTATGAATAATTTATAATAATAAGTATTAAAATATAAAATTTAATGCCACTTTTCTTCTATGATCAGCATAAAAATGAAAATGTTTTTTCAATGTTTATTTCTAATTCTTAAACTTGACAATATTCTATAAAAATAAGTTGACATAAATAGATTACAAATTACATAATACAAAGTAAGTAAATAATTCTCTCATTAATTAGTGTATACAAGTCATGTAGGAAAATTAACATTATGATTAATGTAAATTTGTTTTACCGTTCACTTATACATTTTCGTGGATTAAATATTAATGAATAGTATGTTTAATTAGACAATCAACCCCTCAGCTTATTGAAATTTCACCTTTTTGAGATAGGCTTCGTTCTCATTGAAGTCATTGTGCTCTGTAGTTGGACAGGGCTGAATTTTTAATGGTGACTGCTGGGAATGACCCAACTGACTTTCTTTTTCTTTCGGACAAGCCTGTGTCTCGGAATATTGAAGGTCGACTGGCGCAGCGATTGTACAATCCAGAGTGTTTCGCGAAAAAGTGACCTTACGTTCGGGCCACAAGTAATCCTTCCGGTAGATTGAAATAAATTCTGCCATGTTGTTTATGTGATGTTTACGTGTGGGATAAATTGTGTGTTGACATTGCAAAAGATTGGTGGTCTAGAATAAAAGTTAATGAATATTTGCTCTTATAATTTACTTGATTAATACTATTGAAGAAGCGATAGCCGATAAATTTTCAACAACGTCATTATTGCCTTTTTGTTGCTTAAAGATGTATAAATTTTGAATAATAGTATTCAACATTTTTGAGGTTACGAAACATTATGTTGCAATAAATACTAAATATTTTAATGTGTTCGTTTGTTTGTTACAACGTGCAAATAGAAGGACATACCACATCAATTTGTTATTAACTTTGCACTATTCATATTCTTTAATATTTTATTGTCGTGTATTTATATTTTGCAGGATATTTGAATTTTCAATTTGTAAACAAGAATTTGTAAAAAGTGTATTAAATATTTTAGTGTATTTTTTTCATTTTAATATGAGTGTTTTATATTATATTATTCTATGTTCAATATCAGTAAGTAAGTATACCTTTTTCGGTTATGGAAATTTGGTAATTGGAAAAAACAACAATTTAATAACAGCAATAAATTTCATAATTATATTGCATAGTTAAACATTACTTTTAAAGCAATCTCATGCAATTGTAAATATTTAATTTTATTATATGATTATCTATGTTTTATCATTACATCATAATACATCAGTTATTTTTCTAACAATTATTTTGTTAGTTATTAATCGATGTTCGATATATTTTATTCTTGTTTGTATGTTGTTTTAATACATGTGCGTTCACGAAAAAAAAATAATTCAAAAAGTAATATTCTTATTTGCTAATGATATTAATCGTCGATGTCGAGATGAATTCTTACATTACACCGTTTGCATTTTATTTTTCTATCTTACAGTATATGTCTCAATTACATTACATGAGTTTTTTAATAAATCTTAGACTAACTTTCACTTATTTCTCCATATGTTCATTCTCATACCTTAAATCGTTTTACTACTTCTACATACTAAATTAATGTATGAAAATAAAAATATTACAATATATTAAAATAAAAAAAAATTTAGTTATTCCAAGCCTTATATATATATATATATATATATATATATATATATATAGTATATAGTAAATTTAATTATATTATTTATCATTTTTATTTGATGTTTTTATTATATAATTTATTGTTTATTATTAATGTATATTATCGAATCATAGCCCAATGTATTTCATAAAACTCAAATTTATTATAAAAATTAATTTTGCAATTAATTGATATCGAAGATAAACCCTAATGCATTATATATTGACTATTCAACTAATTTAACTTATTTACAACTTGTAAGTATGAAGAATTTAATGCTGAAACTATTTTTTTTCTTCCTGAAAGCTTATGATTAATTAAGATTCAGTCTAATGGGAACCATTACTAAGACCCTCTCCCAGTACAATTGTTTACGCATAATAATCATTTGTCTTTGTCAGTTGGCGATAGTCCAATAGGTACAATCCATAAAGCATAATGAGTCTGCTTGTTCTATAAGCGTTTTTAAGTTTGATGGACAGTGTGAAATTATTTTCGTTCATTTTTTATATTCTACGAGCTTAAACGTCTTCATAATATTTTGTCACTAATATATTGCCAATCGAGTATTTGCTTTTGCTCTCGTTAAATGAGCAAATGAGCAAATATTTTATAAATTGTAAATCAAAATCTTTTGCTCTGTAAAATTCTATTTACTCGAGGATATTATTCTTATTAAACTCGCATTGATAAGTATTAAATTATAATTGAAAAGATTCGTTCAACTTCTAAATTCACAATGAAATTTCGATGATCGTATGGTTATGCCATATAAATATAGATATGTCATTCGAAAATTGAATATAAATATAATTCGATTTATATTAGATATAGAGAAGCAAATATAATTTTTGCAACTAAAAATTCTTAATTTAAATATTAATTACAGGAAAAATTTAATGTTTTCAAAAATTATAGATGATGTACAATCTTATTGTGTCGATTAATATTATTAATATTTTCACATAATCAGTAATCTTTTCGTTTGAAAAATTTACTTTAAATTATTTTTGTTAAACGTAAGTATACAATGAACATAAAATTCTTTTAGAATCCATAAATAATTAATAAGTATTCAAAATAATGTTAAATATTAAAATAATTGATAAAACAATTTGTAAAAATTATGTAACAATATATTAACAATTTTAACTTTTATCTACCATTGTACTAGTAAATAAGGTAATTTTTTCATTATGCATGACCACATTTTTATTTATAATATAGTTTTTATTTATAATAATTTAATCGTTGTTTTTTATTTAATATATATTTAACTTACAAATAACGTATAGCGTGAATCTACATTAAAAATTTCCATTTTTTCCTATCAATTAATTAAGTATAAGGAACTAAAGATTTCACTAAGCACATTAAATAAGATATTAATATCTGATTTTGATTTAGTGGAGATGAGGATAATACATAGTTCCATTTTCTAATTTTTCGACGTACAAATGCAATTTATTCAAGTTTAAAAAGTATCTTTTTACTTATTCGTATTTGGCCTTTGCCACGATGTTTTTTAAGTTACATAATATAGTTCTAGTAAAATTAATGCAAACATGATGATAAAACCTTAAAATAAGAAAAAATTTGTCTTCGTAAATTTTATTTTCAAAACAGTGTTACGTACGGAGATCTTCTACAGAAGCTAAAAATATATACTACGTATCGTTCGGATTTGTCGCTCGTACATGCACAAACTCAATGCATCAAAGACCATAAATAATTAAAACTATTGGTAAAGTAAATACTATTAATTTAAAAGCTATAGATAAATAAATAACAATGTATTTTATTAAATAACTGCCTTTTTATTGTTATACAGTCATTAAAATTCATGATAAAATCGGCGGAGTTCAACTACTATGTCAAATAATCCCTGATATTCATGCAATCGGTATTGATTTATAATCTTCTTTTCTATTGTTAAAGAACACTTGGTTAGTAGTTATTATTACAAATTTTCATTAATTTTCATTCCATTTGCTGTCAAAGCCGTTGCATATTAATATTATTATTGTTTTCTATTTTAATAAAATATAAAGCTTAATTAAGACAAATGTGTAAAATTATTAAAATTATTAAATTTAAAGAAATCGTGTAAATTGAATATTATATAAAATAATGCAGGTAATTTTAGTAAAAAATTATATAAAATTATATAAATTTTATTAATTTAATTATGCATATATTAAAATGTTTTCAAATACATTTTATTGTTTTTGTGTTACAAAAACATTTTATATAAATTTTTATCAAGAAAATATTTATCACAAATATTATTCAACAATGTCATTGAAAATTTCTGATAAATTTATCAGGGTCAATATATTTTAATATACATTCTAATATTGTGTATATTATAAGTAATTATTAGAATATATGTTTATTTATTATAATCATTAAATTTTTATAGATAGGTGTTGGAACAATTATGTATAGATTACAAAAAAAAAAAAAAGCCATTGACCATATTTGAATGTTTAATTCATAAGATGCTTTATAATATTTTAAAAAGAGTGGTAAACTGTTTCATAAGCTTATTCGTAATATGGCAATTAATGATAAAAAATGATCGATAAAACTAAAGATAATCTAAATAAAAAATAAAAAAATAATATCTAAAATTGATTATTTTCTGCTAGATTCTAATTATTGTTCATCAATCCATTTTTCATTTTCTTGTCCTCAAAAAGTGTTAAAATTGTCACAACATTTATTTTAATTGCGCGGGAAGAATAAAGACGGTAGGTGTATACACGGGGGCGGATCATGCGACGACGATTGCCGTTCTAAAGATATTGGTGCGTCCAACATTTCTCAAAATAAATTTCTGACGTCATGCGTGGAGTAATAAGAAGAAAAAATCAAAGAACAAGTTGAAGAAGATCATGAAGACGAGAGAGAGAGAGAGAGAGAGAGTGAGTGAGTGAGTGAGTGAGAGTGAGAGAGAGAGGGGGGGAGAGGAAGATTGCAGTCACTTTAACAATGCAGAAGATGAGAATGTGATATTAATAAGCAAAAACAAAATAGAATTTTGAAAGCCTGCGTTACTAAACTCTAGATCGATTACTGTTTACCTTTTATCCTTTCTATCTACCACATTTGTCTAAATAAATTTCTTATTTTAATGAATTCTTTAATAGATTAAAGAAACGAATTTATTAGATATTTTTGTAAAATAGAAAGCACATTAACGGAAATTTAATTATTATAAAAGAATATTTTAATAAACTTCAATTTTCAATGAAATTTAAAGAATTTTTTTTGTTAAAGATCTTTTATTTTAAGATAATCATATATCCATTTAAAATTATAAAACAGCAGTTATATATTATTGTATATATTGCTTTTAGAAGGCTTATTTTATAATTGGATTAATAAACTTACATTCGCATATGAACATACTTACGTAATATATTATACTAATTATGAATGACATTATTTTATGTGATGACAAAATTATTTACTTATACAATTAACGTTGAATATTATCGTATAATATTTCAATAATTAAAAAAATATATACGTCATTAGATTAAACGATAAGCTAAAGTTTTATTATATGTATTGTTATTAAAAATTAATCATAAATTTTTAATTTTTAAATGAAGTATATAAAATCAGGATCAAATTCTTTTGGGGATACTTTATGAATTATCATTTCTTAATTAACAACTCTAAAATATTTAACTTTTCTGCCATAATTATAAAATTTTTATTTTCAATTGTTTTTATTGTAATTATTAATGAAAAATTAATATTTAATGATTCCAATTAATGTCAATATTTTTAAGATAGTAAAAAATGATCCATGATTAGCAGATTTGTAACTGCTACCTGATAGTGAATCTCGCCTATAATTCCAATAAACACATACAGTCGCAACATATTGAGGGAAAAGAAATTATGTTCCGAAACTAGTATCGTGAAGCGTAAATTGCACCAACGACTTCAACAGAGGCAATTTGCCAAAATAATTCTTGAAAGAGAAATCTTTCATTCTTCACTATATTCTGACTTTATAAATTTTATCTTCATATGCCTTTTCTATTTTTTTTTTTTATTAAATTATTATTTATTGATATAAAATATTTTGTAATCACTGACAATTGGTTTGGCATGAATGTAATCAGTGAGATCGTGATCGAATGATTTTGTAAACTATGCAAATACATAACATTTAAATAAATGAATCTCTGTCGTGCTTATGTACTCTTTAATTATGATTTTTTCTATCAAATATTTCTGCACATTTAAAACGCTTATTAAATATTCACGATATTTTTTTAATTTATAATATATAAAATTTTTTTTATAAAATTTAATTTATAAAAAAATATATTCTTTATTTTCGAGTCGAAATATTATTTTTTAACTATTTTGTTATTTCTTTTTTTCTTTTTATTCTTTTTTTTTTTTATTGCTTATAGATTGTATTGATATGACCGAATAAGCAGTATCACCTTGAAATTTGTGTGAAAAAAAGCCATAAATGGAAGAATGTGTGATATTTTAACAAGACAAAAAAACAAAGAGAATGAATGACTGGTTTTAAGCTCGAAAGTTTCTAAGTATTTCTTTCACGTGTCGTATATATCATCCTCGTTATAATTAATTTCTTTGAATATCATTGAAATATATTTGTTTATAACTTCACCCCAGTTTTCCCAAAAAAAAAAAAAAAAATTAAATTTATTCAATTGATTATATTATTATATAATTAAATTATAAATATAAATTAAATAATTTGAGTTAATTGAAAATAGAGGTATTCTATTTTGTGATAACATTTAAGGACTCGTTAACAAGAGAGAGAAAGAGAGAGAGAGAGAGAGTAGAGAAGAATAATTAAGTGGAAATGAAATTTAGAGAAAAAAGAGACACACACATGGAAAACAAATTTAAATTTAAAACTATGAAATTTTCATACATACGAAAAAAAAAGTGAGTGGTAATTTTTTACATTTGAGACTCATAGATATTTTAATTTTGATTACGTTTTATTAAAAATATTTTATTTTTTCCTAATTTCATTTATTGAATAATTATTTATGAATATGATTTATGAAATTCAATAATAAATGTTAAATAAAACGCGAAAATGATTTTCACTTGCTGCTATTATTCTTTTTCAATAATTATTATTACCTAATTCAGAATGAAAATATTAAAGTTTTTATTTTCAGATAAACGAATTGTCTTCGTATCAGATACGGTGTTTAATTTTATATTGATTTTATTTAGGTAATTTTATATATTAGGTATAAATATATTAGGTAATTTTATACACATTACCTAAAATTTACATTTTTTTTTTTTTTTTTTTTTTTTTTTTTTTTTTATGGCTGTTCCGACACTGCATTGTGTGTATGTAAAAGATCACGTTTTGTATACATTGTTTGTACTTCAAAGCTGTTTTCGAAAGTTGTATTATGCAATGAAAATTTATCTAGAGAGAGATTCGTAAATTTGACGGAGAAAATGGGACTGCGAAGTGTTACTAATAACTACATTTTAAATATAATAATTATTATATTCCAAAGAGATAAGGTGTAATTTTTAAAAATTCCACTTCTTACAGCAAACGCTTTTGATTGATAACAAACATAATTATGAATGTATATTATTTACTATTTAATAGTAAATTTTAATCATATCTCTTATATTCGACATTCTTAATCATGTGAAACATAATATCATATATTATATATTATTTATTACATAAAATATAAAATAAAACTGAATTTTCAATTTTTTTTTTAAAGTGTATTTCATTTAAATGTAATAATTGAATTTATGTAATAAAATATTATAAATATAATAAACGTATAGACAAATAATTAAATAATTATTGGATGTGTAATATTTCAAAAGAAACTTTTCTTTTTTTCAAGTTAAAATGAAAAGAAAATATCGTTTAATTGAAAGCCTATGTTATCGTTTATTAATACGATATAAACGTATTATTATATAATTTAAAATAAAAAATGTCATATTTTACATTGTTTACAAATATCACATATAATAAATATAAAAATCTTTTCGTGATAAAAATATCTATGTAATAAAGCACAAGAGACAACAGACAACTAATTCTCATCTTTCTAGGCAATGATTATGAAAAAACTATCTCTATTATGATTGTTTATTTAGATGTTTGTTTCCAGATATTTGACGACGACTTTAAGCTCGTCGAAGTGTGCTAAAATGTAAATGAAGTCTGTGTAAAAGTATAGGACATTGAATTTTTCCATTTTACAAGTGATAGATTTTTTGGAAGGACGCAATTTTAAAGGTATAGTTTATAATTTCTTATTTGCTATAGCTATAATATTATTACAATTATAATATTGTTTTTTGATAGACATTCGCTATGAAGTTATTGAAAATGCCAATACGGAATGAGTAATGTATATAATGAATATATAATAATCAAATTAATGAATACAATATAACTGCTAAAGTGTTAATTGAATGCCTCGACAATTAATTTGTGTAATATTAGATTAAATTAAAATTACACTCCGAATAAAATATAATGCCTATTTAATGCAGCAATGTAGTTCTTGATATCTGTAAAATAATATTTAAAATGTGGCTTAGTTATTAAAATGAAAGTGTATTAGTGTCAATGCGCGAGAGTGAATGCATTCTAAGCTTGTACGTTCGTACAAGCCCTAAGAATTCCCGGGGGGAGAGTGAGAGAGAGTGAGAGAGAGTGAGAGAGAGAGCGAGAGAGAGTGAGAGAGAGAGAGAGAAAGAGAGCGAGGGAGAGAGGGGCCTTGATATCTGTAAAATAATATTTAAAATGTGGCTTAGTTATTAAAATGAAAGTGTATTAGTGTCAATGCGCGAGAGTGAATGCATTCTAAGCTTGTACGTTCGTACAAGCCCTAAGAATTCCCGGGGGGAGAGTGAGAGAGAGTGAGAGAGAGTGAGAGAGAGAGCGAGAGAGAGTGAGAGAGAGAGAGAGAGAAAGAGAGCGACGGCGAGAGGGGCGGGCGGGGGGGGGCTGAGACTCGTAAATGCGTTCCGCCCTCTGGCAGAGGAGCTGCGAATTGAAAAAGATCGCACTTTCATTATAGCACACAGTGCGATCGAGTGCTCGTGCGCACACAGGCATCGGAAGGACAGCAGTTTTAAAATAGGTTACCGCGGGTGTAAAACATGCGCACGGAAGCGGGAGTGCGCTGTCAGTGGCCCAAAGGCCGTACAAGAGACGAGTGTCTTTAATATACTAAGTTGGATCGTATGAGCTTTTGCTTTGAGCCAGTAGTCATTAAATCTCGCGCCATCGCGCCGGTTGTTCGAGCATATTGCTTACGACTCCCCTTTTCTTCCTGCAGCCAACTTAATAACTTTAACTCTTAGGTCAGTTGTCAACATAGTTAAGTTGTTTATTAAAGTAAGGATATATATATATATATATATATATATATATAAAGACCAAGGAGGTGATCAGCGAGACAATCGTATCATCAATCTCTATGATATGTCGACCTCGCATTATCACCATACTCCCCCTTTCCTTTAATTCTTTATTGTAATTAGTAGGGGATAGTAGTCGTTGTAGTTTGATCGCCCGTTCATTGCGACTCTAAGCCGCATCTCCATAGTCGCGCGGTAAGTGAAATAAGGAGATCTGTGATTGAAAAGTGCTGTGGTGTTGAGTATTAGTGCCGGGGACCTTAATGTGCGGCTGGATCGAATGCTGTGAGGTAGTGTAATGCGATAATACGAACATCGCCTATCGTCAGCCTCTAGTGCGACAACGATCGTTCAAGGATGCTCGAAGGTGGGCCTGGGAGACCTTCGGCAGGCCTCGGCACGACGTAGGAGCCCTTGGTTGTCATCTTAAACTACGAATGTCGAGCCTAGTATATTCGGACTCGGAATCGTGCTATGCCTCGGAGTACGATTTGAAACTACTAATGGGCATTCAAAGCACCACGCAGTTCGTCGACAAGTACCACCACATTATAGGTATTATATCTAGCGATAATTTCAATTGCGGTGCTTTATTTCTTTATTAGGAGGGGGATTTCCTTTGTTTTTATGTCCTCGTCGTAAGATAGGGTACTGGAAATTATAAAAATTAACCAAAAAAAATGTACGATCATTTGAAATAGGCTGATTGCGAAGTGCGAAATAATCTTTGTCAATGTTTCGGCAAAAATAAGTATCTCCGAAGCGTATTCTTATTTTTCTTTATTTTTTATTAATATATTTTTAGAATTTTGTAAATTTGTACGGCTAAAAGGAATTTTCGAACGATCTATTTTCCAGGATATTATATATAAAATTTTGTCGCGTTTAATATTTATGTAACATAATTTTCTTAAAGCTAAACAAGTAGTCGTAGAGAAATGCAAGGAAATATGTATGATCAAAGGGGTTTCATATTGATATTTTTAAATTTTATTTTTCCAGTATCCTATGCCCGTAAAAATGAGTGTTCCACGAAAAGTCATTACCGTCGATTCTTTAACGTAAAATCACTTCCAAAGAAGTTACTATTTAAAACAACAAAAATTTATATATACAATTTTTCGCCATTAAACGAGGGAAATAATCATAATGCAGTTTGTGCCTGTTGACGTAGGAACTAACGTGAAAGTTATCCGCTAGTAGTAATAATAATTTATCGCGTGAAATATGCAGTTCATTGGAAGTGAATTTTGCACGCGAAATATATAACGAGAACCTTTATATACGTATATAATATAATATAAATGCCGCTCGTTCACTCGTTAAAGGACATTTGAGCGGCGGTCGGCTGTAAATTATCTCTATAAGCGCGCACCACCACGAGCGTCCCGAAACCTTTTATTTCGCTCGATTATAATAGCGAGAAGAGAGCGGCTCGATGACAATGGCCGAACTTTGTGGAACTGTGCAATGGAGCTTCCTTTTCTAAATGCACGTCACCTTCATTATTCGTTCTCCAATCATACAATCCCTCGTACCCTCCTTTTGTTTCATCAATTTCCTCGAAGCATTTATTGTTACTCTCAGTCTTTCAGAGCCTCGTCGATATACGAAGCGCCATGCGAAAATGTTTGTAACTTTCATTATTAATAATAATAATAATAATAATACAATATAATTTAAAAAATAAAATTGTAAATAAACAATATTGTTTCTACTACCTGTCTTACTTATTTTATAACCTTCTATTCAATGAATTATTTTTTTGTTGGTAAATTTAAAGAAAGCATAAACATCAAAGAAACTTTGAACATAAAAGTTTGAAAGAAACTGCTTATTTGATTGTTATTTTATAAGCTTTCTCTTAATAATTTTGTTTATTATATTTATAAATACTTTGATAAGTTATAAAATTGAATTTTATATTATCATACATTTACTTATTATGAAAATTATTATGAAAAATTAATCTTAAAATCGAGTGATACATAATTTTATTAAAAATACCGATTACATATTAAATTAGTTTATAATAATTAAGTGACAATTTTTTTTCTAATCTACTAGATAATAGACTATTGAAAATAATAGTTTCTTAAAAATGCTTACATCAAATTTTCTTTTTTATTTGCAAAGAAAATAAATATGGTAAAAAACGAATGTAGATTATATTTATTTGTTAAAATTCATTGTAAAGACGCATATGATTTGATAAATAAATTCTTTCAAAAGGAAATGGATTGGATTACTTATAAGTTGGAAAGAGACTAGACTGTTAAATGAGAATATTTACTAGTTCATAAAAATGAACTTTTTTTTTTTTTTTTTTTTTTGTAGATATCGATGAAGTAGAATTTAAAATCAAATATAAAATATATATATATATATATATATATATGATTTTTTAGCAACTCAATTTATATTAAATAAGATCGTTATTTATAAGCCATTTGCCAAAATTTAGTAAAACTTCTTTCTTTTTCATTTTCAGTTATTAGCTCCATGCGTCAAATACAAATTCTTACAAATTGATAATATTAGTTTTAATTTATGTTTTCAAATTGTTCGTTTAAATAACGAATAAACTTTGTATATAAATACTATAAAATTTTTCAAACATTCAATCCTGAAATATAGGATTTATAATGTTTTGTTTCGACTGATAATTTCAGCGGATTTTTAAAATTTTCTTCGATACACGGAAACTTACATTTACATCTGTGTACACTAATTTATATTACGAATGTCAATTAGGCAGTAAAGTTTTTACACGTAGGTAATAAAATAATACTTTTATACCCATTAATATAAGATACATAAAAGTACAGCATAACAATCGTTATAATTTTATGTTTATAAATATATTAAAAGATACTTTAGATATTTTTAGTTAGTAATTTTTAAAATATAGTACTTGATAATATACAGTTTTCACAGTACATTAATATAGTAATTTTGAAATATAAAACAAACTTTTCTTCGACTGTATTTGTCAATATATCATTTAATTAGTGATCAATTTAAAGCTACACTAACATACATAAAGTATTAAAATAAATAAAATGAAAGAAAAAAATAAAAAACAATATTTCATTCTAAAAGTGAAATTAATAAAACAAGTCGTTATAATTAATTGTTGGTGTAAATTTTAATCTTACATACGCTAATCATTAGTTGATTATAGAGTACTGAAAATTCTTTAATTGTTATAAGAAAAGTTTTTACTTTGATTGATTGAAAAACAGACTGTCGTAAAGTAAACAATGAATTAATAATAACATTTCACAGGGGCAAAAATTCTTAAATCTTGGAAATAAGCATTTGAAGATCGTTCTGCTCGTGAATATATACAAAGAGAATACAAAGAACCAACGCAATAAAAATATATATATTCAATAAAAAAAAAAAGAAAAATGCAGGCAGACGTACATGCTACAAATTGTGTACGCGCGCACACACGCACACACGCACAGAGAGAGAGAGAGAGAGAGAGAGAGAGAGAGAGAGAGAGAGAATACACGCATATGCGCGCGCGCGCGTTTTTGTCTCATCAATCCTTCATACTATCTTTTGACAATTTGAAAATTGGCATATAAGATCGACAGCTGCCGATCTAAACTTATTTTTGGTGTATACACAAGCAAAGTCTGTTTTAAAAGAAGAGTCTGTTGCGCTGATATTTGCAGAACGGTGATTGCTTGTGCTCTACGCTAATTCGCTCAGGTTTAAATTCGAAACTTTATCTTTCTTTTATAGGCACACTATATTTATCAATTTTTATGCACAATACCACTCAAAAAAAGCAAGACGTATATAATTTATGTGAATATGAGGGAAATTTGTACGAATCGATTATAAAACGTGTTACTAACAATTTTTACAATTACGCAGGCACATTATAAGAAATTAAAAATTTTTTAAAAACAATCGATAACACTTATTATATAAATTTTTTATAACAATTTATATGTATATGTTACGCGATAACGTAAGAAATATAAATAATAGCTTTGATACCATTATGAATATTTATTTTTAATAAAACCTTAACCTTAAATTTTATTTAAGGTTATACAAACTTGATCAATGAAATAAATTTTACAATATCATTATAGTCATAATTAATAGAGTTTGTGATAAAGGTAAAAAAAAAAAAAAATTGGCGTTCATTAGAATTTTTATTAAGCTGCCGCATTATTTACATTGAATATTTTTATTCTTATTCTATGATTTTCCATACTATTTATTTACTTAACTAATACTATAATTTTTAAGTAATTTGCACTTTTTATTATAAATATAATAAAAGAAGTTATAATAAAATAGTATTTAAAACAAATACAATGCAAAATAAAAAAATTAATATTTTTTTTGTTGACAATATTAGTTGCATTATAAACACAAACACTTCATCCTTATATAATTACTTTCCATGCTCGCATTCATACTCATACAAGAATTTAAATTTATAATGTTATTATTTATTCGTATTATAGATCCTTGTTAATATTTATTTATTGCATTATTAAATCATACGAATTATTGATTCTTTCATACGTTTATTTCTTCTTTCTATAAAATAGATCGTTGTAGTGCAAGGGAATTTAGTTTATAAGGGGATTCATGTTAGAATTCGATACAATTCGCCAATTGTTATGTATCAATCAAAGTAATTTCATTGTTAATTGTTGATCAATTTTTGTAATAGGATAACATCAGCTCTACATAACAAGGATTATATTAATTTTATATTTATATTATTATGATAAATGAATGTGTAGTCGTAAGACTAGCTGTGCAAGAAGCCTCTTAGTACTTTTATTTCGTTGCAAATAGTTTATTAAAAGTTTTGCTATTTACTTTTATTAAGTAAATATTTTAAGATTTCTTAGATCCGTTGTTGCTTATTTTTATAATAATATCAGTAAAGATCTCGTTCATTTACTTGTCAATTATAACACGGCAGGTCAGAAATCGGAGTTAGTCCATTTAATCATAAGGCGTGTATTAAAATTTCCACCATTTAAAATATCTTTACAGAGTTATTCATCGTTAAGATTTTTCACTCACATTAGTCTAGTTATTTTTGTCCTTTTTATAAGGAAATCTCCAATGTTTTATTGAATCATTTCTATAACTGCTTTATATTCGTCCTTTATCCATTATTGAGTTTTTTCTTGTGTTTATAATTGCATCTGTTTTAGCTCGCATGCGATGATGCACATATGAAAAACTAAACAATGAAAACTTAATTAATTAATTAAATAATCAAACTGATATCACTGCTTGTAAAAAAAAAAAAAAAAAAAAAAAAAAAAAACCGCTTAATGAAGCAAAATCTTATAGCTATTATAATATAATGTAAAAATATAAATAATAATATTTGCGATATTAATGATAATCTTTCATAGATAATCATTAGGAATATATTATAAATATATTACAAATAATATTTTTATAATTTTCATAAAATACACAATAAATATTATGGCATATATATTAAAAAATTCCTATATTCTTTATTAAGATGTGCTGTTAACTGTGTTTGTTTTATGAATGTTTAAATAATGCAAATATTACAAATCAAAGTAATAATAGTTTAAGAGCGAGGAAATAATATAACTTATTGAAGCGATCACACTTTTTTAATTAACTGTTTAATACATTACTTGACATCTTTAAGGGTAAAAATAAATGTTGTTGTCTTTGAATTAATTGGTGAAAACTTTTACTGAAAATATAAAATATTTTATAACAACATTTTCACTATCCATAATGTTTACAGTATATATTTTTGGTATTTAAAATATATTGAATGATAATATTATTTTAAATAAATTATATCTACGGAAAATACGGAATTTGGGATCATGCAATTGATCCAACGATAAATTGATAAAAAAAAAAAAAGAGTCTTTACATTAAATTTTTCTTTATAATATATCATTTAAAATTCAAATCAATTTGGATAAATATATTTGAAGATATAGCTTACCAATTTACGTTTTGGTTATGTAAGTCAAACGTAAGGACAACTAAGCCCAACTATCCATTAGGAATTATATTTTCGTTTGGAGTAACTAAGAGCTAAGTGGATCAAATTTTCTAGTTTATAAGTTTAGCACAACTTCAAATTAATTAATATATTTATAATTTTTAACATGTCAACAATAATGGTGATGGAAAAACTTTCAATTTTTTCAATCGACTTATAATTATTATTACTTAAAAAAGAAATATCTTATTTTTAGTTTAGATACTTTCATACAAATACTATTGTTTAAATAATTAAAAAATTCTTAATATGTACAATAATTAAGAATGGTAATTGTTATTTATTTTCTATTCAAAATATTAATTTTTAATATTGGGAATTTTTTTAAATAAATAATTACCAATTAGATATTAACTAAATATTTTGCATAGAATAATAAATCAGTAGTCAATAGCACTAATATAAATTCAAGTAGAATGCAATGTATTACAATGAATAAGTAATTATATATAAACATAATAAATAAATAAAGTATTACATAAGCAGTCTATTCTGGTATCTTTTATTTTCAAGTAATATATTGTCAATTTATAAAAACTTTGTTTTTAATTTAAAAATTTATTTAAATAATTATTTTTAAATGATAAGTCGTTTAAGGCATTTTTAGTCAATCGTATCATTGAACATATTATTAAATAAACAAATAATTTATAATTTTAAATAATCTAAAATGATAAGCGTATTAGAAAGAATTACGACTTTTTAAATAACGATTAACTTTCTACGATATTGACCTTATAATATTATAGGGTTTCAGTGAATTTAAACTTTAATATTGAAGTGATTCCTAAATTAGAGCCATTGGCGTATGATCGACGTTGCAAAAATCAACCGACGCGTCAAATAAAACGAGCGTAAAAACTTTGGCCAGGTCGACCTTTTGCATTGAAAGCGTTCCCCACCTTCCAAATCGTTTCCTACACACACCGACAATCTTTATTCGCATAAAATTTCTTTTAACGTAAGACGGACTCCGTTCTCCAGATGCCATAACCGTCTGATTAGCTCGTTATGGCGAACCTATTTGATCACCTCTCCTCCACCCCATCCCACCCAATCACACCCCCTCCCATCCCCTTACCAACCCCTCCTTCCTCCCTCGCCAATCTTTGCAACCAATGCTTTCGAATCTTTCATTCTTTCGCCGAAGCGGGCCTGCGCACTCGAACGATTTCCTCGGCGTCGAGTGGCCCATAATCACGAGATCATAGATAGGCAAATTCAAAAGGGATGAAAGCGCACGACGGAAATACAAAATCTAATCTCAGTGAATAATTACCAATGCAACAGAATGCGTATTACCGCTTCAGATGGCCCCGTGCCAAGGGCCACGAACTGACTATGAGTCTGACTAATGAGTCACCATTCAAATCGCGCGTGCACGCAGCCTCATATCTTTGTTTATACCTCATTTCAAGCTCTCTACATACTGTATATCCACCTACCCATAACATCTAACGTGTGGTTCGAGTATTCATGAATAAATAGTGAATAATAAATAATACATTACTAGACATAACGATAAGCTGCGGCAAAAGGCAAAACTTTTATAAGGCGGCGGCATGCCCTCGATTTTCTACGAGCATTTCTCCACTCTTCAATTAACAATTCGATTGAATGCGAATGATAGTGATGTTAATCTCTTTAGCGTAGACGAGATATTGAATAATATTATTAAATTTTATGACAATTAATAATAATTTTAACTGACGGCAATTTGAACACATTTAAATTTCAGAATAATTTGGCTAATTGGCTGGCAACACTGTATTTTTAATTATGGATATTATAAATTAGTAAATTATAAAATATAATCATAATAATTCACTGATATATTACTTAAGCGATAATTATAATGCCTTATTAGAATGCCGATATTTAAATATATTTTTTGAAAACTGCACATTTTTTTTTTTTTAATCGCACTGTCGATTCGATTGTTTAAATATAAATACTTCAATTGAAAAATAAATATTCTAAGTAAATTACGAGACGAATCTTGATATATAGATACATACAGCAGCAATAATTATCTTAATGATTCTTGGTAAGAATACTTATTTAGAACAGTGTTATATTTAATTTTAAGCAGCCAGATTAAAGAGCTCGTTCGCCAATCATTTCCAATGATGTATGACACTCATAGTAGTATTATACCTTTGTTAATATATTTTATAATTTTATATATGAAATTACTATGGAATAATAAAGAACGATTTTTACGAAGTTTCTTACGTGCAGTCCTAAAATTATTCACTCCTTTAACTTTACTTAATAATTCCTTAACTTATATATAACAATATTTTATCTATCTATCTATATCTATCCATCTACCTATATATATATATGTGTGTGTGTGTGTGTGTGTGTGTGTGTGTGTGTGTATCTAGCATCTTCGTTTAGAGAACGATCATATAACCATACATTGAAATATCATTTGAAAGATAAATGTTAATGTATTTTTAAAATTTAAATGTAGTAATGAAATTAAATAACGTTAAATCTGTTCACTAGACTCATTTTTCTCATTAATAATTAATACTTTATGTAAATAACTCATTTTTTTAAAACATTACTTTACATAATATGAAAATTAAAGCACATTTAATCTATATTTTAAGGATTTTAATCTGTTTAAGTGGCTTTTTATATTCATTATATGGTAACTATTAAAATTTATTTCATAATAATACAAATATTTAAGTGTGCACAAATTATTTTATAATAAATACACTAGTGAAATATATATATACATATATAAATGGGTATGTGTCAGTCTAGTTAAATTATACTAATAACTTTTTTTTTCGTCATTAATGCGTTCAATTAAATTTTTACCTAATACTTTATCTAAATTATTTAATAATAAATTATATAACGATGGAGTTTTAGAATTAAAATTTTACGATAAACTGTTTTTTTTTTTTTTTTTTAATATAAAAGAATCGTTTTTTAAACTTTGAAAACAATAATTCATTAGTTCAACTTTAAAATAAATAATATATTCATTTGTACACAAAATGTATAAGTATATGGAGTAATTGCAAATGTACAATAGTTTTATATACGTATATGTGCATATATAAAGGCATGTGAGTGACTGAATTGAACAAATATGGGTAAAAGTATGCATATTTACGAATTAATGAGTTGAATTTTGGAAATGCGCTGTCTATTTACACGTGTACATATATACAAAAGTGAGCAAGAATGTTCATTCTTATTAGTTGTCTCATTTGTATCTCAAACTTTGTACAAACAATAGACTTGAATAATAATGTATCATTACAAATTTATGTAATAATTTTATTACATGACTTAATATATTAAACTACAAAATAAAATCTTTAATTTTTAAAATAAAATAATTTAAGACTAGTATATTTAAGATTTCAGAAAGATTATTATGCATAAACTTCAATGCTATGAGTTATCCTTAAAATTTATTAATATCATTAAATATAATTGCAACATTCATCATTTTTTGTCATGAAACTGCATTTATTGTTTAATTATCATACGAAAAAGTTCGATATTTAAAATTAATAATATAAAATATTTTTGACGCAAATATATGTATAACCATATTGAACAATTAATTTATTAAATATTGTAAGAATTTATTACTACCTGTTTATCGATTTAATATAATTAATTTCTTACAAGTTTTTACAGTCATTTTTGTAAAATATTAGAATTATCGTTTAGCCTTTTTTTCTGAAAACGTGTCGTATCGATAAATGATAATGTACATATAAATAATTTTAATGATAATTTATTAATCATTAATTGCAGATTTCAAATGTTTCAAATCCAAGATATTTTATATACTATGTTTAATAAATATAATTATTTCTGAATTTGTAATTGAATTTATAAATTTCTTAGAGTATATTTGAAAAATTTATCTCCTGTAGAAACAGTGTATTATTAAACGTATTTAAAAAAAAAATCTAACTAAGTTTTTAATTCAAAATAAATAACACAACAAATTTATTATACAAAAATATCTATAGAATTGTAAGCTTTAACTGGCCAAATGTAATATAAGATCTCTTTTCATAAGAAAGTGATTTGCATTAAAATAATTACAAATCCCACCTAAGATAATATATTATAAATTAGCACTATTATGAAACTTTGTTATAACTTTTATAATTTATAATTTAGCAAGCTCTATTTTATTGGTAAGAAATAGAAAAATATTGTTATTTATTAATATCAATGATAACGTTACCTATTTTTCTACATTATATATATTTCATATTTCTTCATTCATTAATATAGTTGCAATTTTTAATTATTTATTATAATTTTTATTTATATATTTATTGATTATATATATTTGTATATAATGTTATTGAAGAAACCGACACATAATAACCACTAAATATTTTTACATTTTTTATGAAATTCTTCAATGTTGATAGTCAATAAGTGTCCATGTTTTTAAAAAAAAAAAAAAAAAAAAAAAAAAAAAAAAAAATATATATATATATATATATACTTTATAATTTACACATATAGTTATAGCGAATAATACAAGATATTTTGAAACAACATGTCGCAAAATATTATAATAGACCACTAAAAATGATCAATTTATATGCAACTATCATATAGAATACAAACAAAGTGGTTTTGAATTTAAGATCACAAACTCACGCGGATGTTTGTACGTCAAGGAAAGTTCCTAGACTATTGAGAATGACGTATGAATACGTCCGCGTCCGGAATATTCGTTGAAAACGTAATTAACGATACAATCACCATCGCCAAATTTACTCTTTGCATAAAAATTTGAACACGAGTTCCGAGTTTTGCGTTGTAAATTTTTATCGCAAAAGTTCAAAATGAATTCATTAAAAAGAACATTTATATTTATAAATTTTATGTATTTATTTTGAGAATCATATACTGATGCACAGTACATCAATTTAAATAAATACATAATTAGATTTTTGAAAATTATTATAATTACTGATGCTCAAAAATAATGTCAATTTATTATTAAAATCATAAGTTTATACAAAAAATGATTCGAATTTATAACATACTTTTTTATCAAATATTTTTTCTTGAGACTTCTTTCATATAAATAATTACAAATATCAAACATACTTGAAAATATATCTATATTTAATATTCATACTATTATTATTATTTATTTATTTATTTATAAATTAATAAACTTATAACAATTTATGTACATATTTCAAACTTTTCGTAAACTTGTTGATACTTTTAAACATTAAAAATTTCTTCGAAACAATTTTA
Source organism: Ceratosolen solmsi marchali (assembly GCF_000503995.2). Taxonomy (NCBI): domain Eukaryota; kingdom Metazoa; phylum Arthropoda; class Insecta; order Hymenoptera; family Agaonidae; genus Ceratosolen; species Ceratosolen solmsi. Next base: position 68,909 of record NW_011948448.1, read on the forward strand.
AACTTTTATATTTATTATATATCACATTTTGATATTATATATAAATAGTTTTTATAAAGAATTTATATAGCATGAGTTCATTTTCTTTATTGATTACATTGCTTACCATATATTATAATAACTTGTATGTGACATACTTTATTGTTTTACCAACCAAGCCTTATCTTATTATAACTATATACACAATAAATAACCAGTTATGTCTCTCAAATAAAGAATTTAAAATAGTTCATACTTTCAAATTTTTGTACATGTCAAACTACAAACATCTCATAATTTTAATACAACATCTGTAATAATTTAATAATAATATTTACATATTAATTGAAAATTATTTGAATACTACTTCTGTGCTTCTGACTATATTTTGTATTTTGTATGACTAAAAATTATTTATGTCTTATTATATTATATTATAGGATAGATTAACTTTAGTTACTTTGGTACTAGTAGTAACTTTAAAATCAAATAATTTGTAAATCAAAGATTTAACATTTATGCTGGAAGATTGTAAAATATCTTTGATTACATTCTAATGAAAAATTTGATTATTTTTAACCGTATATAATTTTAGAATAATTTGAATATTTATTTTATTTTTTATACATAACTAAAATTGTATTAATTGTACTAATATATATATATATATATATATATATAAATAAATAAAATTTCTAAAGTAATAAAATTTTATAGGTTACAATGACCTCAATGAGTATGATATACAAAATGTTAATATATTTGATCAACATTTGAGTGTCATAACATTTGAGTTAACAGTAATTGTTTAATTATTTATCTATGATTTTTAAATATATTGTCAATTGATAATGAACTTATTGTTTTATTTCTCGAATTTTAATGTATATTTTAAAAGTACACATAAAATACTTATATACTCTTATTATTAACTTGCAACAATTAATGTTTATGGCACCAATATATTTATTATTATAATCTATATCCATATTTTCATATATTTTGTTTATTTTATACACCAGCACCTCTCCATAAATAATAAATTTCTATTCATAATGTAATAATAATTAAAATATGTATTATTTTAAGTTTTAATTGTTGTCCTTGAGTCATTATGAAATTGTTTATTAAAGTTCTTTTATTACACGATGCAAAAAATATTGATGAAGTAAGTATATGAAATTAAATCAAACTTCATTTAGTAAAAATGTTGTCTAGTCAATTCTGCTCTTAAAATACGATTAATTTGTTTCAAAATAAAAAGGTCTTATGGTAAATGTCTGTTATCTCAAGTTTTTCCGGAAGGTTTATGAAATAGAAATTGCTTAGTATAAAGTTAGTATAAAGAGTTACAATGAACATTTACATTGATACATCAATGAATATGTAGACACATATTAGCAATTAGTAGATAACACGTTTTAATAGATTATTCTATTGTTTATAAATTTTCAAGATATATAATCTTTCATTTATCTTAGTTATTTTCTAATCTAAAAATTGAATATTCCAATTATTATATTATTTTGAATTGAACCAAAACATACGAACAGTGCATTTTAATTTATAACGAAAGACAGTTCAGTGTATGTAACTTTCATATATCAATAAAATTTTCAATTTATAATTTACTTCATTTAAAGCTTATTAAAACTAATTGTTTATTTATTTATTTATTTTTTTTTTTTTTTTGGAATTCAAAGCTGACAGTAAATAATTAATTAATACTCTTATAGAAAATTAATGATATTAAACTGACTTTAGTTTATTCTTTATTATTTGCAATGTCTTGATTTGAGCAAAACTGTTAATAATTTAATTAAAAAAATTGTTAACATAATTTTGCTGTATTAGTAAAATATTATCAACATGTATCATTTGACTTTGTTGAATGTACATTTATAAATAACCAATTATTTTCTATATTTAATCCTACCTTGACCTTCTGTACATATATATATATATATATATATATATATATATATACTTGTGTGGACATTGATCTTACCTAAATATCAATACGCGTAAGTACAATATTTATTATTATTTTAATTTACTTAAATTCATTAATATCAATGTTGATTATTATGGAATAATAAGTTATGTAAATAACATGCTTATGAAATGAAACATTGAGACACGACAGATTTTAAGGATATCAATTCTTAATATTATTAACATAATGAAAGATTCTATAATATTCGCGTTCCAAGGCACGTAAATTGACTAAGTTATAGTTAGTCTATATAAGTCACTTTTAAAGGGAGAGAATATATTAATGCTTAATAAAAGTTTGACTCAAGTTTGGCAGAGATAATGCAACAGTGAGTGGTGGTAGCAGTGAAAATTTGCCGTAGTTTCGTTTGCGGTTGGCATAACCCACGGTCACATAATCCATAAATAACAGAGTCGCACATATGTTAATACTCTAGATCCCCCCGCTCCTCTCTCATCGTTGCCTCATATATTTATCCTATAATTGCATCGCCATCCTTATAATCCTTATTCTACTGGTTAAAAGTCATTAAAATTAGTGAAAATTCATCAACCTTTAGGTTTTGAAGTATCAATAAATAGTCGACTGACATATAATAGATAGATGAAGTGACAACATAATTAAACATAATTAAATTGATAAATTTAATATAAAAATAATTATGTTTTAAAACTTGCTCTTCGTAATCATCGATTTTATTAAACTAATGAGTAAAGAAATTTGATTTATTGATTATATAATGCACAAAATTGTGTCAATATAATAGAAGAATATATTTAACTGTTTTATTCAATGTTCTTTTTAAAAAAGACAGATATTATTCAATTAATACAAAAAAGCAAAGGTATTGCAATTTTATGTTTAAAAAATGTAATTTAAATTCATTATTATTATTGCTATGACGGTATTAAAAATTTTTATGGTGTTTAATTTTGTGGTTAAAACAATGGAAATGTATTTTAAAAGTTAAATAAAACAAATATCATTGTATGTATAGTAAATAATATTATTAATATCTATATAATATCAATAATAATTTGAAAATTTCATATATTAAAAAGTTTAATACAATTTTTTTTTCGATGTTTAAATATTTATGCATAAATTATTGTTACTTAAATCGATTTCTTTTTTTTTTTTTTTTTATTAAATTTGTAATCTCTTCAATAATCTTTTCTATATAACGATGGGTTTAATATTTAAACACAAAGTTATTATATAAAGCCTTTGATTAGAACAGAAATCAAAAACATATTTAAATGAATCTGACAAACAATTGTAATATATCATAATCTATTTTACAAAATATTGCTTGGATTACTTAATCTACCATAACTTAATTGAAATTTATAAATATTAAATATAATAAACATTATTTCATGAATTATCATCGGTATTTAACTTCAAAAGTGATTGGATAAATTTATAGAAATTATTGTTATTATAATCATAAAAATAACAATTGAAGTATTAACATAATATTTATCGTTTAATATCTTTTATCAGAATAGATGGATGTAATATATATTAACAATTGACTTATATATAAGTCATTATTTAATTAATTAAAAATATAATCCTCTGTATATTTGCAATAAAGCATTTCTATCATTGTGGATTTTGAGAGAATATAGAATAGAACAACAATACAAATAAGAATTTTTTTTATTGTACTTTTATATTTTAAAAAAAATTAAATATTTGACGTCGTCGAAAACATACCGATTATATTTTATGCTCAAGAATTTTTTTTATTTACCTAAAGTATGCAGTATATATTTAAATATATACTGTAGTACATTATTGTATTAATCAAATGTATATTAGATTTTTATAATCGTTACAGGATTTTCTAAGCAGGCATGTAAAAAGTATCATATAAAATTTTTGTTTATAAATGTATGTATTAATTTTGTCTTATATACAGTAATACATATTTTCGAATTTCTATTATTACTTATATTATATATTAATAGTGTAAAATCCGTTTATATATCTGGATTATTTAAAGTAACAAATATCTGTTCATTATTGTTTAATATTTATAAGAAATGAAATTATTGAATTCATAATAATATAAATTATTTACTAATGCTAAGACTATTCTTCATCTTGCGGAGATGCATGCCAAACTAAATAACAAGAATATTTGTTATTAAGAAATAATGACTTTTTAATAAATATCAATTATGCCTATTACATAATTATATCTATTGCAAAAATTAAATGTAACAATAAGAGTTTTAATTAGAGCATTTTGAATTAATATTCGAATAAATATAACAAGTAAATAATCAAGAAAAGTTTAATGCAATTATTAGCTATTCCGTAAAGATAAATAATGTCTATAGAATTAATAGATAACACTCATAAAGGAATGTAGATTAATTTTTTACTAAGAAATATAAATGATAATATTTATGAATTAGTTCAGAAAAATGATATTTAATAATGATGTTTAATATGGATTTTAAGTTATTATAAAATATAAAACGCTTCATTACAAAAATAATTATTATTTTCTTTTAACTAAAACATTTTAACGTTTGACATAAATGATTTACAATTACAAAATAATTTATGTAACCTATGATGATATAATTCATATTGAAAGTGTTTTGATGAAAAAATATATTTGTGCCGCAAAATTCATCGATTCAATTGTATATTAAAATGAAAAAGAAAAAAAAATCGAATTTGTTAATCATTACCTTATAGAATATTAGTGTAAGTTAATAAAAATTTCTGTAAAATTAATGATTAATCGTATTATCTTATGAGGCAATGAAAATGGGCAGTTTTTCTGATGGTAAATTATCGAAATCAACCACTCTGATGTTAAAATTGCTGCCTTCTTTATTTTCAGAGCTTTCGGTCTTGCCCGTACAGTAGTGACACCACGAGAGCTTAACTGAACTTCTCCGTTCATTTACTGCTTTCATTTGCTTGGAAATAAAGAAGTGTAGCCAGTGTAAGCTGAGGCAAATGTGCACATTGGGAAATCACAAATAGAGCTTTTTCAGACAAGATAGAAAGAGAAAGAGAGAAAAGCACACGCGACGCCCCGACCTTGTAATGTATTTTTAAACGCGCCTAATAATAATTCGCGAATTTTATAACGGACGAAAAGATAGAAAGAGAAGTAGGAAAAGACATACATAAAAGCGAATAGCATATGTGCGTGCGCAGGCGCGAGAGAGGGAGAGAAAAGAAAAGAAAAGTCAAAGGATTATATAGGATAAGAGAGTAAGAGATGAAAGGAAGGAAGAACAATGAAAAATGCAAGAAAATCTTGAGCTCAGCCATTTGTATAGATTGATTAGATTATTAAATTAGATTGATTAGACTATTGAAATTTCGCGGTCGATTGTACTTTATGTGGCGAACTTCAATAAAAGAGATACTTTTGCTTAATTAACTTCAAAATAAAATAAAAAAAAAAAAAAAATAACCGTTGTCGCCTGTATATTCTTGCATTAATTTTTAATTAATACATTAAGAAATAGTCGTTTTATCAATAAATTTTTAAGTGTAATTATATATAATTATTATCGCATTATATAATATAGCATATTATTATTTGTCTGTCACAAAAATAAACTTCTCTTATTTTCAGTTTACTCGTTGTATTATTATAATCATAAATGCAATTGAAAATAAAAAATAATTAGTCTTCTTTAATAAATGAAAAGAAGATATTTGCATATATTACAACTAATATTGATATCAAATGAAAATTCTCATAATTAACAAACTATAAATTTCATTCAATTTTATTTTAAAGAAACTCATTGACCACTATTATGATTATTAATATAAGTAAGATTATTTTGCCTTTCTGTCAATGCAAGCGAACTCCTTATTTTAATAAAATCATGTGCAATACCCGATTCTAGGCTTCTTCTAAAAATTTGGAACTTTGCGCAAAACATTGCTTTATAAACAATTTTGATTTCTCCCAATGCCCTTCGCCCACTCGGGATTTCTGATTCAAATGATCAGATCACCTTCTGCACTTGTAATCCCTTTCTCTGGCCGTCTTTGTATTGCAAATAATTTTAATCGCAATTCAAATTTCTTGCATTCCAAGTGTAAGATTGCTTACAGTTGTGATTACGATCATGCGAGACAGACGATGGATGACGCGATTGGGAGAAGGAAGATCGAAATTAATGGTGCGGTATTTTTGGCGCGATTGTCCGGTGAAAAATAGATACATTCAGCAATGTGGATCAGAAAAGCTGACGTTGTACTACTCGCCCTCGCATACTTTTCCGTTTTCTTTGTTTCGCTATTTCATAATTCATTACGTCCCGTACAACTATGATTATAACTCCGATTTATTATTACTATGATCATTACGATTAATACTAAAATTTTAACAACCAAAATAACCAAAAATTCACGTAAATCCAAAATTGATTTTCATATTGGAATATTGTTTTGTTTTATTTTTTTTTTTTTTTAATTTCACTTGATAAGGTGAGAGATATCGAGAGTCCAAACAATATACAATAACATTGAGCTTAATATAGCAATAGTTTTCAATTATAATAATTATATAATTTATCATATTAATTACTATCAAATTGAGGATAAAATGATGAAAAAATTATAAAAGAAAAATAATCCTATCGTTACGGAAAAATTGATCCATCATATTAAAATATCTTATTAAGTGGGAATGGAAATATTATGTAATTCAAGGCAAACAATTTCCTTGGAAGTGAACAAATTTTTTTTCATACTATTATGAAAAAAATTAAATTTAAATGAAGATTTTTTAAACCTATGAAATTAAAACTTTTCCTTTATTGTGAAATTTCTTGTATTATCATAGGTATTTTTTTTTTTTAATGCAGCAAATTATCAAATTTATATCAGTTGAATGAAGAGAGTTTAAGAAAAGAATTTAGAAATTTAGAAACTTTGTATCAAACAGTGCATAATATAATTACAAAAATTATAAATCTATAGAACAGTTTGATTAGATTGTATTCTAAATAATGATAACTGTAAGATTCTCATTTCTAGAAAATATTTTATTTCTATATTATTTAAAAAAATTAATCGACAGTAATATAATCAATAAGATTATTGTTTACAAGTGCAAATACATACTACTTTATAAATAAAAGTGTCAAATACTAACAAATTTATTTATTAATATACCATTTTAATATTAAATTGAAAAAATGTAGATTAATCTGAAATTATTAATAATTTTTAGTTAAATTTCGAGACAAGATTAAAATTTTTATTGAAAGTATAACATTCTTATTACCTATAACATAATTATATTTAATGCAATTACAATTATTATAATGAAAAATTACTATTTGACTAATAGAAATAGTCGTAAATATATTGAATATTATAAAAATTATAATTGCCAAATATTTTCTGTACGCATGACAGCTCTATAGTATTTTAGGCTATATAATTTTAGCCAAATATAACATAATTCAATTAACAAACTATCATAAAATTTTATTATAAAATACCTAATATAAATAAAGCTTACGGCAAGATATATAACGATACCAAAACAATTCAAAATTCACATAAATGATAATACGTATGAAGAAGGAATTTTAAAACTAATACTAATTAAAATAATTATGTATTTTCTATAGCAACACATTTGTGCATAAACACACACAAATGTATTACATTAAGTTACTAGGTAATTAGGTGCAGGATGGCATTAATCTTCATTATCGTTTTGCTCTTTAAAATTCCATTCAATTTAAAATAAATAAATTCGTCTGTCATTTGTGTAAAATTAGTTAAATTTCTTATTTCAAAATATGACATAATAAATCTTTTTCTCTGTTACGAGAAATATAATCATTTATTTTATGTATTTCATATAAATGAATAAATGAATAAATAATCTAACAAGTTTCATTTTTTACATGTTTTTGAAATTGTTTTTCATATAACTAAATACATATATATATATTTTATATTAAAATAAAATAATTTTAGTGTTTACAATTACATGATAAAATTATTAATTCGTACAATAAATACAAGTATTTTGTTCTGCAGCATAGCCAAATTAGATGATATTTTTTATTAAGATAAAATTTACAATACGTATTTTATAATTTAATTTTTTATTATTATTTAGTATATATATATATATATATATATATGTATATATTCTTTTTAAATTGTTAGTTCTTAAGTATTGTTCATATAATATATGCTAATAATATTTTATAAATTTATTATTTATTCGAATTTAGATTATTATACATATCATATTTATATTTATATTAATTATATTATTGCATTTATTATATTATATTATTATATTATATTATATTATATTATAAATTATATTAATTAATATTATATTAATATACTTACTCATAAACTTTCAATTCTATACTTTGTATTCACATGAAAGTAAAGGATTCTTATTATTAATCTTATACTAAAAATTTTAAAAAATGGAACACGGGATGAAAGGAAGAGAGATACCTTTAGGTAAATGAAATTGTAATAGATACAGTCAATACATTAATATGTCTCACTTGTATATCCTGACGACGATTTAAAATAATATGTTTATTTTTAATTACGGTTCTTTTTGATATTTAGTCAAATGTATAAAAATATATAAAAAATATTATATACATTAAAAGGTATTTATACAATCCCACTCCTTTAACATTCACGGAGCAATTTACGTAGTTAAGCGAAATCAGAATAAGCCTGGTTACAAAATGTTAATAATAAAACTTATTCATAGATATAGCAATAAACCTATTGTTGCTTTTAAATATATTACATTAGTGATTTTATATTATATTAATCTGAATTATTACATTTAACAATAATCTATTGTAGTTCCAATATTCATGAAGTATTTTTAAAATTAAAAAAATAATATTTATAAACATACTTACTTGTAACCTACTGGAAATCAATGTAACTGTAAAATAATAATGTATAATGTTGTATGTAATATAATATTAGACATAAATACAAAATGTTATTTAATTAAATTAAATAAAAAGATATTTTTTTCAATCTCGCTGCATTATGATATTATGATATTATAAATATTTTTTTTTATAAATATTTACTGTCATATCTTTTATTGAATGTTTGTATATTTGAATCATTAATCCATATGAATTACTCGAAAATAAAACATAAATTATGCATTACTTTATATTTAACAAAACTTTTGTTAATCAAAATTATATAAACATTAAGTTTAAGAGTATATACGTCAAGATATAAATAATAAATAAAACATTACCAACTTATACTACTAATATGGTAGAATTATATTTATTCTTTTCAGATTAGGAAGAACGAATAGTTTTTTAATTTAAATCATTACGTGTTGAGTAATATTTCTACCTGAGAAAATATTTTTAATTATTAATTTAACTTACTACGCATTCAATTAATAATATAAAGAATTTTTGAAATTGTTAATAGTATTATAGTTTATTAAATGTAGTTAATAACACCATAAGCTACATAAATTAAAAGTCATATTTTGTAAGAATAAAAACTTATCATATAAAATCATACTTATACTTAACAAATATATTTTACAGAGGAATAATTAATGTATATTTAGTAATTTAAAGAAAATTTCTTATATATTTGTTGTAAATCTGTTTTATTCCTATTCACAGAATCGTACTTAAAATATTGGTTTCTTCAAATATTCTTGTTTTTTGGAATTATTATACTTTGATATTTTATTTCAAATTTCCTTTTGTTTTTGCTACAATTTTTTTATTGCAAAGTGTTTTATTATCAGTTGGTATATAAGTATAGTGTTTTTCAATTAACGATAGATACCTTATTCATATTATTAATATACTCTTATTACTTATTAATAAATTTTTTGAGAATTATCTTCAAATTTTGTGTCTATTTCACATTAATCTTATGGTATTTTATTTTTAAATTGAAATTTAAATATTTATTAATTAGTTCTATTAAAAACATAATATATATATATATATATATATATGTATATATAATCTTTCACGACTTATAAATCCTTTATTGACACAATATATTTAAAAAAATTTCAAAAATTTGGTTATATTTTATCGTATAATTTGGTGCAACAATTATTTTCTTATAATATTTACTCTTTCGGTTACATTGACTGTTTGAATTTAATTAGACATACAATAGATACAATTTTGCATCAGCTAATTTGAAAATTTAATTTATTAAATATTAATTTCAATGCATTAAATTCGAAATGTTTTCACGTAAAAAAGTTGTTTAAAAAATTAATCACATTAAGTGGGTATTATTTTACTTAATATATATAGAAAATCTAAATATAATAATCAATTGGAATTTTCCTAATGTAATGACATAGTTTATCATGTAGACGATTACTTCCAAGTATATTTATTATTTCTTCAAGAGATGTCTATTAAATTTACAATATCTTATAATAAATTTAATTGCAAATTTTTTTTTTAATTTATAAATATTCTATGCATTATTCTGATCGGAAAAATAAAAATTTAATCGTGAAGCTTATTCAATTTATTTTTCATTTTTTAATGGCAATTGGCAATTCAAAATAAAATTTTAAATTGTATCATAGTATCTTATAAATTTCTTGAAAATCTTTTTCTTAATTTCAAACAGTTAGGCGACATCAATATCTATTAATTTAAAAGATTTTCATTAATTTGTTCTTCCATTTTTAAGTTTATTTGATAATCAAAAAGGGTGTCACAAATATTCTACTTTTGTAAGTTTTCCACAGATTAAAGTTCAAAATGTTGAAGAAATTAGATTATACATACTAAATATTAAATAATTTAAGGTTGCTTGAAAAGAATTAAGTTGTGAAAATGTCGAAATAAAATTATAATTTATTTAAATATTTATTTAGTTTATTTAAAATCTGCTTATGCTGAAATCTAGCATTATCATTATATATATTAAATTTGAATTTTATATTTAATTGATCTATTTGATCTGAGCAGCTCTAGTACTTAATTTTTAAATTAATTCTAATTTGAATATTCAATATTTCAAGGATATTATAAAATTGTATTAATATGAAAATTAATTTAAAAAATTTATTTGTCTACAGTTTTTTCAACAGATCTCTAATTTCTTATATATTTTTGAAATTTATTTTTCTCGACTATTAACTATTCTACTAAACATGTAGTACATGTATTCCATTATAGCTTATGCATGAGCGCGTGTGGCTGTGTAAGTGTTTTGTTAATGAGAAATAGGGAAAAAAATTTGAATGATGTAATGAATATCGCATTAATACTAAATTAAAAATTTATTTATAACGAACTTAAGGGTTTTTATTTGAGTTATTTTCTAATATTGTTTTTGTTAAAACCAGCCGTTTAAATCTAATATTTCATTAGACATATTAGTAATATGTACTTTACACAAGAGAGCTTCATCTTATGAAAAAATTTTATACTATTTTCATATATTAATCGCATTATGAAATATAAGATAAATGTGTAAAATAATTTCATCTAGATTAGAATTATTTGGATTACAAAGATTATAAAGCTACATTAGATTTTCAATATATTAAATAATGTAATCTTTACTTGATTGTCATTAAATTATCTTTCCTGAAGGAAATCAGCATTACCCTCTACATTTCAAAATTAAGTCCGAAAGTATATATATTTATCTCTTATTACAATTACTTTTTTTTTTTTTTTTTATTTCCATTTATTTTAATTTAATTATGTTTATATTTTACATTATATACACAACAGTCAGGCTCTTACTTGAAACTACGAAAGTAGCATTCTTGCGATCTAATTATAAACCTTCCAATGATTGTATACGCAGTTTTTCTTCACTTCAAATTCTATTTCTATATTATACATGCCTCTTTAGAATTTATGTTCTTTAACATAGTGTTCACTAACACTATTTTTTGTATGTAATTTTAGATTTTTATACGCAAATATTTGTTTTTTTTTTGTTTTTTGTTTTTTGTTTTTGTTTTTGTTTTTTTTTGTTTTTTTTTTTTCAATAATACAATAGTGTATTGAGTTACTATTAAATAAACAATTGTAAATTTACTGAGAGTTAATTTTTTTTTTATTATAGATTGCATATGAAAGAACTAAAAATATTGAAATATATAGAAAGTTTGTGTTTATTATAGCTTTATAGATTTGAAGAATTTTATAAGAAAATTTAGTAATTGAACCAATTTATTCTATAGATCGGAATTGAATATAAAAAGTCATTCAATTTTCCTTCAGAATTATAATAGATTTATCAAAGAATATATTATTTGAATACATAATTTCATATGTGATTTTTAAAGCTAAACAGTATGCCTAACTCGGATGTAAAAAATTTAATTTTGAAAATAATTTTCTTAATTATTTCTATACAAGTCGATTGAAATAAATTAGTTTTCTTACTACAAACTCATTATACGTGTAATTAATTTGCACGGATGATTTTCAATATCTTATTTCTATATTATTAATTGCCCTTTATAAATATTTCACATAAAATATTACATTATTCAAAATATTATAATTAAATAATAACTTAATCATAACTTAATCAAATTTAATATTAATAAAAATATAATAAAATGTATAATGAAACATGTGATTTCTAGTATTTCGAGGTTAAAATAAATAAATAAAAAAATAATTAAAATGACATAGAGTACAAGATAAATATTACATTGTTTTGAGTACATAAATCAGGTAAGTGGTTTTCGGAACATACACATGTGTTCTTATAAGTAGTTTGAAGAAAATAAAACAGAATGAAATTAATTTTAAATTGGATATTCAAACATATTTTTCCAAATATTTATTTAATCATATTATTGAAATATATCAATAATGAAGAATTAACAATAATGTTTTTATATCTTTTTAATAAGAATTTTAATATTTTGTTAAATAATTTATTGATTTAATAGACTTTTTAAAAATTGGATTCAATATTAAATATAAAAATCATAGATTAGATTTTAGAGTTTTATAGAGTGCACAGATTTTTATGCATTGCACACATTTTACCACAATGGTTGGGCTTTGATTATGCATTTATTTTTATTTATGTATATTTTTATTTATAAAGCACGAGTTTCTTCATTTTCATTTATCCTTTATGCTCCTTCTTTTTGTATTATGAAATATTAATAAAAGTTTTAACGTTAAGTAAATTCACATATGTTGACAAATTTCTTATCTAGAATTATTAAAATAATCAAATTTTATCATTTAATCATTAAATATGATATTCTATAATAGCAAATGGAAATAAAATAAACAAAACATATGCGTACATGTAAAAATATATACAGATGATGAGGAACTGTATTATAAATGAAAACATGAAAGCTTTTTATTTATCATATCAATTAATCAGTCATCATCCATGAACAGAGTGAACTTCTCTATAGCTTCGAAGAAAATAATAACGAAACTCAAACTTCTCTTGACTATTCGTAATCTATCAACATATTATCAATATGTTTATCCATATTCTCTTCTACGCATTTATAGAGGGAGATTGATATATTGCGAATATTAAAGTATCCAAGTACGAGTTCCTTTATTGCTAACAATTCACTATCAAGTGTAAAAGTATTTTTTAATTCCATTTCTAAGAAAATTGTATGTTATTAACATATAAATGAATACAAACTCTAGTGTAAAAGATTGAACATAGCAAATTGTGCTTTAAAAAGATGAATTTTCCGATTATTAAGTAAAGAGAAGTCTGTGAAATACTTTTCATTTAAATAATTATAAATTTAATGAAATGTTTATAATTTATTATTAAATTTATTTTTCAATGCCATTGTTCAATTACACAATCACCCTCATAAAGCCAAGATGAAGTACACTGCTTATTAATTAATATCATATCCTTGTAGTAATTCAATAACGCAGGCAATTCAATGTTAGTGAAAGAGAAAAAACAAGGGTTAGTAGAAATCGAGAAGAGAATGATAGAAGGGGGGGGGAGCAAGAGAGGGGGAAGAAAACGAATACCGAGGAATGAATCTCGAAATAGTAACTGCGGATGAAGGAAATATCCCTGGGGATATTGAGCAATCCAAAAATTCAAATGGACGATTCTAGTGATATTCGGTCTCTTTCTAATGGCTTTTCCGTCTATTTTCTCCCCGCCCCCTTTCACACTCGCTCTCATTCTCTCTTTCTCTCTTTCTCTCTCACTCTCACTCTCTCTCTCTCACTCTCTCTCTTTCTGTCTATCCATCTATCTCTTACCCGACTCTGGATATTTCCGTTGGTTTTCTTCTTTTAATATTTTTTCTTTCATTATAATCTTTAGCTCTTTATGGTTCGCCTTTTATTCAGCACTTGCAAATACAATTTTGGCTTAATATTCATTTATCCTATTTTAAGAGGAATTATTTTTAAATTTTAGATCTATAATTGCTTTGAAGTTTCCAATTCTACAAAAGAGATATTGAAATTTTAATAAAAAAAAAAAAATGCATTTTATTACAGTTATATAAATTAATTTACATTTTAATATAGAAATTTTAAATAGTATAATGATTTGCACGTAACATCATCGACATTATCATTATAGTTATTGAGTTATTTAACAGAGATAGTAATGATTTTTCATTTGGACAAAATATATGTAAAGATTAATTTTCAAATAAATTATTATTATTCAATCTCATTGTACTTAGTATCTATAAAATTAATAATCAATTATTTTTACATAATAAATTATTAAATAATAATAATAATAATAATATTGATTTTCATGTATATTATTATTGTTATTAATGCTGAATATATTTAACGTAAAGTTAAAAAGAAATAACTTAAAATTAATTAAAAGTAATAATAATAAATTAATATCTACTAAGAAAAAAAAGATAATTGCTGGAATATTTGCAACTTAATTATTATTTTATTTATTTAATATATTTTTGGTAAAATATCTTTAATAAACATTTTATTACAAAAAAATTTATTTTATATGAAATGTTTCATTTATAATGAAAATACATATTATTTAACAGTTCATTTGATAATTTATAATAATATTATAGTTCAACAGAGTAGAATAAATAAATACAATGATTATGATGATTAATGAATAATAAGTGTTATTATCATTGCATTTAATAAAAATTACATATTACATATACATATAAATTATTCCACATATTTTTTTTTTTAATTATGACAAATATAAACTATTTTTCATGAATTATACCATTCATTATGTTATCATTTATTTTACCGATTATTAGTTATAAGAATTCCGTTGGTTTTAGACAATTAGAAATTTGAATAGAAATAAAATAATTGTTGAAAATTTTATTAAAACAAAGCATCGTTGTCCCTCTGTTTCCATTATTTATATGTTTTCAATTTTCTGCGTCTGTTGCTAAATCCATGATAAAATGAATTTTTACCTTAGAAAAATGAAGGTACGTGGCTAAATATCGTATAAGGCTGTTTCATTAAATTCAATTTAACATTTGCATATTATGATATTCAAATATAAATATATAAATAATGCAAATTGGCCGTATACAACTAATAATCAATGAATATATGTTTATTAAGTTGAAAGAAATTGAATTAAATTAAAAGTATGATGATATGTCAATTATATTTGACTTAGAATAAATTAATATTCGTGATAGCCGCTAAAACTAATAATATATTATCCATTAAAGTAATTCGTTAGTTTAAAAAATTAATACAAATGAAAAATTATTCATATTATTTAATATGATATTTTTGCGTTAGTATATTTTTATAATCTATATTTAATCAAAAACATAAAAGAGCGTGTACTTTTAGTTGAAAAATTCTTCTCGCAAAAAAGAAATAACGTTTTTAAGCGAGTTTAATCATAATATTGACCGATCATTAGTCATATAAATGAAAATATTTCTATATTTATTATCTATATTTATTCATTATATCGCAATGAGAATGAAATTTTATAATATCATTCGTCTATAGTCATTTTGAATTGAAGTGAGCTCGTAATTCTAAAATTTACAATGTACTTACCTTATAAAAATAGTATTGGAGAAACATTGTTATTATCATAGTATTTCAATTAACACAATAAATATTAAAAGCGCTTATAAATAATTACTATGAGCATGTGTAAATAATCAAATGTCGACCTGTGCATAGTAGCTTAACAGGTAATTTACATATTTTAACATATCGCAAACTAGTTGATTCAACAATAATTCAATATCTTGCCATGAAAATCCTATTTTTTTTTTTCTAATAAGCACACATATGCGCATATTTGATGTCACTAAGATAGTATTTATTGTCTTTATTCTACAATAATGGACTGATTTAATAATGATATAATGATTGAGGCTTATTTATTCGTAAAAAATGCTAAATGCAAGGAGTTTGTGATATTAAAAAGGACTACTGTAGGCATACCAATGAGCGTTGAAATTTTGCAAAAAATGCTCCAAGCACTTGAAAGAGACAACGTTACTTATATGTCCGATAAAGCTCTAGTTTTCCTCAAAAGTCACTCCCTCAAGCGGACCACAGCAGCATCTGGCCTCTAACGCTATTTAGTATTTTGGCATCGCGAGAAGAAGACGTGCGAGTTAGTACATGTTCCTCTTTTCGGCCCATCGGCTCTTTGGTGTATCTTCTCTCTTAGTGGCAGCCGTCTCGCGCGATTCCACGTCACGCCGTCAAGGCTCGCGCTCGTTTCTCTTTTCCTCCTCTTCAGTTAGTCGGCGGCGCTGGCTTACACTGGCTTCGAGAACAGAAGAGGAGAACGAGAGCGAAAGTCGAGGAAGGAGCGAGAGCGACGGAGCAAGAAGCATTAGAGTTAGGCGAGAAAACAAGTCATCGGATAGAGAGAGAGAGAGAGAGAGAGAGAGAGAGAGTGAGTGAGATGCGTGAGGAGAAGAGAGACGAGGGAGAGACGCTTTTAGACGCCTTGCAAGTGAGGGGTCCACGACGACAACCACGTCGTGAGTACCCCAAAGTAGTTAGTCGCGTACCTTAGACAGCTTCCACCTTGCGCTCGCCGGCGATTCGCGAACGCGCATCTCCTGACCGTCACGCCGCGAAAGTGCTCGACGATATTAACAGCATTACACGCGTGTGCTAAGTGATAATCTCCAGGTTCAAATTATATAAGTGATCGCGGAGAAGAATGCTGCTAGTGTTTCTTTTCTCCGTAATTTGGAGATAAGCTGTAAAGTGCGAGTTAAAAAGTGACAATTTTTTTTCTATAGCCGTGAGTTTAATCGACATAATAATAATCGCAAATCAACTATGCTGGCTGTTTTACGTTTAGGAATTAGAATCAGAAGTACTTAGGGACCAGTAGTACGTAAGGCTCCTTGGC
Source organism: Ceratosolen solmsi marchali (assembly GCF_000503995.2). Taxonomy (NCBI): domain Eukaryota; kingdom Metazoa; phylum Arthropoda; class Insecta; order Hymenoptera; family Agaonidae; genus Ceratosolen; species Ceratosolen solmsi. The sequence goes on from NW_011948448.1 coordinate 86,265, forward strand.
GACTCCTACCCAGTAGAGACCCACAGACACACATTGCTCGTAAATCCACAGTATTGCAAGCAATATTTTCACGCAAATGTGGTCAAACTAAAAATTTCATACCTAAGGTTTAGAATCTCTCGACTTTCACGACCTCTCATACTATCGCTCTTCGCCTTGATTACACATCCATTACAAAAGTCTAGAATTTCTACATGACTTTCGAGCAGATCGGCGGAACTTGAACCCTGGAATGCTCGACAGTGCTAATCAGCAGGATCAGCAGCGACTTCTCCATTGTCTACGTCACCATTATTTTGACCTAAAGTCCCATTTAATAGGACGAAAGTGGTGCGCGTGGCAAGGAAGGATTGGGAGGCTATGGCGGAGCGTCCTGGCCGGCGGAGATCACGTCGCGACAGTCTGGAAGCTCCTCAGAGCGTCGCCGGCAATTCATCGCGCACTCCTCCCGGCTCCAAAGATCGTAGGACCAGTCGCAAGACCGCCGGCAAACCGATTAAAGAGCGATGGCTCTTGACGCGCAAAACCTGGCGGTATATGGCGGACGCGGGTCGCCGACTGATACCGGACGCTAACCACAATAGACACGAAGACATACCGAAAATCGAGCAATACTTTCAAGACGTTTGCACCAGGGAGCCGAGGTTTCTACTTTGGCGAAAGACATCGTATCCTGGCAGCTTGGCTTTTCGAGCGGCGCGAAAGCGACGTCATAAAGCAGGCGGCAGTTGTCGAACGAAGCCCAGCTCGGCCGACGAAGCCGACGACTCGAGAGGTTCGAGCTCCAGTATCGGTGTATCATCCACTCCAATCGTCTCCGGTAAATTAGACCTCGCTCAGGTTAAGCGAGAATGGTTGCTGTCATCTAAGGAGCCGGGAAGAGAATTGAGCATTGCTTCGCCGGCGAGGCAAACGAAGCACAAGGATCCTCCATTGGAGGATAGCGAGACGAAAGCTTTAGCCGACATGCTTCAGAAGTACCTGAACATACAAAGTGATATTGGTGGGATACCTAAGTCTACGCCGTCGACAACGACGACCGGTGACAGTGGTAACAGCAGCTCCAAGGCCTCCGTCACTACGAGGTCTATTTCCACGGATCTGTCTACGGGCAGTGGGCTCGCCAAGGAGCCTACAACGACAAATAGCTTCGATTATCAAAAACTTATAGAAAAGTTAGAGCAACATCTTAATAAGATTATGATGGAGGGGAGGCGCGACGAGGCGACTAGAATGGCTTTTACATCAACAAAATCTAGAAATGTCGCATTTAGCGGTGGCGGCAGTTCCGGGATTGGCATAAGTGGCGCGATTCCTAAGGTTACGATTCCATATCAGAGCGATCATATACATAAGTCGCTGCTGGATACGCTGAGCCGATATTACAGCAAATCGCCCAACAGGCAGCACGTTATTTCAGATATTCTGACGGACCGGAAACTTCTTGAAAAACTTTATTTCGATCTCCGGTGTACAAGGCGATTTCGAGGACCGCGTGCGACAGGCGCTTATACTTCACCAACTGCTAGATGGTGGAACCAAGAACCTACAACGACAGCATCACGAACTAATAGGTTTTCGTCTAACGATGACGGAAATCGTCATTATTCCGCCGGGAGAAGGAATCTAGCCTCTCCGCCGCCATTGATTGCCATTCAAGGCCCGAGTACCGAGCGCGGTCCCGTCGATTCTCACGCACAAACAGATTCAGTATCGAGAGAAACTTTAGAAAATCTTCTCATCGAACGGGAAAAGGAAGAGCAATCGTCGCCTCCGCTATCTGCCAAGGAACTTCATAAATCTGCTAGGAGAAGAAGCAGCGTCGACAATGACGACGTATCACCTTCCGTGAGCGACACCATTAAAAGATACCTAAGAATGGCTAGGAAAAAGTCTATGGATGCTGATAAAATCGATCGCTTTAAGCGCGTTAACTACGACAGAAATTTACGAAATATCAAGGGCAAAGGAGAGAGACCAAGCGATGACGAGGGCAACAATAAGGGCTGCCAAACCGATGATAATTGGATACTCGGTTATCGTGAGATGAGTTCTTTGGAACCCGGTGAGGCAATCTCCGACGCGGAAACGACCGCGTCGCCAGCCAGCAGAAACGCCAGCTCCAGAAGCAGCATCGATGCAGGCCTTGGCAGTGAAGAAACAGCACCATCCACTCCCAAGCATCATCAGTCCTTCCTATCCCATCTTCTGCACGGTTCCCATAGTACCCATAAAGAAAAGCCGCACTCCGCGCCAGGTTCGCCAGCATTAACCTCTTCTACGAATCCGCCAGGTGGCAGCGCGATGCAGAAGAGCAAATCTTCGAGTAGCGTCGTACATCACGGTAGCAGACTCGTGGCCAAGAAGATCTGGAAGTCCAGGAGTAAAAGCTCATCCCGGGCAATTAATATAGTGTCCGCGTGGACGCCACAGGTATGTCCAATGTATTTACGAGTTCGATCAATCGCGATCCAATCCTCTTTTAATGGTCTTAATACTACAAAGGAAAAACAATAGAGGCTTAACATTTTTCTCATTCACTTTATGTCTCATCTTATTTTATTTCCTTTAGCTAAAAAGTAACAACCAATTCTTATGTCATGATATATACATTATTAAAAGCTATAATTGGATCTTGATTGACAGATTATACAACTACGAAATATTAATCCGAAATAGCATATATTCATTCGATTTATCTCGATCACTGTTTGTCATTTCCATCGCGCTCTCTCTAAATTACTTATCCTTAATAGTCAATTTCAAACTTGCACTTATAATATAAATATAAGAGTTCACATACAAATTATGATTAACGTTAAAATTTTTTTATACATTTTATAGTGATTTATAATATAATAAGAGATTATAATGTGTTTCATTGATAAATAAATTAAACATTTAATAGATACCAAAATTAAAAAAAAAAAAATAATAATAATAAACCATTATTTATCATTCAATTAGTTCATTATTCAGTTAACCATAGTCATAGTTTTCAATAGTTCAAGAAATATTAATATTAAAAAATCCTTTATCACATAAAATAAAATAAAATAAAATTTAATGTTCACTTTATCATTTTAAAGTTCCTTTATCATTTTTTAAAATAAATCCGTGGACTGAATTTTCTAATAAAATATAGTCTGTTACTACTAAATACAATAATTAATATTTTAATAATCTAAAGAAAAAAAGGTTATATAATTTTCTTTAAATTAGGTATAATATCTTTTAATCGAGCCTAATATAATCTAAATATTTCCTTAAAGTTAAATTTCATTTGGCGAAACAAACCCTATTCATACTAATGAATTAATTACATATTTCATTTAACAATTCCATGTCTGATTTTACGCGAAATTGCTTAAAAGTTATTAGATTATTAATAACATACCAACAGATAATCAATTAAAAGTTTATATTTTAATTGAATATTTTAACATAATATGCTACGTGATAATTGATTTGGAAGGCTTTGAAGAGAGAGAGAGAGAGAGAGAGAGAGCACTTTGTAATTGCTTAACGTGTACATAGAAAAAAGTGTCAAAAATTGTAAAGATATATTAATCAATCATTATAAAACATAAAAATATCGTAATGATTTAAGTAAAAATAAAACTACCCTTCTTTAATTGAAAAAGAAAATTATTTTTAAAAAACGAGTGTTCGCGAGTTGAAAAAATTCTTTATTATGATATTAATATGTCATTAAACGATAAATATTATAAAATAAAGAATTAAGAAATAATCAAATGATTCAATTTTGAAAATGTTTTTTTTCTATTTAATGTAATTACCCAAAATTAATTAATTAACAATTAAGTATATATATTTTACTTTTGTAATTATCGAGAAACTATATATATATATATATATATATATAGTTTCTCGATAATTACAAAAGTAAACTTTTATAAAATTAGATTAACTTGAAATTAGAAAAAGAAAAAAAAACACAAAAAATTCGATTCCCATTTTACTCAATAAGAACATTTATAGAAAGAAATAAAAATAAGGAGTTTCAACTACGAACAAATAATAGAATATAAAATTTTATTTAATAAGTAATTTTTTAGTTGAATACATATATGTAACTGAAAAGTAAGTTTTCTATAATATTTTCTCTAAAAGAAAACATATAATAAAATGTAATAATAATAAAAATTTATATAATTATATAATTATATAATATGTATATAATTATAATTTATATTTATTATATTTATGTATATAATTTAATTATAATAATTTATAATATGTATAATTTATATAATTTATATAATTTAAATAATAAAAAATTATTTAAATTTTACTGTTAAATTTATAAGCTATAATTCTGAAGAAAAAAAAACTAATTTACAATAATGAACTGCCAATTAATAAAATAGTACAAAATGTAATGGAAATTTTCTAATATGCATAGAAGGGTTTAATATTCTTTTTTAAATATTCGAAATCAAATTTTCAAGAAACCAAAATCAAAATTTCAAAGAAATAATTCAAAATCTGCGCAACAAGGGTACCAAAGAACTCTCATAATACAAATTTTTTATAAGAGAATGTTATCAATAATCAATATCGATTATTAGCAATCAATTAAAATATGAGCTAAATAGTAAGAGAAATTTTGTTTTTATTTTTTTTTTGTTGCTTTTATTGTTTTTATATTAAATTGTTTATTTAAATTGTTTTTATAATAAAATTACACGAAATTGCAAAATTTTTTTGCTTCCTATATTTTTAAGTTCTACGTAAGATATTAAATAAATAGAAGTTCCGTATACATTTATCATTGTACCTAAAAAATGAATCAATCGGTAGATAAGTAAGTAGTTAAACGTTAAAGAGAGATGTTGCTTACGCGTCTCTTTCTCTCGCTCTCTCTCTCTCTCTCTCTCTCTCTCTCTATATATATATATATATATATATATATATATGTAGATATTTCTATGTACATATGTGCGTGCGTTTATTTGTCTGTGTGCGTGTGTGTGTGTGCGCGCGTGTGTGTGTACGTGCGCGGGCGACTGTGTACGCGCGACACGCGTAGGTGTGAGTGTATATATGTGCGCATGTTGGACATGTTCATGTGTCACTGGGTCGCTTATATTTAGGAAAGAGCGGTACTCTTTTCTCTGCCCACGCATGTCCAAAAGTGCGCGACGGCAGTAGAAGTAGCGTCGGCTTTCAGGCAACTAATAGTAATCATAAGCCGGCATTTATATTACCTATGCGAAAAAGATTCTGAAATTTATGTTGAAAAACAGAAGGAGACTTGCTTTTCTTAAAAACAAATAATTTACAAGATTTGTTAATACCGATAAGAATTACGAAGCTATGCGCTAATAATTTTCTTGTATTTTGGTTACGATATTTTGCCAATTTTACTTAAAGTAAAGTTTAACCAAGTCGATGTTTTATATTCCACTTTTTTAATATTATGTAAAATCTTTTTCCAATTGCCTAATAATAAAATAAACATATATATTTTTAAGTTTTACATGTTTGAACATTTTTATGCATAATTTGCATAATTTTTTTTAAACTGAAAATATATATTAATTATCATTGCTTAAATACAGTCTTAACTATTTTTAATTTAATTTTTAATTTAATAAATAATTTTTTATTTAATTTAATTATTAATAATATAATAATGATAAAAATATAATAATAAAACAATATATAGTCATTGTATTACAAATCATTGTGATGAAAGTATAAGATTTATAAAATCTCCAGTGAATACAACATTAGTATGTAATGAAACTCATTGCAATTAATATTTTATTGTTTGAATATTAAACTATAGATTTAAAAGAAGATTTGTATTTTATAATTAGATAGTTTAATAGAATTTTTGGTTATATTGTAGCTGACCATCATTAATATTAAAGAAAGGAAAATTTTATATTATGTTAATAATCCCTTGTATATTTTATAATATTACTTTTTTTTTGTCGTAAAATATTATTGAAACAATTATTTTAGTGTATTTTATATAGAATACGTATTTTATATATGAAATATGTATTAGAATAATATTAATTTACAAAAAAGCAAAATGATTTTTTTCTTTTTTTTTTTAGAAAAAAAATCTAAATTTTCAGCACAAATCAGTTAATTTTATTAAAATAGAATCGATAAATTATCATTTTATAGAAAAGAAAACATTATTATATTTTTGTGAGTGTGTGTGTCTGTGCACGCGTGCGTGCGTGCGTGTTCTTCAGTTATCAAGTTATTTTTAATTTGATATATTTCTGCAAACTTAATTATTCTATTGATTAAAAATAATTCTTAATTATATTTAAAGCAAAGCAATAGATATAATTATAAATGATTTAATCGAAAAATGACAAAATATTAATAAGACAATATCAGTCTGCCCATTTTATTTTCACATTTTAAAAAATGTGTCTTAATACTAATGAGAATAGGACAACAAAAAATTAAAAATGTACTTTCGTCTAAAATCCTTCGTTAATTCTTCTAATTTAATATTATTTAAAATACTGTAAATTAGTAAAATATTTTTAATTAATGAAGTCTGTGTGAAATATTGAACAAATATTTAAATTGTAACCTTCTTAATATTCACAATTATATTTGTTTGTTTTTTTTTTTTTTTTTTTTTTTTTTTTTTTAGTTTTATAATCAAAGCTTTTTTCATCTCTATTATTAATTTTCTGTGGCTGATTTTGTATTAAAAAAAAAAAAAAAAAAAAAATCAGTATTTTAATATTAGATGTATTTAAGTAATTATCTTATTATTTTGTCTGCAATTGGAAATAATCCAAAGTTTGCTTACAGACGTAAGTAGCATTGTATGTCGAGTGAAAATTTTTTGTTACATAAATACACAGTTTATTTATAAACTAAATTACTATTATTTGATTGTTAAATTTAATCTGAGTAAAATTATAAAAAGAATTTAGATTAAATCAACAATAATAAGTACATTAAAATAGAACGCTAACGAAGTATGTGAATTATTATTAAGATTGTTATTATCAATGAATTAATTAAAATATTAATTTATGGTAGTATTATTTAGGCTAAAATTAGCATTAGTTCGATTAAATTCTATCAAAACTGTAAATTTCTACTTTAAATACTTTAAAATATTTATTTTTAAAATATTTTATTTAATATGGTTACGTATAAAATTAAATTGTAAATTTGTTATTCTTAATCAAATATATTGTTCAGTAATAGAAATCCGGTCATGTACATAATTGCAATCGTCTATACCGAATTTATGGAAATAATTAGTCGGCACGTGTAACATGGTTGCAAATTGCATAACAAAAAAATAGACAGAGATAAAGAGAAAGAAGAGCATGATTTCTAAGAGCTGAGGGTCAGTGCGCTGAGTTCATGTAAAGAAACGGAAATAATTGAGGAAACTCGAGGAAGGGCGACCTTGGGTGTTGGAGGTGGTGGTACAGGCTGAAAAAGCCCGTTAAAGCGGGACGCACGATAACCAATTTAGGGCCTCGGAATTTCACCGCTGCCGACAGAAATAGGCACTCAACACACTGAGAGAGAGAGAGAGAGAGAGAGAGAGAGAGAGAGAGAGAGAGAGTACGAGGGAGTGATGACGGAAGGGAGGGAAGGAATGAGCAGAGGAGACAAAAATACGGAAAGAGAAGAAAAGTTAGATAGAAAGGGAAAAATAAAGTGTAAGAGGAAAAGAGATGAGAGAGAGAGAGAGAGAGAGAGAGAGAGAGAGAGAGAGAGAGAGAGAGAGAGGGGCACGAGAGAGAGCACACACGCGGAGCAGAGGAGACAAAAATACGGAAAGAGAAGAAAAGTTAGATAGAAAGGGAAAAATAAAGTGTAAGAGGAAAAGAGATGAGAGAGAGAGAGAGAGAGAGAGAGAGAGAGAGAGAGAGAGAAGGGAACGAAAGAGAGCTTAGACGCTTGTATAGTGACACGCGCCGTTTAAACTTTTTTCTCTACATGCAAACTTTGCACGCATTAACTAAAATTTATCAGACTCTCAAATTTCAATTTTATATCAATAAAAGTACTTTATTTCTTTTTACAGGCTTTATAAAATGTACAATTAATTTTGTTATTATCGTTGATAAATATAAATATATATATATATATATATATATATATATATATATACATTCATTTTCAATTTTTAATCAATTTCTTAATACCAAATTAAAATAAAAAAATTCTTTAAATTTACATATATATTAAATTAACGAAATTAGATAGTGTAAATGAAATTCATATTGTTTTAAAGTTCATGTTTTTAATTTAACTAATAATTAATATTTACAATTTTATTACCAAACAATATCTAGAATTAATTAAAATATAAATATGTCTGGAAGTCACAAACTTACGCATGCAACTTTATCATATGTTTATCAGATCTAAGGCTAGAAATCATAATTATTTTGATGAAAATACTTTGCATAGCATATAAGTTATATGATTTGTTGAAACAATGATAAGTTAAAAAACAATTTTTCATAAGTACAAAGCTATTAATTAAAAATAAACGATTATTTCAAATGTTTTCCAAACAATATAATGCTTATAATTAAAACCTTAATAATTCATTTATAATACATAATGAAGCCACTAATATTTTGTATAAATATTCATTAATATTAAATCCTAACTAAAAATACACCTTTTTCAATACATATTTTTAATACGTTTAATTGTACAAAATGATTAATTAACAGTAATTAAATTAAATTAAATTAAATTTAAACTTGATGCTGTACAGTTAGAGAAAGTTGTAAGTATATCTATCTTGTCACGTAAAATCTGCTTACAACAAAAAATAATTTCTCAAAAATACCATTGTCAATTAAATACAAAAATTGGATATTTATTTTTAATAGTCTTGTAAGCTAAAATTCAGTATTTCATGGCGTATATAATGAATAATTAACTAATGTTATATATTTCACTATAATTAATTATTTTTCAGAGATAATTTAAATAAATAAATAAGTAAATAGTTAATTTTAGTTTTGCATAATATTTGAAAATCTATTATCAAAGATTACTAACAATTTCAAACAAAAAATTCCCGCTTATTTCTTATATATATATATATATAATGTTCAATTTATAATGTCTTCAATCTATATAAATTATTGTTTTAATTATTCTGATTTAGATACTTTTCTTTGCAAATATTATTAGATTTAGAGTTTTTCTTTCTATTTAGATGCCCTATGAAAATTTATTTATAAAACTGTTACTATTTCGTTATTTATTATATTATATTGCTGAGAATATTATATATTATATATTATTATATCTTTAGCTCAATCTTACTTATAATTAACTCTCCTAAGTAAAAATAGGAAAATAATAAAAGTTTAACTTTCAATTTAAAGTGTTAAAAATTTCTTTTATAAAACACATTTTATTATTATTACGTCATTATTTTTTCAATTATTACTTATAACGTAACATTGAATCATATTTGTTGTTATACATTTGAAAAATCTATTATCTTAATCTTAAACTATTATTATTATATCTATATATATATTATATCTATTATCTTAAACTATCTTAATTTAAACACTTGCCCTATCAACATTAGCTATCTATAATTGCTGTAAATTCTAAAGTAATGTCACTTTTGGAAAATGTGTTATTATATTAGAAAGTAATTTATAGAAATTAAGTATTATTCTGAAACAAGGTTAAATATATAATTGAAAAACTAAATATCATTTACATTAAAGTTAATAAAAAATTCATTCATATTGTGTCTGTAATGGTGACATTATTAATTATGTGTGAATTAAAGTATCATCACAAGTCGTATTATGAATGTAATTGTGTCGGAAACTTTTATACACTTACAAGTCCTCACAATATTTATTAAATGTGTTATCTCTACATGTATATATAACTGAGGTAAAATAACGAATAAAAATTATATAAGTTTAATAATAAGTTTAATTTATTATTTGTTGGATATGGAATTTTAAAAGTTAAGAAAATTACTTTATCTTGATTTATAAAAGCTAAACGGTATATTTATCGATCTATTTTTAGTATGAATAGATAAATAAATATACGATTTGGCTCGAAAGAATTGAAACAGAAGAGATAAAAAATAATAATAGAAGTGATTTTTAAATCTGTCACTGATGGCGCCGTATTTTCTTCTTCTTTTTTTTTTCTTTTTTTTTTTATAAAACGTTTATAAATAATTATTATTTTAATATTCTCCTTCCTTGGCTAGTTAAAAATTCATCATTAACAATATAAAATTCAATTATGCTAATCATATTTATATGACAACGGTTTTCAAACAATGAAATAATATTTAAGCATATTATCGAAAAATAATTTGGTCATTTTGGTCTTTAGGCGATCGTGTAATAATACTTAATACAAAAACTCAAATAAATTCAATTTTTCCTTATTTCTATTTATTATTTTCAATTTTAAGCTACCGTATCATCTTTTATTAATTTTATAAAAAAATTTTCAACAAACGCCCTTTTTCTTTATCTCAATTTATTCACGACTTTACGCTAAGCTTTATAAGATAAATTTTATAAAAATCATTGAATTAAAATGCAATAAATATTACATTATGAAATACATTAATATGTTAACTATATATTAATATTATAAAATATAAAACTATTAATGTAAATAATTGTAAAGTAATACAATTTAATATAACTTAAAAGACTCATTAAAAATATTAATTATTCCAATATACAAAATGAAGATAGTTATTATAAACATAAAATAATTTCAGAATCAAAAAAATTAAATTAATTAGTTATTAATTATTTTGAATCTAAAGCAATTCAGACTAATGTAATAATAATAGTAAGACTAATGTAATAATATAATAAGTAGAGAAATAATAATTGTATTTCATAGAATTACATTTTCAGGAATATGTAATATTGAAGCGTAAATTGAATTGGTGTTAAAGCAAAAGTTGGCCATTCGTTATTTTATATAAGAATTATTGATTCATTTGATAAGATAAAACAAAATGTTAATATATTTCAGATAATTATTAAGAAATTTATATAAAAACTTAAATTCAATTTATTTTGACTTATACATTCTTGTGGATAATTTGAATGAATATATATATATATATATATTTATTTATTTATTTACATAAATAGTGGTACATTAGAATAGTATTTGTCTGTTTAGAATTAAAAAGTATTATATTTACGTGCTTATGTTTTTTTTTTTTAAGAATAAAGTTAATTGCATTATCGGGAACAATTATTAGTCAATAAAATTTATTTAAAGTCAGTGCACTTTCATTAAATTCAATTAAACATTTCATTATATTTTTCTTAACAAACTTTACGTTAAACCATTAAACATTCATAATGAATATTGTTATAAGTATTTCTGAGAAAAATTTTTTTAAAAGTTTAATCTTTATAATCTTAATTATTAAATAACCATAATATTAATATTTTTATATTATACGTACATAAAATGTTAATAGCTTTAATATTAATTTTTATAAATTCAAACATAAATGGATGCCATTTTTTAATATATATCAATATACATTAAAAAAAAAAAAATTTATTTGAGCTTTATATATAGATAATTTATTTTTTAATTATATCTCTGTTTTATCAATTATCTGGCATATTAAAATAATTATAAAAATTCATATCATTCAAGATATATTGTTTATTTTCTTATTTATTAAATAATTGAGGTATAATAATGAATCCTTATTTATTTAGAAGAAATATATATGTTCATTTTATATATAATTTTAAATATTATTATCTATATAATATTATTCAAATTTATCAATATATAATTATAAATATAATTATAAATTTAGTGTCTGAGAATTTAGTGGCGTACTGAGTATCAATATATTGCACAGAAAATTAATTTACCTTTTTATATAAAAACTTTATACTTACAAGTAAAAATAAATAATGCTTATTGTTTGTAGTATAAATGATATGATAAATCAGATTTTATTCGGTATTTTGAATCATTTGAAACAAAGTAAACGCATATATTTATTTACCAATCATGTAACGTAGTTGCGTCCTCATTTGAAAATCATTTTTACAAATATGATTGTACAAGTATGAAATATTGATAGATGTAGATACATGTAGATACAATAATTATATAATACCATTGCTATGTTAAGTCACATACAAAAAATTGTTATAACTTTATACTGCTCGTAACATCACGTAAAATTGACTTTTTACATATTCTTTTTATTTAAGATAGATAAATATTCTCAGAATCAGTTGAGATATAATTTAAATTTTTGTTATTCTGCAGGGTAAATGCACGTGGGCTGGCACAAATGGAAGACGAGTAACCTTACAGGATACGCCATTGCGCTCATTATTAGAAATTGAAAGGAAGGTCCTCTGTCGGGTTGCTGTTGCCAAGCTTCAAGCGCTCAACCTCGGCGTACACATCAGACCTCCAAGTGGTAAGTCGTCTGCACATTGTTTCAGAAAAACAATTACCTTTCTTAATTGAAAGGGTGAATGTGTATATATAATGTTAGAGAACTTAGTATTTGTAACAATAATTCTTTTCGACGACAATGATAATCACTAATGTATTCCTTTGGTGTATATTTATGATTAAGCCGAGGAACGTAAAAGGACAATATTATTATTGTGAATTATCCACATTCATATCAGAATTCATATAAAATTTTGGATTGTATAAATAAACAAAAAAAAAGTTAGCATAATTTTTTATCAGTATAATCAAATCCAATAAATTTTATATATAAGAATAGATTTCTTAACGAATAACGTTATCTATATAATTTTATAATTTTATCCATATAATTAAAATGATGATTAAAAGTATTCGACATTAATAAATTGATGTATTAAATATATATATATATATATATATATATATATATATATATATATATATGTGTGTATTGTAATGTTTATAATTTCCTTAAAATTTTGATCAATAATTATATGAAATGAAAGATACTTTTTTTTACAAATTTTATAGTAAATCAATAATTTTCATTCCGCATAATATATCAATATTCAATATTTTTTACGTTATAATTAATTGTCAGCGTATGAAATAACGTTTCGATTATGTATTACGTTTTAAATATTTATACTAAGATTGAAATGTAATCTATTTCCAGTTGAATGATTGCATTTTAATTAATCTGTACATTTATTTAGTATAATAACAAGTAATTAACAAGCACATCATTGTCATAGTTAATAAATAAATTCAATAAATAAGTAGTTGCTACACATAGACTCAAATTAAATTTATATTCTATAAAAATCTACCTAAAGAATTAAATTAAATTACTGAAGAAAATAAATAAATAATCATTCTATTTTTACATGCTTGGAAAATTATGCCCCGAGAATTTATCACGTGGATGTAAAAATAATATAAAACTTTTTCATATTATCATTATTCTTCAACTAAATCTAACAATTTGAATCCTTCATTTGTATATCCATTTCTACTTCCAATTTGAATTTTTTTAATAGATAATTGAAAAATCGAAAAGAGAGAAGAAAGAGATGTGGTTCAAATTTTACATGAATTTTATATAAAAAAATATTGATACACTTTTTCATAATTTGAACATACCTTTTATCCATTGCAATCAACCTGAATGTTTGTATAACAATTTATCACTTTTGATCTACGCAATTGAAAAATCAGCGCTAATCGTCAATAAATCAAATAGTATAAATATGTATGAGAACGAATATCTTCAGAAAATCTAGGTTTTATCTTATCATCTAGTTAAAAAGCCAATTTTACTCTATTATCATATTAGCTTTATTATGATATTATATATGATATTTATTATTATATTAGTTAGAAGAATAATGATTGCATAGTTTTACTAAAATTGGGTATATTATTTGACTTACAGAATCTTTAAGTAGCAATTCAGTTTCGGCTAAGCCTAAAAGGCGCGCATACTTGTTGAAGAGAAAGGCTCTGACCACTGGATTTTTTGATAGTAAAGGAAAAGACGACAAGGAGAAAGGTTAGTGAATTTTATTTTATAATAAAAAAAAAATATATATATATATATATATATATATATATATATATATATATATATATATAAACATATATTTTAAATATTAATAAACGTAGATGAATATTCGATTAAATTTTGTAATAAATAAAACAAGTTATTACAAATCAAATAGATATTATTATTAAAACTTTACAATAATAAAGTTTTTGAAAGTTAATTTTACCGCTTTAATATGCAGTCTCGAGATTTTATTCTGGAATTAACTTATTAACCTAAAAATTATTCAAATGATCAAGATTATTTTGTGCGAAAGTATTATTTTTAGAAATAAATATAAAGCTTTACTCTACTGAAAAAGAAAAAAAAATTAGAAAGTATTTATAATAATCGAGAGAATAGAAATAATTTAGAAGTCAGATATAACATATTGTATTATTTTAATTAATTTTAAAACAATAGATCAGTTTAAATGCATTGAATTAATTAGAAATGTGAATGTAAAAGCAGACTAGACGTAATCCCAGGCATTCAATACATTGATTGAATTTACAATTCGAACAATAATATTGTGGTGGGATGAAGGGCATTGCAAAATATTTCAATCTAATAATATTAATGCTTCCATTACATTTAGGAATTCTTTTTGAATTGCGAGTGGAAAATTGCAACTAGACACTTTCGCACATAAGCTATCCAATCAAAATATGGGTAAGCACTAGAGACTCCTATCACCCAATTCACTGATACTTAATGCCTCGTTATCGCATCATATTTCATCATTCGTTGGAGTCATTTTATAATAGAATAACGATTAATAAATTAGCATTCTGTCGAAATACGAATTATGAATAAATAAATGTAATGGCATACGTTTGAGCTATTTATTCAAATAAACGATTCAATAATTTTCATTCAAATGATACTTTGTTTATATGTAAGTATGCGTAAATTTTTCGATAAAAATTTGTTAATTCAATTCATTTAAATAATAAATAGATAAATTTTAATATCGTTATAAAATATTTATCGCTATAATATAATCAATTTGAAATGATTTTTTTTGTAATATATTATATTTTTTTTAATATGCTGCGTTCAATTAAACTATCTACAAATATAATACTTTCTTATTATTGCTCTAATTGAAATAAATATACTTCGATGCGAGAATAGTTTTCAAAAACAAAAACAAGCCTTCGAATCAGATTGAAGCAACATTCGTTCTAATTATGTCAGTACTCGAAACTTTAGAATTTTAATGGAAAGAATTACAGTGAATATTATTCTTGCTCACAGTTTTTAAGTTTCTATTAAAAATTGTGTATGTATAGGATATATCAAAAATAGAATGAATTATTTAAAAGAATTTAGGGTGATTGGTGATCCTAAAGATGGAGGAGATTAAAGAGTCATTATTTTATTATAAATTTTGTTGCAGAAGAGGAGAAATTATCTTAAATCACGAGTAATGTCATTTTTCTCTCAAAGGTGCCACAGTTTTCGAACAAAATTAAATTTATCAATCATATTTTATTATCAATAATTCATACATTTTACCTACGATTAATTTTGCGCATATAAGTCATCGCATTAAAATTATTTATAATAATAATAATTTATCAATGAGTCTTCTAGCATTAAATGAAAATATAAATCTGAAAAATAGTAATTATGAAATATTTTATTATCATTGTTATAAAGAATATTGCCAAACGAAATAGTTGAATTTATATTATTAAAAAATTAATATTATTGTATCGACGACATAATGAAATTCATAATTACATATTACATAAGTCATCTAACTCTAATCATCTAAACTCTAACGTCTAAACTCAATCTAACTCTATGTCTTAAAAAATTTTATCTTTTTAAAAAAAAATCTATTGACACAATGTGAAATATTATATATAAATTCAATAATTTAAAAGGATTTTATGAATTTTTATAATGTATTTGAAGAGTAGGAATTAATTTTCTTATAGATAAATTGAATATCATTGGATTATTGTAACTGACTGAGTTACTTATATTATGAGTACTAATTTTTTTTATGGTGACGTATAGTTTCAACTTTTCAATGACACAAATATGTTAAATATCCATACTTTTTGCATTGAAATGACAATTTTATAACGTATTTTATAATGATATATATATATATATATATATATATATATATATATATACATATATAGAATTCATAATGATATAATTTAATTAATTGAAAATACTTAATTACATTTAAACACATCAAGTTATAACCGCAATAATATTTTGGATTTAATATAAAGAATTGTAAAATTTTATAATCCAACAAATTATTAACAATTAATACTATTATTATTATATTTCTTTTTAATCATTTAAATAAATTAAGTAAAACAGTTATTGCTTGAACATTCTTTTTATCCTTTTATGAAAATTATATATATCCAACAAAAATAAATATAGAGTAAATTAGAGTAAATTCAAGAGATGAGCTTTGCGAGACAATCTGAAGCTTCCATCTTCCAAATCGTTTACGAATATAATTACGAAAGCTTCGTTATCGTTACGTCATAATAGCCTAAGGGTAAAATACACACGTGCACTACTCAAATTGATTTTCAGATATCGATATTCATACTCGTTTTAATTGATAGTTGGCTTATCAATTGGATATTGAATTTTCAGTTGAATCGACTGTAAATAGAACTTAATAATTGCTCGTTTTATGAATTATTGAGATTATTGAATAAGCATCGATCGTCTATTTAAAATAACAGTGATAAATATTTTCATTTTTCATTGATACGAATATAAAGATATTACTAATTCTTAAATCTATTATAACCTACTGATAATTTATAATTGATTTTTAAATTTTACAGAAAATTAAAAAAAAATTATTTCTAGTATAAGTTGGAAAATAATGCATAATCCAAAACAGTAAAATAAAATGTTATTGTTAATGATACAATTTTATAGAAAATAATATATTTATAATATATTTATAACGGCACCGCGTTAAATTTATTATGTTTACTTTAAAAGATTTATCACTTTTGTTAAAATAATAGGATAAATATAAGTTGCCGCTAAATGCAAAACGAATTTACTAGAAAAATCATGTAAATTTGTACAAGTACAACGAATTTGAAATTAAAATTCAAAATATTTTTATAAATGTGAAAAATTTATTGTAAGTAAAGAAGTAAGTTAAAATGTTCATACGTGTTAAAACCTTATTTGAAACTTTTTTTTCTTCTTCTTTTTTTTGTAAATTAAA
This sequence comes from Ceratosolen solmsi marchali, assembly GCF_000503995.2. Classification (NCBI taxonomy): domain Eukaryota; kingdom Metazoa; phylum Arthropoda; class Insecta; order Hymenoptera; family Agaonidae; genus Ceratosolen; species Ceratosolen solmsi. The sequence continues at coordinate 103,577 of NW_011948448.1, forward strand.
TAGGCCTGTAAACTTAGACAATCATATATCATAGAAATATTTTTACTTTCTAATCTGAAAATTGCCAAGTTTTAGCGTTATTCTTGTGTTTTTTTTTTTTATTGATACATTCACTATTCATTAAAATTTCACTAATTTAAATAATTTTTCTAATTTATGCACGGGAATAAAATTTTATATCAAGCTTGATTAGTGTTTTATTATATATGTTTCTTTGAATATTATAAAATTTTCGGTTCTCGCTTAATTTTAAAAGCGCTTTGTCTGTTATCAACTTTAATAATAACAATTCCTAATAAGATTATTCGAATTTTATACGAAATGTATATTAGAGAAAAACGAAATTTTTTTTTTTTTTTTTAAATAATTACTTTTAATCAAAACATATTTTAAATGGTTTTCTTGCACTTAAATCACGATTGTCTTATGAATTAAAAATATCGAAATTTAGATAAAAAAATATTTTTACAAGATAGTTTTATAAAATCCTTATTTAGTTAAAACAAAAAACAAACAAAAAAAAAAACAAAAAAAAAAAGATCATAGGAAAATAGATTTGAACTAATTAAAGTAAAAAAAAAATACTACTTAAATGAATTATACAAAACTGGTTATCAGAATTTAGAAATATAAAGGATAAGGAGAGTCAAACTTTTGTTTGATTAATTGCATTATATAAATTTGAAGTGAATTCGATATTCGCTTGCACAAGACGTAATTCGAGGTTTAAAAATATTTGGTTCTTAGGTCTAGTCAAATATAAAATATTTGACAATGCGAAGTGAAATATAGTTGAACTGTGTATGTATCTTAAAATTTCTGATTATAGATCGTAAGATCTGGGACATTCGAAAAGCACTTCCGACGGATGATCATATGCTCGAAAAACGTTCTAAAACAACTTTTGCTTAGCTTTTATAAATTTTACATACCGTTATAATACATGATTCTTCTATATCGTTAAAAGTTAATATTAGAAATTACATTGAAAATAATGCGGTATTTTCTAAATACTTACAACACTGAATGCATATTTATAATATTATTATTATTTACTAATCATTTGTATGTTCATTTATATTTACGATAATGTAATTTTTTAATCATAATAATTCTTATAAATATAATGCTAACCTGTGTTTTTTTTTTTTTTTTTTTTTTTTTTTTTTTTTTTTTTTTGACAAATTTCTTTTAAAAAATATTTTTATTTTAAATTTGTTATTACGATATATTATATGTAACAAAATATATTGAAAAAAGAAAAAGATATATATATATATATGTGTGTGTGTGAACCGAAAAAAATTATTTTCATCTAAAAAAATAATTCATAAATAGTATAGAAAATTTGTATATTGCACCAAATAAATTCAATTTTATTTCATATTTTTAACAAATATCTAGATAGATGTATCTATCCCCGCTAATTCTCCCATACTACCATACAAGCACGCATAAACGCACGCAGAGAAACACAATCAACATATTCATGAACGTACATGTGCAAACACGTGTATATATGATAAATATTTGTAATTTGTATATTATAGAGTATATTCATTTTTTGAATACTTTTTAAATCTTTTAATGTTAGCATAAAAGATAGATTCATCTATGTTTAAAAAGAAGAACATTGTTTAGTTCAGTATTTAGGACAAATTTCATTTTACCTCATTCCTTTCTATTTAAAACATAAAAATATTACTCTCGACTAGATTTTGTTAAAATACAATATGTTCAATAAAAGCATTAAATAGAATTTATAGTACTTTTGAAAAACAATTGGATAAGTAATCGATTACATTGTTAGAAATTCTAAAATAAATTTTAATGATTAAAAGTAGAGATATAAGTTTGTTAAACACTATATTCATTCAATACATTTCTAAAGAAAGCGTGCGATTAAATTAAATTTTTTTAATAAATTTAATATTTATTTTTATCGCTGACAATAAAACAATTATTATATTGCACTATTTATGAATGACCATATATATTACTAAGTAATAACAATAAAAATTTTATCTATTTATAACTATATTGAATTAACTTGTAAAACATAATCTATTCTGCATGCATTGATAAGAGCATATAATTTAATCATATAATAATACATTAAATAGTAAAAACAGGATAAATTAAGTTATTTAACGAAAAAATTACGACAATTGTGAAGAATCTTATAAATTTAAATTAATGGACCAACTATTGAGAGAATATTTAAAAATAAAATAAGTTGTTTGGAATAAGGATTATTTAACATGCATATTATAGACTAGGCTAATACTTTTTCAGCGGTCTATATTATTTATTTATTTATTTTTATTTTTTTTTTATAATTAATTGCTAATGAACCAATTGTTGCAATGTATTGTGTGTAGAACCGAGCGGAGGCCTTGTATTTGGGATCTCTTTGCTTCAGTGTTTGGAGAATGACAGGTTGGCGCGTCTGGCTCTGGGAGAAATAAACGACGTCGGTTGCCTTAGTAGAAGTAGCAGACATGGAAGTAGAACGAGCTTCACGAGTCTAAATGAAACAACAACTGCTGCGAAAGCCGAAGAGGTAAGGCAGGATTCTGCAATTTCTGTCTTTTATTACAAAAGTTGAAAAGATTTTTCGGATTTTTGATTAAAGAAATGACGATGATGCTATAAGTAGGGATTATTTTTCACAACTTGCGATCTGAATGATAACTCGCAATCGTATTAATCGTGTCTCTCGATATTATTATTATTCGACGTCTATTGAATTTCTTTAAAACAATATCGTTTGACTATGTGTTTACTAGGAGTCATTATGTGTGATTTAATTTCATGAAAAGCAGCTATAATGAATCTACACTTTTTCACTATTTTCGATTTGTTTTCGATTTGTTGATTTTATGATTAGTCTTTGTAATAAAATAATGGATTGAAAATTTAAAATTAATTTAAGCTTGAATGATATCGTTTTTACAGCTTCTTATACGGATGTCTTATTAAATTACGTATAAGTTTATGCAAATGTTTTGTAAAGATTGTTTTATTATTAATAATATGTTAATGATATGCGTGCGATTGATAATTCATATGGAAAATATGTGATTGACCAAAAAATGTTCGATAATTTCTATATTATGTATTATAGAGTTTTCTCTTGGAGAAATTTCTATTAGAGCTATCATAGATCATGATGAGTTAGTTATTGCATAACAGACGATAATTTTTTTTTTTTTTTTTTTTTTTTTTTTCCCTCTTTTTTTTCTCATTATTTAATCTTTTATATAATTTCTCTTATAAGATAATCGATTATTGCCATAAGCATATAAAAATGCAAAAATTCCATTGGTTTAGATTTCTTCATTATTTAATCTTTTATATAATTTCTCTTATAAGATAATCGATTATTGCCATAAGCATATAAAAATGCAAAAATTCCATTGGTTTAGATTTCTATTACCGAATATTAATTACTAAATATGATGGAACAGTAGAGTGTCGATCGTTATTATATTGACTATGATATATTGACAATATTATTATAGCGACATTTGATACATATAAGTAAGTTGAATTATTAAATATCTTGCGCTTCTTTTATCGCTCATATTTTTCTTACAATTTACTTAATTGTAAAATTGAAAATTACGAATTTAACAACGATTTCGTTCGTATATATAAATGAAATTAATATAAAATTCTATTAGTCATTCTAAAACTGTTAATATCTATTACAGTAATTCAATTACTGTTCGAGTAATCAAGTGACAAGGTAATCAACTGATTAATCGCTATTATTACGCAAAGATCGATGAATTTCTGATATATTTATTATTGTAGATAAATGTTTAATAAATATATTTCTATAGGAAAGGCGCTCACTCGCATTACGAAGATGTTTCTTAAATATCTTTAAAAGTCCTCTCTTCCAGGCCTTCAAAAAGTGAGCGCAGGTTAAAATGCCTTGCACACTAGTACTGGCGGAGGACTTTAAATAAATTTATTACTCATAGGCGCGTGCCATCAGTCACATAAGCATCCTGTGGCCAACCTCGTCATGCCGTGAACGTCGTCACGTTGTGACGCGATGCGGTCACTAAACTATCATCGATGACGAGAGGCGCCTGCTCAAGCTCAGCTCTCCTGGGAGATTTTATAAATAAATCTTTTTCGCGTTGAACTATATTTACTAAGCCATTACATTATTAATTTCCATTTTACCGAACGGCCGCCACGTTTTTTTTGCTATGTGGGTTGAATGATAACGATCTCGTTATGATAGGGAAGCGGTGAAATGTGAATTGCATCTATATTTTGCTTTTCTTTAAAAAGTTTTAAATAAATGTTAACCATAAGATGGCTGTGATTTGCAAGAAATAAAATATTTTATAGTTTCTTTTGAATATATTTTTACAAGCTAGCATGTTTTATCAATAATTTGAATAATATAATATATTATTTGGAAGAACAAGTAAAATCATTCAAAGAAAGTGATTTCTTATAATTGAAATGTATATGCGTAGTATTGAAAAAAAAAATCGATTGTTCGATAATTTAATGAATAATTAAAAATAATAAATGTGCACTCAAAATATAAAGGATTAAAAATAATTGAAAACAATTTTATGTTCGATATTGTATGCGATATGTATTTTATGACATTTATTTAAATCACAAAACTATGCATCTCTGAAAAGTTATAAACACATTTTTCATTTTTCAAGAAATATATTTTCATGGATTAGAGTATCAGTATTTATGGTTTTTTATATTATTTAGAGGAATAAACTACTTAATACTAAAGATGAACCTATTAGCCTCTTTTTGTCTCTCTCTCTCTCTCTCTCTCTCTCTCTATCTCTCTCTCTCTCCCTATATATATATATATAAATATATTCGTAATGTAATGAATAAAAGAAAACCTAAAAACCATCATTTTCTCGTGGTAGTTATTTTTGTCTTCTAAACATGTTTTATTTCTTGAATACAAGCTAAGATGTTGTAATAATAAACTATAATTATTTTAATATTTCATAAATTTATATCGTGATTTGCTAGACAATTGACAAAAATCTTGAAGTTATTACAATTGAAATAAATATTTGTAGCGATGTTTACGATATAAGAATATAATGCCATCATATTTATTTGATTTTCCACGCTCTCTTTAAATGCATTTCAAGTAAAAGTTAATGAAATGAAAAATGAAAAATATTAAATTAATAATTGGCATTATAGTGTATTTCGGTAATATTATAAATTATATACAGTTATATTTAGTATATAAATAAGAAATAAACATTATATTAAAATATAATTATTCGTTTTTATATTTAGATGATTCTTTACTCGTATACATGAATTGGCAGTGAATTTTATTAAAATAAAAATTCATAGTGATACATATAAATATGTATTTGAAAAAAGATAGTTTTTTTCAATAGACAATATAAACATTAATTGTTATTGAGAGAACAGATATATTTAATCTACAAAAATTTACTTGAAATAAAAATGAATAAATATTCATAACCTAGAGTTTTCAAATAAAATGAATGGATTGTTCAATATTAGAAACTTTACTTTTTTTCTAAATAAATCAATAGTATGAAATCAAACTAAAATGAATATCCTTGACTTTCATTTTGCTTTAAGATATCCTATTTCCTCAATTTTCAAGAATATTAAAATCTTTCTTCTTTTTTTTTTCCTACTGGATTATTTCTATATCTAATTAATTATCAATGAATTAATAATTAATATTTTTCCAATTCGTCATGAAATAAATATTTTAGAAATTATCTTTAAAATATAGAAAATCCTATATTAAATAATAGTTGTCCTGTATTAAAGAAAGACACATTAAGCAATGATATAAAGTAAGTCTTAAAAGATTGCTTATGTATTGTATAATATTAAATTGTTTAAGGCTCCATTTACTATGTGAAATAAGTAATTTCTAATAATCAATAGTTACCAAGTCTCACTAATTCATAATATTAACATACAGGAATAAATGCGCATGTAGATTTATATAAGTAGAAATAGATACATTAAGTCGGCCTTTTATTATCTAATATGAATTTATAAATTAAAGATTTATTTTTAGCTATTATTTGATTTATGCCATAGACAATTTGTTAGTTTAGTTTTAATAACTCATATATAAATGAAAAAATCTGTTAGAGGAATTTTATGAGTATGATTATTACTTTTACAAATTGTTTTAAATTATAAATGGAGAAATCTTATCAAGCCAATGGTTACATATATATAAATTTACACCAATAAGATGTTCTTATTTCTATACGGAAAAACAATACAAATTATTCTATATAATTAATATATTATAAACTTGATTTTATTGACATACTATTTTAGCTATTTTACTGATTAATCATACTTGTATATACAAGACATATATATATAATTAAATATTAAATGATTATGATCATTCTGAAAATTAAAAAAAGATTTTATTGAGTATTTGTGGAATATTTGGTTATAACGTATAACATTAACTTATAAAATTCTTTTTATACTGCAAACGTAATCTCAAAGTCTTTATTTAATGTTTTTTTTTCTTAAAAATTTAGACAATCTAGAGTTATAATAATGGATTTATAATAATTAATCAACTAATATAATTATATAATAAATTACATGATAAATTATATGATAAATTCTTGTATCAAACAATTTTATGAAAATAAGAATTTATAATATTCTATATAAACAATGTAATAAAATGCATACATAACATTTTAATATCGATGCATATTAAAGAAAGTTAATATCTTATAGAAAAAATTCTTATTTTCATTAATTGAATAAGAATTCATAGCAAGTTCATTGCACGTTTGCATGTTACCTTTTTATGTTCGTTAAAAATATTATTACTCAATATTATTTATTATATTTGAGAGACAAAATATTTAAAACATTAATACTACAGGTTCATTAACATTTTATACATTTAATTTTAACTGATATTATTATCTTAAAATATAAATATATAATTTCAAATAAAATGTCTTTTTATGTTTGTAATAGATAATCACAAAATATTATATTTTTATATTATCTTATTACCATTTGACTTGTAGAATTTAAATGATTAGTTATTTATATTATTTCTTTCTAATAGCTATGTATCGCAATTAATAAAATTCATACACAAATTTTTAATAAAATATTAGTTTACATACATAATGTTTTTAATAATGTTATAAAAAGGTTATATATATATGTATATATATATATGTATATATATATATATATATATAACATTAATTTTTAATGTATAGATCTTGAATTTTTAGTATAGTGACATTTAACTTACGAATAATGAATGACTCAATAAGGGAAAAAGGAGGGGGGGGGGGCGAGTGTTAAATTTAATGAAAAATTAACTGATAAAATTGATCTAAATAAGAATTCTATTCGAGCATTAATGATCTAGTTTCGAAACATTCTCAGAAATAAGAAACATGAAAAGTTTACATACAAACTTCATTTATGATAATGTTTTCAAATAAACTGAACGTCGTCATTATTGAAAGAGGGCTTATGCTAGTTGTAGTTATTATCGAAACTTCCTGTAGTACTTTTCGCTACAATCCCCATACGCACATAGGAAAATCGTAAATTAGAATTATAAACGTTTTAGCGCACATTAGTTCGATACTATTGCTTTTGCCTCGAGCTCGCAATTTCGGGAACTACATATAGCAAATACTTCCAAGTCATTTACGTTTAATACGTTCTCTGATCCACGAGCGGCTCTACCCTTGCGTTGGGAATAGCCCTCCAGACTGCTGGACGTCCTCTATACAAAAACAGACCCTACGTCACACATTCGGAGTAACGACGTCATGAGGGAGAGCAGAATTCTCAGAGACCAGACGGGAATAAAGTCGGGGTCGACGGAGCTGTAATGTGCTAATTTTGTCCGATGGGTTAATTGAGATCGCATAATTTTGCAAGAGTCTTTATTTACTAAGAGCTGGAATATAAAGTTCAACACATCTACATACGTATATATACATTTGGCAAACAGAGAGCTGGGCACTTAAAATTAAAGTGATTTCCCATCTTTATGAATTGATACATAAATATAATTCGTGAAGTCAAGACAATTACGTATAAGCCCGCAATCCGGGATATTAAGCTTGTATATTATTATTATAATTGTGGAACGTAAACAATATTATGATAAAATCATTACGATAAAAATAATCGATCACACGCGCGCGCGCGCACACACACACACGAATATATATATATATATATATATATATATATAATTTATGATTGCTGATAAAAACATCGCAGCAATTCACAGATGGTAAAATTACTTATAAATCGTGGCCCTTTTTAAATAATCATTAAATAATACATATTGTTTATCAAAGTATATTTTATTTTAAATGAATTTTAGTGCTGCGATAGAAATTATCTAATTATTAAAAACAAAAATAACAATTTATAGAAATAAAACTTATAATTAAGTTAGTGCTTAATGTTACGATTGTTAGTTGGTTTAAATGATCGAGTATGAGGTAAATAATACTGAATACTATCGGGTTAACTCAAATATAAATATTATCATATTGATATATTTATAGTATATTTTCGCTTGAAGCTTCTAGTTCTGTAATAAAACTTGTTAAAATGACATTTCTAGCTACAATTGGTCTATAATTGGTAATGATTTTATATAGATATCACTATAAATTTCATACATAATCAGGGCGTAGAATCTTTTGTACAATAAAACTTTAAAAGTTGTATCATGTTTGTTGATTCAATTATTATATGCAGAATAAGAGAATCGACGTGTCATGGGATAAAAATTCTTTATTAATATTTTACTTCCTAATGATTTCAATGGAAATCGATATAAACGAAAAACCTTAATATTTGTACAAGATTCTTCAATAATTCGATAAAAAAATTTTCAACGTTTGATAAATCAAATAATAATTTTCTATCTTGTAAAATTTGTTAATATTATTGATAAAATAAATGTTATTATAGTTGATTATGTGGCACTTGTATACTTATAAATAACATCCAAGATATTTCTCTGTTTTTAAATATCAACAGAAACATTTAGTTCTGTAGAAATTTTATTGCCGAAGAGCAAATCCCCAATATATCTCGTTATACTTTTATGGTATATTATCTATCAGTTTTCCAAGATGTCATAAAAACGCGTGTATTATGCTGAACTTTTTTATGTATAACCAAAACATTGCTGCACTCCTTTAACGATGTGTAAATAATAACATACCGTTGGGTCTTGATTTACTTGTTGCGTAATTTCACAGCTTTGAAATTCGCAAAATTCCTTAACCGTGACATATTTTTTATATAGAAAATTGTACTATAAGGAGGATTTTGATCAGAACTCATTTGTATTAAATACGAAGATCTTTTCAAATAATTAAAATATTTCTTAAACTTAAATAATATTTATTGACGACTTTTATCTTTAAAACTTTACCGATTGTATTAACTGTAAATATACATTGTTCCAATTTAAGATAAAATATGCTTAAACATTTAAATGCAAATCGAAAGTTTAATATATATATATATATAAATACAAAAAAGTCTTGATGAAATTATTTGAACATACGATTAATTTAATAGGTTTAATTCCCTTATTATATTAATGTGAATAAAAGCATAACTATTTAATTAGGGAGGTTCGTGCGAATCTTTATCATCAAAAGGCGGTGCCTTGACGGGGAGCGATTCTGGCGTCTTGGAACTAAGCGACGGTGGACCACCCAACGAGTGGGATGCTGTGCCCACTATTGTCAAACAATGTATCAGGCACCTCGAGATGACAGGACTAAATACCCTTGGTATCTTTCGTGTTTCCCCATCCAAGAAGCGCGTTAGACAGGTAATATATCACCTCATTCTACGTTATATTATTCTTTTCAAGTAACTGATATTTTTATCGAGAAACGACGACTCAAATTAACATTAAAAAAACAAAATAATTCTATAAAATATAAATAATATTATATGATGTAAGCGTTAAACAATGAATAAATGGATCGACGTTTAAAACAAATGTTCAAATAAGCGTTAAATTAGTTTCTCTTATAATTATTAGAAACGATTTATTACAAAACAGATTTTCTAACCTCAGTACTCACTACTGATTTTCTCTTATTTTGTCTTATATCTACGTATAATAATATTGCATTGATAAAAGTAACGTTTCTTCGACTTTTTTAATTTTCAAGAAATTGCCCGGTTATTTGTAAAAATACATTCTACAAATTACGATTGCACGCATTTGTAAATAAATTTGCAACATATTAATCTTATGAGCTTCAGAATTTTTGGTATTCATATTTTTGTTCCACAATGTTTATTACTTACCAATTAAAATATATTTTTTTAAGCTATTTGATTACTTTTCTACTGAATGATTCATCTGTATAATAAAATATGAGAAATACATTAACTTAACGTTAAAGAATTTTAAGACATTATTTCCCTGACTTCAATTTTTTCACATTCAACACTCAAATAATCATTATTCTTATAAATTTTGTTTAAAAATTAAATATAATAGATAAATTTATAAATAGAATTAGATGATATTAATGGATTTTTTTTATAGGTAAAATATACTAGAAAAGAAAATATTATTGAAAATTATTTATTTGAAATATATTATGAAATAATATATGTTTGTGTGTGAGTATAGATTAACTATTTTTAATAAAAATGAAATAATATATGTTTGTGTGTGAGTATAGATTAACTATTTTTTAACAATATACAAGATATAAAATTTAGGTAACTTTTGATTGATAGATTTTTATATTTTTGTTGCTGTTGTTGTTTTCATTAATTTAAATAATTATCAGCTTTAGTGAGACGAAAATTTATTATCACAATGCATGATACAATACAAAAATATTGTTTAATTAATGTAATTAATGCGACTAATATTATAAATAAAAGGAACTTTTCTCTTTTCTAATCTCTTATTGATGCTGCTATCAAGTTAAGAGAAGATTGGGACTGCGCTCGCGAGACCAAAATTGGTCCAGATCAATGTCCTCATGACGTTGCCGCTCTACTCAAGGAGTACTTTCGGGATTTGCCGGATCCCCTTCTTTGTCGCGATCTTTATCAGGCCTTCGTGCACACGCAAAGTAGGTATCATCGGCATTGAATAATTAAATACTTATTTTAATATTAAGATCAATTGATAATTGCACATAAAAATTGATCTACGAATAATTCGGGTATCAAGTAATCCGAATTTTTAATTTCAAAAATTACAAATAAATAAAAATTATAAATGTTCAAATAATGTAAGTTTAATATTAAGTAGCCATTAAGGTAACAATTGCTATTAATGGATTAAGTCAAATTTTAATTACCACTACAATACTTATCAATGCATAGATCTTTCTTTTGGCACGAGTGAATTGTGAAAAGATTTTTAAAAGGTTTTAAGGATACTAAACGTCAATATTCCAGAATAATTTTTAAACTCCCAGATACAATAAACTCCAATAAAAACATCTACCACTACTACTTTATTAATATAATTTTTTTTTAAATAATAAAGAAATATTATTCATTATTATAATAATTTTTACCGCTAGTATTTCTTGCTCTTTAATTATGTAGGGGAAAATTTGTGGTTGTACGTAAAAATCAGGATCTTTTGACATTTTTAGGTTGACATTGGCATTAAGAGAAGTAGTTGCAAAAACTTTTATAATTACAGAAATCCGTAATAGACGATTGCAGCAGGAAGCACTCCAACATCTCATACAGTTACTGCCAACCCCGAATCGTGAAACTCTTTATGTTCTGTTAAATTTTCTAAGCGAAGTCGTAGCTAACAGTGAGGATCGTAAGGGTGATGACGGTCAGCGACTGTCAGGCAATAAAATGGATACAACGAATCTTGCAACGGTAAATATAAGCATGTTCACTTAGTATATTAATTATCCATTGCTATAAAGTAAAGAAAAAGAATCAAGTTATCAATTTTTATAGGTAAATATATAAGATCGTAAAATAGGAATGAAAATAAAGATCGTAGTATTAGAGTAGCGTTAACAGTACGTATAAGAATTTCATAAAATATGTTAATTTAAATTTAATTCGATTGTAGATTTTAATTTAATTTCATAAGAAAAAATATTTTAATTCTTTATATATAAAATTTTAAAATATTTTTATCCATATATTAAAGCTGTTGTCGTGTAATTTTTAAAAGAATAATAGCTTAAAATTGATAAATTTATTGGAATTTTTTAACAAACATGTACCAACAAACACCGAGTCTCTTAAATGAATTTCAATTATTATTGAACAACGATTTCATAGTCATAATATCGATTTCTATTCAATGTCATTATTATATTTAATTCGCAAAATTAAAGCATCGAACTAATTGACAAATTAGTTTTCAATTATATCTTCAAGATCCTGACTTGTATTAAAATATTATTCGTACGGCACAATTCATGGTGATTATTATTATTTGAAAAATGCATTATTTTTGTCCATCTATTTGAAAATGTAAAGTATTGTGTAGAAGAGAAAAAAATCTTAATAAAAATAATATTTTTAAAAGATCTATAAATAATTTGTAGAACGTGCAATTAAGCTTTTTTAAATCGTAGAATGAAAATCGTTTCTTTAGATTTCGTTGATATAGAGATGATTGACGTACGATTTAAAAATATTTTATGTAAATATGAAAATCCAATCTAAACTGATGATGAACTGATCTGAGCCGAAAGATACTTTTGCAGAGATATTCTTTGATACGTCTTTTTTTTATTCATTTTTATCAGTTTTCATTCTCTTCCTTTAACTATAATAAAATTCCTTATTTTTCCATAAATTTTAAAGAACTACGATTTTCATATAAAACTTTTAAATGTCTTGTAAAGACATTGGCAATGGCAGAGCGATTTTATTCAAATTCTACGTTACGTGTATTATTATTCTTAGAGTAACAGGCATTCCTATTTAAAGGTCTTCCAATATTTCTATCGTAGCGAATTTTCATTAGATCCACTCCGATGAAGAAATTTTCGACAATGAGAATAATTTCAAAATGATTTTCCATATTAACAAATTCGCGTTAAATTCAAATCTAAGAGTCCCTGAAAAAGAGGAAAAATAAGATAAAATAATAGACGCGTGGGAACGTAAGTGCGTATGCGCGTGAAGAGAGAGAGAGAGAGAGTGAGAGTGCAGGATTATCAAGTGAGCAATGATGGATTAAGGGGCCGTGGCGGTTGGGGAGAGGGGGTAGGGGGGTGGGAGAGCTGTTAATTGTCAATATCAGCTCCGACTATCATAAGAGAGAAAAGAGCGCGTCGTAACAAACTTGATCGCTGCTGCCCGAAGGTCTTCGCGCCAAACATTCTGCACTGCGTGAAACCGGGTCAAGCACGTTCGGAGGTGTCGGCCGAGAGGGCCGAGGAGAGAATAGACGTCATAAATGTGGTGCGTGCCCTACTCGAGCACGTGGGCACGCTATTCATCGTACCGGCTGCCCTCCTGGACGAGCTCTACCTCCATATGATGGACAGCCATCCAGCCGAACTCGACCTCTCCCTCTCCCGCAGGGCCGACGAGTGAGTCTTATTTCTTTCCATCATCCCTGGATCCATCCCTTATTGCCGGCTGTGCTCACAATCTTTTGCTCCTCAAAACATTAATCCTTTAGCTACTTTTAACCTGCTTGGATTGATAAATGAAATGTGGCCGTGTGGCTTGGTTGGCACTTTCATTATTACATTTCTGTGCTTACATTAACATATGTCTATACTGCGAGGATTTATTGTACGAACGAAATTAACGTGGACGATTATTTTATGAGAAAATGAAACTTTGAGGTGCGATTAAATGATGAATAATTAATTAGACAGGAGATATTTATTGGTAATTACAGAAAAGAAATATTGTATGTCCATCGAAATCTAATGCAAAGGCATCTTCTTACTCTCGAAATTTATTTAAACAAATGTTGACCAACGAGGTTAATTAATTTTAATTAAATTTAAAAAATTAAAAAAATTAAATTAAATATTAATTAAATATTGAATTAAATTAAAAGCAAAAGGTACGGAGAACCATTGTATGTTCTAACATTTTCAACTTTTTAACTACTTATAATTGCAATAAAACAAAAACAATTATTATATGTTCGCTGTTAGTTAAACGTAAAGGAATTATTAATTGATTGTTGAAGCGTCTCATAGCTGAGATTAGAATATGAATTGATGGAAATAAAGAATCAATAATTTTTTTTTTTTTGTAAATAAGTATATCTTTCACATGATCCTTGAATTACATGAAAATTTTTAAAGAAAACATATCCGTTGTCTACTTACTTCACAATACACATTTCTAATAGTTTTTTTATTCTTTTATATACATTGGAATAATGTCAACATGACAAAGATTATTGTGATGTTTAAGATTATATGTATAAATAAATTATGAACTCATTATCTTATCTATCTATCTATCTATCTTTTCAACAAAAACTTGTATCAACTTTAAAAATTTTCTGAATATTGCAAAAACATTTAGCTATTAGCGATAAATAAATATAGTTCTCAGTTTTACATATTTTTTCGTTAATGAATGTATTAATTAGAGTTACATTATTAAAATGATTTTAAAATAATAATCGCTCGTTTTAATTTTATTCATGATAAATGGACTAAAATATAATTTTAACATTAAATATGTATATATATATATATATATATATATATATATATATATATATATATATATATTTCTTTATATATGATAATATTTTACTCAATAATAATATCTAAAAAAATTTACTTAAACACACGATAAATAGAAAGCTAAAAAAAAATTGTTTTTAAGTTACAAAAAGGATTCAAAAAGTTACAAAAATAATTAAGATTAATTAATATTATAGGAAATATAAGTATTTTGATAAATAAGCGTATTGACTTATTTGTATCTGCACGTCTGATAATTTTACGTCTGATAATTTTACGTCTGATAACTGATATTGTAAATATGAATTTTTTAGGAAACGTGCTTCAAACTTTTTTTATACTGGCTGAGTTCTATTTAACGCTTCTATATATTCTTAGCTTTTAACTTACCGAGTAGTATTGTACTTTGATTTACTTTCAATTTCGATAATATATTCTTGGATACCCAACTGCTATTATATTAAGAAGTAATCGGTTCTCTTGGTTCGTTGCATAATTAATGTTTTTTGTAATCGTATTGTCCAATATGACTGGCTTTCCTATGAAAATGTATAAAAATGACTGTAAAATAAAATAATCTGTAATTGGATAATGTAAAAGTACATTAAATAATTATGATTTCAATTTTAACTATTTACATCATTATTTTATAAGAGTTATCGTATTTTATTTTACTATCACCACTAAATTGTTATAATATCCTCATATTGCATATTAAAAAATTAGCATCTTCTTTTACGAGCTGTTTTAACGTATTAAAGGCATTGTGTCATTATTTTTTATTGTTTTTTTTTTAGTTTCGCTTCCTTTCATTAAACCTTTATCTTAGATTTTTATTTTTAATAATTCATGGGACTTATACTAAATCTTGTATCTATGAAAATTAATTAATTAATTATCTTATTAGTTTATTATTAATTTATGCAAAATATCATTGCAGATCGCATATTCGATACTATTAATACGTATTTATTACGTTTTGCACAAAGAAAAATTAGATAACAATAATATAAGCCATTTGCAATATCTTTGCAAATATGCATCATAAGGACAATTGAGAATTATATCAATAAATATAAACGAAAAATCATAGGCAATGCGCTGACGACTTGGAACTGAACAGCGAAACGGAAAATTACTCCGTTGACGAGGCATTCTCTTCGACTGCAACAACATTTCCAATGGCATCCACTACAAGCGCAATCTCCTCGGCGACATTCGCAACAACCTCGACGACGTCGTCGTCGACGACTCTATCGACGGCGGCTACCGCCACAGCGGCACCCATTTCAAATCGCAAGCTTTATTCACGCGAGGAATGTCTGCACCAAACGGCCGGGGTAGGCGGTGACATTGGTCCAAGGCCACGACGTTCGAAACGACCTGGAAGTCGAAAGAAGGAGGATTCAGCCCGTAGCAATAGCGTCGACAGCGGTTCGAGCGAAGATCCTACGGATCCGAGGCGCAAGTCCTCGCCAATGGTCATAACGGCGAGTCTGACAATACCGATGTCCGGGGCGTTCACGTTGAACCTCGACGATTCGGACATTCCATACATCGAGGACTCGAACAATTCGCAGAGCAAACAACAGCAACAGCAGCCAAGTGCGCCACCTAGAAGACAAAGACAGTGTTCGGCGTCTGGTAGCGAAGGTCAATTATTTGTCTATCTGTCGTTAATAGAATAAGTACATCGGATGGAGAATAATTTTTTTACAAATTTCCATACGCATTATTATGATGGCTAATTATATTGATTGAAACTACTTTATGATTTTATAAATCAAACGTAAATTACAATGAAAGATAAATAATTGGCTTTTTGCATAAATTACCTTCTGTCAATGTAAATTATTATTATTCAATTAAGATGACGATTACTTCGATAGTACACAATATTTATATTAGTATCTCGAATATCCTGTTCCATTAAGTTTTGAATTTGAATTAATTTTTATCGATCATTTAGTACATAGAAGCTATATTATTTTAACGAAAATATTAATTAATGAATTATTGAATTATTCTATGTATTTCGGACTAAATATTATTTATCTAACTGCTTCATAGTACTTTCGGTTTCCTTATATTATTATTTAAGTCGATGTTGAATATTATATTTCATTTGTCGTATCGTGATGAATCGTTCCATAGTAGTTTTTACGAGTACTCTTTATTTAAGATATTTTACACTTGTGCTGAAATGAAAGGTATCGCTTCGCTTCACCTTTTAATTACCATGGAATGATTAATGTTATAAAAATCGATGGTAAATGCCAATATTATTTTTCCCTGAAATTTATAATGATTATCATGAGCGACATAGACATATCGATCGCGTACGTCGCGAGGCATCCTAGATAAGTTTAAGTAATTCTTTGCAGAAAGAACTGCAGAAAGTCTGTGTAAATTCAAGTCAGCCGGAGTTATTTTATTATTATTATTTTTTTTTTTTCATAAAATAAATAAATTAGTCACAGCCGAAGTAAAATAGTCAATAGTCTTTGTATTTTTAAAATTTTACCTTGAAATATATAAAAATGCAATTGCCCGCTAAAAGATAATATTTTTATTCTAATAAATGCGCTGTCGTACGTTAAAAAATCCAACACAATTTTACAGTTGTAATAAGCTGCCGTTAATAAATAATTATGAATAAAGTATGGATACTTCTCGAGCAGGTGGGGGTGGCGTAATAGGGAGCGACAGTGCGGTGGGTTCCTCGGCAACGTTCTCGGGTGACCAACCGCCAAGTTCTCCGCTTTCGTGGGCTTCCACTCCACCAGCAAGTCCGGATAGTGCCGTCACTGCCGTATCCTACGTACCCGATCAGGCCTCGCAGCACCAACAGCAACAACATCTTCAGCAACAGAAACAGCCGACGCTACAGAGGGTATCGTTCACAACGTCCAGTGAACTCCGACAAATCTCAAGGTCTAATGGTCAGCAGGATACGTCGAAAGCCAGCATCGCTCCGCCTTATACACCCAGCATCACAAGTATCGGCGGTGCTGTTATGAGGTGAGTTTAGCGACAAGGACACTGAAATTACAGCAGATACTTGTTCAAAGAGCTTTACAAAAACGTCGAATACGATTCTACCGTGAACGCGATTCTATTTAATAATTATCATTCTCAAACATCGGTGTTAAAACATATTACAAACCAACACATTGAAAAACGTGTTATTATTCTTTTAATTTATTGTTGGCGATTGAATATTGTAAAAATGAATATAAAATTCCAATCTTATGCATACATACCTAAGCAATATATAAATTACCGTTTAAAGTTTAGTTATTTATATAACTAGATAATTATTTATTATAAATATCCAATTTTACTTTTTATCATTAAATATAAGAAATTCAAACATGCACGTGTGCGCGTGTGTGTGCTTGTAAACATAATTTTTTTTTTAAGTATTTTTAGCATTGAAAAGTTAAAATAATGTCAGAGTAACGATCGAATAGAACACTAAAATCAATTATTGAAAGAACTTTGAAATACAGTATATATTTATTGTTTAAATATACAATTAAATTGCAAATAAAGTTATGGAAGCTTTACATACATAATGCTGCAAAATCTATCCAATTAGATATTCTTCATATTAATTTAATTGGAAATGAAATCGTAAAACAGTAGATTCTTTAAAAAAGTTTTATCCTTCTCTAAATCAAATACTGCATAATGAATACAAACAAAGAATAAATATTAATTAAGTAAATAAGACAAATAATTTCAAATAATAGGCTATTTTCATTTTCAAACATACACAAAATGATACTGTAATAATAATAATAATAATAATAATAATAATAATAAACAAAAAACAAAACAACAACAAAAAAACAAAAAAAAACTTTCCAGTATTTTTCGTTAAATTATCGTTATAGAACAAAAGAAGAGAAAAAAACTGTAAAAAATAACAAATTTTCTTAAACATAACGCTTCATCCATTGATTTGCTGATAGGTCAAAGACCGCGGATATCGAAAGGATGTTACACATAAATAGGCCAGACGTAAACGTGCGACAACGCTCGAGCACGCCAACTACGTCGAGTGGCGTGTCGAGCTCAACCCCGGATACTAAAAAGTACACAAAGCGTCGATACACGGATTCGAGGCATCAAACGCGCCATATACCCGACGCAGAGAGTCTTAGCAGCCAGGCGATGACGTCCAAACTGAGTTCGACGTCGTGTCAGTCTTCGACGATTCCAGCGGCACCCCATTCTTCGTCCACGGTAACCAGCTCGAGCTCTACGGGGGCAGCGCAACCCGTTTGGAAAAGGCGTGAGCTCATATCCAGTGCACCTAAGCAACGAGGAACCTTCTTTTGAGAACCATGTCGTCCTTGATAGTGCCTTAAATTATCAGATTTCACTTTCCGAATACATGATGTGTTCTCGGGCTTTCTTCTTCGTTTTTCCATCGCTCTTTAAATGGCTTTGTGTTCCTGTATATAAATTTCTTCTTCTTTTTTTTTTTTTTTTTTTTTTTTTTTTTTTTTTCTTTTCTTTTCTTTTCTTTTTGTTTAACTTAACGAATATTCTTTTTCTTTCTTATTTTTTAAAGATTCTTAGACGCAATTAGATATGTCAAGGATTATTATTCCAAACTGTCAATTACTGTCGATTTCTACTTTCAAATATCAAATATTCTACGTTACGATGGATTTGAAACATTATTGCTTTGTTAGAGTCAAAGTTACCAATACATTCTCAGGCTCAAAATTCCTTCAATCGGCAATTTCTTTCATAATATTTGATATGAATTGATGCTCGAATTATATTAGTTTGGCGATAAATTTACGACCTCAGATTTATTATTGAAGTTGAAAATTTTAACTATTGTTCATTTTATTCTTTACTTAATTAAATATCAGCTTAAGCATCCTATTTTTATATAAGTATAGTTATAGGCTTCCGTAAAATGATCATTACTTATGAAATTCTTCGTATTAAAGTATGGTACATCCAATACAGAATTGATTATAAAAAAATAATAAAAAAAAAAGAAAAAAAATGCTTTAGATATGAACAGAATCATATTTATAGTATCTGCGAATATCTGTAGTATAATTTAAGTCGATAACGTGAATACTTAATCTTAAGAGCCACGTAGTTTTTAATTAAATCTATAAAAAAAAAAGTGACACGAGTGAAAGATTAAATTTATATGAAGTTAACAGATAAATATAATTTCGTAAATTAATTTAATAACGATAAAAATATTATTATTTATTTTATTTTTAATTTCATGCAAAATTTACGGATTCGTTTAAACAATAATTGTATAAAATTTCAGTTAGTTTATAAACAAATCTAAAAGCAAAATATGTCAATGATAATTATTTATTGTTCGGCAAATACATTCGTAACGGTTTCGGCAATTAAATAAATATCTATAATATTATGTTAAAATTGTTATGATTCGTTTTTTTGTTTTTTTTTTTTTTTTCTTTTACTTAAGTAGTCTTTGTATTTATTATAAAGTCATTTGATTATTAAACTTGAAAGTATTATAATTCTACGAAGCAAGAAAACTAGAAACAGCCTCTAAAATTATCACTCAAATAAAGTACAAAAGTACTAAAAAAAGAAATAAGAAAAAAAAAAAGAAAGAAAGAAAGAAGGTACATTATAAAGTAAAAATATATGAATGTATTTTTTTAATAATTATTTGAATGTCTACTTGTAACAAATAGTATACATAAGGTGATAAATGTTCTTTCAATAAAAGTTATATTTATATATCAAATCATTGTGAATTAATAAATATTTTAAAATTATGCAAATTATAATTTTTATAATTAAGATTGAAAGTAGAAAAGCAAATATAAATTGTTATAAATATTCGTAATAATAGAAGAACGTATTGTAAAGAGCTCTTGATATTAACATTTTCTACCAACTTTTTTATACAAGGTTTTCTACATAATTTTATAGTGAACGTATTTTACGTGTTCGTTAGAAAATTTATTTCTAAACTTTTTTTTGACATATATTGTATTGAATGGCTGTTGCATTGCTCGATTAAACGATATGGGATTTTATTGAAATATGTATTAACAAACAAAAAACAAAAAAAAAACAAAACAAAAAAAAATCATCGATATACACCGAATTCAAGATCAAATAAATTATTACAATCCACGACAAACAAAGTTTTTATAAAAAAATTATTTTTTGATTTACCAAAGGTTTAAAGTAGATGTATAACTTCCTTCCTTACTTCATTAAAATTTGTGAATCGTCGATGAAGCCCGTCTGCGAACTCAAGTCGTAACTTTATGAAAGTATGATCTATTAATAATACAAGTGTATATAGGTTTACCTGTCTGTACATTTTTCTCTCTTATGTTCTCTTGAATTGAAAAACAATGGAACAAGATTCAAATATATGCTACAAATTTTGATGCATTCAAGTTTGTAATAAATAAACCTTTTACACATAATGAAGAGAGAAAAATAAAGACAACCAAAACACAAAATAAATGCAATCGTATTATTTGTGATTTGTAGTAAGAATTGTACTTCGGCAAGAAAACATAGGAAAAACGAAGAAAATGTTAGTGAGAGTCGAAGATTCATTGGTTCCTATATATTCACATCGTCTATTTTTGCAAAACGCTATTTATAACTCAAATGAATTTTCGTCACTTCTCTCCCTGCTCCCCCCCTCACGCTCTCTCTCTCTCACTCTCTCTCTCTCTCTCTCTCTCTCTCTCTCTCTCTTTCTCGCTCTACTTATCTCCTTTTATCTTATATTTCTCTTTCTCTTTTACTGTCCCTTACGAAAAAATTTAACAGTAAATGCAATATTCAAAAATAAATATTACTAATTCGTTATAATAGCGTATTAATTAAATTTGAAACATCACAACAAAATATTAAATTTCAAAAATATCACATAATTCATTTATAATTATATTTATATAATATATCAATAAATATTATATTGTCTATAAATTATGAATATTGTTTTACTTATGTAATATGATAAAATTTATGATTCTCCATATGGAACTTATTAATACTTAATTTTGAATTAATTTATTCTTATAAGAATTGATATATTAAATATACTTCGTAAGGGATTTCTTTGTATGCGTTATTTCTCTCGCTCCTCCGGGTGAGGAATCGACGAGAATCATTCACGATTCGATTTTAAGGTACACGTGTAATATTTGCTTGATTTATTATAAAAAAGCAAAGAAATATAATCTAAGCATATTCGATGCGTCGACGTGTCGATAACTCTTTTTTTTTGTTTTTTTTTTTTGTTTTTTTTTTTTTTGTATGTTGTATGTGACCGTATCAACTGAGACAGATAAATTTATGACACTTTGTTTCTCACTTATAATGTGTAAGTAACTATAGACGTTTATTAATTGTTAATAAAATTTATTTTATAATATACTGTGAGCTTTATTTTCTATGTTTGTAAACATAAATATCAGAAATTATTATTTCAATGATATTTACTTTGCCTTGTTCTTTTAAATACGCGCTTTTAAATATATATTAATTCTTTTATTGCGCGCGCAAATATAATCTATTTGTTTTACATGCATTTAAATAAATAATTATTGAAAAAGTAATGTAATTCCAAAACTCTAAAATTTATTAATTCATATGTTTGAAAAGTTTAATTTATTTAATTTATATTTAATTCACATTTATTATTATAATAATAAAATGTTCATATTTAAATTATGTTATTTAAATATTGTCAAAAACATATAGATTCTAGTATAGGAAAAGTTAACTTGTTGTATTTAATTGAAAAAAAAATATTAAGAATTTAAAAAATTGCAAATAATGAAAAATTTTTTTATCGATTTTATTTCTTGATATTATATCTAATATATTTTTAAAGTTTCAATTATAGAAATAATATCTAACATAGTTGAAATATATACAAATTAAACCGTAATTTTTGTTATTTATATGCATTTCTGTTAAGTAAATTATTTCAACATTAAATACCTTTATAATTTTAAGATATATTGTCTGGTTCATTTACATTAAAATGCATTAACTAATTTATTAAGAAATCAAAGAAAGTTAAACGATGGCGTAATAATTAATATAGTTAATTTTTTCTAAATTAATGATATAATTTATTTTTCATTAAAAATTTGAAACAATTTTTGTTATTGAAATGGTAATACAAATATATTTAAAAACAAAATATTGTAAATTCAAATAATTCGTTATAAATTAATTGATATAAATAAGGAATGGGAAATTAAAATAACAAATAATTTCAGATATGGAAACGAAAATAGATTTATTGATAGGCAGAGAAATAAAACTAATATTTTGAATGAAACTTACAATTTATTAACTACGAATTATATTAATATAATTAAAATGGTATGAATTGAAATATTGTATTATATAGAAGGAAAAATAATTATAAAGTATCATTTAAATATTATAAATTATAAAATGTTATAATGAAGAATAGAGTTACTTGTAATAAACGTGGATAGGGAAACAGATAAAAATAAACAAAAACTAATTTACACTGTATCCGTATTTTCCATTTATTGCACCTTTTGCAAATGAGTTTGACTCTAACATTGTGCAAAAGTTACTACATCTTTTTGTAAACATTTTTCACTTAAAATTAAATAATTGCTTCACAATTGAATAATGTATATACAAAATTTAAGAGCACTCAATAATCTCACTCTCACGCTCTTTGACATTTGCGAATTATTAAATGTACATATTTTTCTAATTCGTGTTTCCGATTTTCTCATTTAATGAGCTATGAATAATACAACATTATGATTAAAAATAAAAATAAAAACGAGTAAAACTTAGTTAAATAGAGGTAAATATTACTAAATCAAATTTCAAATGAATAAAAAGCTGATATTAATTACGAAAGATCAAGTGAAAAGGTAATAAACTAAATAAAATATATTGTGTTTCTTAATTTCTATTTTAAAAAAGATTTAAAGCAAATTGTAATGTTTTTTAAGCATTGATATGAAAAATGTCTTTTATCATATAAAAAAAAGAAGACAATATTTAGTGTATACCTGTATTTATAAATAGAAAGTAAAAATTTTTCGAGGCCGGCTCACTATATTATCTCTCCTCATTTAGTTTTATGTTCTTAATTAATTTAATTCAATCATGAATTGCGCATAAATTATATAAAACAAAAATAAAATACAAATGATTAATAAAATAATAATAATAATAATAATAATAATAATAATAATAATAATAATAATAATAATAATAATAATAAAATATAATAATAAAAATTAAAATATATATTTGGACGGATCATTTCATAAGGGCGGATGGTCGAATAGGCGACAACACGATTTTGTGAAAATAAATTCGTAAGACAACAACACCATTCCATGTCTTTCTGATATTTCATTCGCAAAAGATGACTTTTTAAAATAACGCTATTTATAATAATATTCATACATAATATAGTATAATATAATATAATATAATTTATTATAATATATTATAATATATATATATATATATAGTATACTGTAGTATAATAATATAGTTTTCTACATTTACATAAAATAGATCTCTGTATTCGACGTCGAATTTTATAGTTCAGATAAAAACTGCCTAAGTAGTATTGGACGGATGCGTTTCGTTCATATACAAGTTGTAAGTATTCATTTAAATTACATTATTTCTTAATAAAACACATTTAACTCTATCTCACTCGCATTTATTTAATGCTCTTAAATACGCAATTACGTTTATGAGTTACAGGCAGCGAGTTTTTTCACTGTGAAAGAAGATTTGTTTTTCCATTTCTTTATTTTATATGTAATTAATTATAAATACTTGTAGAACCTTTTATATTTTATAAATTACTTTTCAATTTATAATATTTTTCTACAATTAATATGAATATTAAAAATTGATTTAAAAAATGGCTTAACGAAACAATTATTTAAATACATTTTTACTGTAGAATTATGAGGCAAGTCAACGTTGAATTGTTGAATTTAAACTTATATTAAAATCCGAGTACTTTTATCGTAAATGAAAAATTATAAACTTTTTGTGCGATATTTGTCAATTGAAATTATAATTGAGTTATTTTGTTTTTAAATTATAAAATTAAATGATAAAATAAGAATAATTTAAGTAAGGGTCAAAATTTTGAGCTTTTCAATTTTTTAACACACAACATAAACTTCACAAATATTAACATATATTTAATAACCATTTTACAAAAAGTCTATTTTGTATATCAGTATGTGAATTTCTTACATTTCATTCTATTCAAAAAGAATGTTTGTAATATTATTAATAAGAGGAATAATGATAACTATAATTTTTATTATTATTGTAATATTACAATAAAATAATAATTTTTAAGATTTTCTATCATCGAAGAGAACTTTTTAATTGTATTAATTAACCTCAACATACATATGTATATATATATATATATATATATATATGTATATATTAAATATACATTTAATCGAAAATATAATAATAAATCGAGCAACATTTATTTATAATAATCTTTAATATAATAATTTCAAAAATATAAAAAAAATAATATAAAGTATTATCACATACATAATAATTATTTTATATTTATAGTTTGATACAAAACTGTTAGCTCGCTAAGATAGAATTTTAAACATTTTTATCTGTATAATCAAATAAACAAATTTGTATGCGTATTTTACTAATAATACACAGATATTTTTCATGGTATTAATTGATATTCTCATATTTTTTCAATTATAATAATTAATCTAAAAATACTTAATTCAACTCAAGCAAATAATTAACAGACCTTTGCTGTAAGCCGATCAACATTTAAGAATTTAAGAATTTACTAACAATGAATGATACAGTCCATATACTTGATTATATTTGAACTAAATTTTTATTTTTGTAAATTTAGTACAATTAGAAGGTATATAAAGTTACGTCATATAAAGATATCTGAAAAAAATTTTTTTTTTTTTTAATATATTAGGGTAGTCGGACAGTGTATGTATGAAAAAAATTATTCTCGCCTTTTTAGGTGAAGATCTTCTTATATTTTTCCCAATAGTTATTTAGTTAAAATGCAATTCCTGTATTATTATTAATAAGCGATAGTATCAGTGCATTTTTTTAGTTTAAAAATTTGAATAGGCGGTATTTAATTTTTAATATACGTAAAAATTATTTCGATATAGCTGAATAAATTTATAATTTATTAATAAATTATTAATTTATTATTTCTAAATTTATTATCAATGAATTGATATGTTTATTAATAATTTAATTATTAAATAATTTTTATAACAATGGTATTAAAAGAATGTAGATTAATATGGACACGTTATATTTATTACATTCGTAAAATTATTTTAATATTCGTTATCTTCTGAAAATTAATTTTTAAAATAACATAAAATATAGTAAATAAAGAAAATAAATTATTTGAAATTACTAAACATACTCATGTTGTATATATTAAATATAAAATAACTAGATATGCATTATTATTATCTATATATAATACTTTGTAATTTTGATTTTAATTTTTGTAATAATGAAATATAAGTGAAAAAAAAAGAGTTTTCCTTTTATTTGTTATAGTTTTTAATATATATTTTATAAAACTTTTATATTAGAAATTTATATGTAAAATAATTAAATTGTAAAGAATTGAATAATATATTTGTTATATTTAGTCGTGTGGGTAACATTTTTATTTGAGTGAACGGAATTTCGATTTAGTGGATTTGACATTGGTCCGATGCCTAACTACTACTATTCAATAATTAGTAATGTGAAGAATTTAAGTACTTTTAATAAAAAAAAAAAAAAAAAACTAAATTTAACGTAGATGTACGTAGAGGCTTGTCGATACAAAAATATAATTCTGTATCAAACTTTCATGTAATCAAGTTAAAGAATAATCATCAAGATAAATCAACAAGACAACGAAATGTTAAATTATAAAGTAAAAAAATATAATGAATCAACGTCAATGCATTAAATTGCAATTTAAAACAAAGCAAAAAACAAAAATGCCTGAATATTTTTTTCACCAAATTAGATAATTCTCTTTGCTGAAAATTATACACAAGAATGAGAAATTCTGATTTGTTAAGCTATATCATGAAAATATAGACTAATATACTCCTTTCGATATATTGTTCCTATCAATTTTCAATTGCTATTTCAAACGTTAAAATTGTCAATTTCATAATCGTAATGTCGATTCAGTAACTAAGAAATTTTTTTTATCTAACTCTGTGAGTCATTTAATCCTTAGCAGCCTTCTTTTTTTCTAATTCTAAAAAATAATTGTCAAAATTAATATACATTATAGTTAAGAATTTGTAAAGGATAGTACCGACCGATTACAATTTTTATTGAAAAATACAATTAAATATTGCATCTTGTTTGATAGTTTTGATAAAAACTTTCAAATTCGAGATAAGCCGTTCTTCTTATTATTTAAAATCCGAAGGAAAATCCATGATCGAGTGAATTTGTTAATAAAATTCAAAGACCCAATATCTTTTCCTACGAGAATAGGTAAACGTTCGTTAATCAAGCGATTAATCAAAAATAATTCCCCTCGGCTTCGATAAAAAATACGTCACTCCGTAAGTTCCTCTACACTTCCGACTCCAAATGTCGAGATTAGTCTCTTGTGAATCTTATGGCTTATCAATGCTTTATTCATTTCGTTCGGCAACTCACACCTCCGTTGAGTGCGTTTGTATTCGAACTTTCTTCTGCGAGCCATTGCGCTGAAGCGTAGGGCTGTGCGTGGAAAAGCCGGGATTCTGAATACCCAGAGGTTTCGGCTTTTTCAGAGAGCTGCGCAGAGGCGAGGCCGTACTCACGGCGCTTCCGGAAGTCGCGACGCTGGCCATTGAGCCGTTGCCCGCAGTTCCTCTTGCATATGGTTTGCCACTAGCGTCAGTCATCGAAATGCTGCCACCTGCAAGTAACGTAGTTAATGAGTTTAAAAGCAATCGTCGATCTAGTAAAAATTAATAAACATTAGATAAAGCAGTTAAAATGAACTGTCTTTTTCTGAAATACAAAATTTCACAGTCCCGTGCCAGTTATAAAAGATTTAGTCGAGCATATGTGTAATATGCTTACAAAGAAAATCCTTTAATTCTTATACATACTATTATTGAGAAGTATAATATTATTATAAATAAATTATTTCAGGCAATAATCTGATTATTTTTAATATAAACAGATTATCAAATCAAAATGTACATTTTGAATAAAGTACGTGTAGATTCGAGTCGCAGCACTGTTTTCTTGGAAAATGGAATTGGCAATTTCGTAATATTTGTAAATAAATTTATAATAAATTTTTATTATTTATAATAAAAAGATAATATGGAAGGAAAATGAATTGAGAAAATCGGAAAAAATATAAGGATAATCCTAGACTAGTCATTTATACGTCAAACGCATTATGATTCCCGATCGTTGAATAATATGAAAGGAAAGTATTTGGATTAGAAGATTTTATCATATATTTTTGTAAAGACTATTGAGAAATGAGTAAACGAGTGTTTTTCGTTCGCTAAACAGGTGTTTATATATATATGACACTTAATTGAAATTGAAATATATGGAATGGAAATAGCGACAGTCAATAATTAACATCAACTACGAATTATCTGAGCTGACGTAACACTAAAAGTATAATAAAACAAAACTTTAATACGAGTATGTACGTAATTAGCGTTTATACTTTCCATCTCTGTACTGCATATTAAATAAACATGGTGCTTAGATCTAGTAGTGACTGAATCATTTCTCGATTATTATAAATTATTGAAATTTACTTCCAGTCTTCAAGTGATTATCGAGCTCAAGTTAATTTTTCATATTATAATTATGATCTATTTATTTATTTATTTAATTAAATTCGTATCATTAATTAGATAAATATTTTCGCATTTTGAAATTATAATAACCTTAACTATTCGTTAAATTTTTAGATTTTTAATGTTCAAACTACTTTAGAATTTTATTTTAAAATATCAATTGTATATTTGTCAAAATTTTTAAATTAAATAATATTAATATAATCAACGGTTTATGTTCACATCAACAATGTGTTATTAAAATTTCAGTAATACTATTCATTAGTACAAAGGTTATGTATTGTAATATTCCAGGACTATGAAGACGAATTAGATACAATTATGCAAAAAGCGAAAGATTAAAATTATAATAATATTAATCTTCGTTAGAGTGCTACAGAACATTATAAAGACATATTAGTAAATAATTATTAACAATTATATAATTTCACTACATAATAATAAAGAAATGAAAAATCATTTTATGCATTTCTTTAATTTACAATTTTACTATACTACTTTTAAGATTTATTAAATTATATTGTAAATTTATTTTTGTTAAAAAGATTATTATTTTTATAACGATACATCGAATTAATTGATATCTTTACGTAAATATCAAAAATTTAATTTTACATGTATGTATAGAATATATCTTCACTAAGATTCAAGGAATTATATTTCATCACAATGCAAACATACTTTGATTACAAATTTACAGTACAATATTTTCTTTTCTTTTTTTTTTTTTCTTTTTTTTTTTCATCAAGTACATCTCATTAAGGTGTATATTAGGATATTTGATTTCAAAGTTATATTAATTTTTAAAGCAATAATTTTTACTTTTACCTCTATTATTTTCATTATTAATAATAATAAACTTGTGGTATTAAATGAGAATTTTTTTTCTTTACTTTTATTCATCATATACATGTGAACGATATTTTACTGTTAAGGGAATTAATATAGAAAATTTGAAATTTAAACAAAAATTTTTTGATTTGCAGATTGTAGTTAACTTAAAGAAGTAATATCACTGCAGTGTCTATCATAAAAAAATTTTGAGCTCCCATATAGATCTTGGCTAACTTGCAAATGGAATTTTTTTGCTTTTTATATCATTGTTAAAGGGAAAATAAAACGCGCCCTACGTACGTATGCACACGCGCGCGCTCTTAGGCACTCATAAACATACAGAGTCAGTTAATAAACATATAATCTTGAGCTTGAATTTGCGCGTAAATTTACGACTCACAAGAAGGTCTCGCATATACGGGTGACGTTTAATAATATTCGCATTCGTAAGAAGCAAAGAGAAAATTGGAACAAGACATACACTACACATTTTTAACATCCCTGTAGACGAATGTAAGTTTATGAGATTTATGCAATAAACTTTACTGAGGTCAAAAAAGAATATATAAAATACTTGTGCATAATAATAGATTTAGTGTAAGTGAATTTCCTATATTTGAAAATATATTTTTAACAAAAATATTGACAATTAAAAATTAATCTCCAATTTATTTCAGGTATATCGTATTTATATTTCATAACAATAGGTCCAATGTATTAGAAAAAAAATTCAACTACAATATATAAACTTATACTGAAAGCCATGATTATTTTACTTTTATTAACATATATCGGATTATCTATAAATTTAATTAAAAATTCGTGCCATACACAATTTAAAATCCTGTATTTACATATTTCATCATTGTTTAACAAATAATAAGATATAAAGTTTTTTTTATGAAAAATCATTAAATTTTCTATGTGCTGTATAAGCAATTAAAAGGCAAAATAATTTTATCAGAAAAATTTATAAATTTAGAAAATAATATTTCCATAAAAGAAAAGGACAACTCTAATTTTATGTATAATATTGTATTACACCATTAAATTTAGTATCTAAAGCTCAAATATTTGTACTACAAATAAATCAATTAATTTTGTATTATAATTAGTTTTACATTGATATGATGACCTTCATCGCTTCAATGTACTGCTCAATTTATTTAAATTCACAATGTAGTTTTTCATTATTTACTCGTTTTATAAGGTTCTATTATTCTATGTAATAGTGATTATTTGCCATAAAATGAAATATTTTTTATCGTAACGTAAACCTTCATTTAATATTTAATTGTCAATGAACAGACTATAATTTGTATATACTGATTAATATTATCATTTGAAATTATTTACAAATGATCGATATATGTAAAATATTTATCTCAAAACGTTGTTTGCTGTACCCTAAAATTTTAGTAAAATTATAATTACTAAGCATGATTTGTTAATTATAAATGATAATCAAGTACTGCAGTTCTATATATCTTCTCATAATAAACAATTAATTCTGACATTATTCATTAGGGATAGTAAATTTCATTTGTTCGATGATGCATACAAAATTTTGGTTAAAATTATCTACATACGTGATGTATGTCGACATGTATGGTTTCGCATATACGACAAGTTGTTAAATGCTCGCTACGAGAAAATCAACTATGACATATAAGCAATTAAATATCGAAGGCATTGGCGCACGAAAACATATTTGCTGGGGTAAGCAAGGAGTACTTAATGATATTTTAGTGCAATGTATTGCATTAGATAAACATCTCTAAACAAAATTGAAGTTTCTATAGTAAATTCAATACTACCGATTGTACATGATTCGTAATAATGGAATAGCCAATTACGTACCCTACATTTCATCATCTTTTATATATGGTGTTATTAATAAAATCTCATAAGATTAAATAAGTTGAAGATAGTTGGTGTGTTAAAAAAGAAAGTTTTTAGTAGAAAATAATATTTTTTAGAAATTTTAGAAATTACAAATTTTATGTGATTTCATAAATATTTTAAAGTTTTCTAACATAATAAATTCAAATTATCTTTAATTAAAAATAGGTATGATTTTCATGATTATATCAATTAAATATTCACCATGAACTATCATAGTTCAATTATATGAAGCTAATATTGTGTCAAATATTATTTTAATCACTAATAGAATAAACAGACTATTTTAATAATTCAATAATTATTGTAAATAATAAAATTTCAATTTTATAAACAATAGTTATTTAATAAAGAAATTCATTTAGAATATGATGATAGCATAGGCTTAGATATGAAATTGTTCACGAGCGAAACTTTAAATGTGTTAATGTATTACAAAAGCATTTCTACCGAAATACTATGTAACTTATATTAAAAGTGTTAACACTATTTTTTTCTTTATATCAATTGAGACTTTGATATTGAATATTATCATTAAAATTATTACAATAAATTACAAAATTTTTTATTAAATAGTGAAAAAATTCTTTCATAAACTTTACTGAGCCAGTGCATTAAACGAAGAATACGTATTATTATATATTCGTGTTCATTTTTCGTGTTAATTTTTAAAGTTAGCGTCATTTCGCTTAAGTCTTTAAATTTTCTTTAGTTTGTTTTATTAGTTTGGAAACGTCCTCGGTTAACATAACTTTTGCTATTGCAATTTTTTTTATTTCTTCTTCATAAAAAAAAAAAAAATTAAATAACTTAATATATATATATATATATATATTATTAATAATAAATTAATAAAATACAATAAATAATAAGTGGCAAATGATCTATTATGCAGAAAGTAAGTTTTCTTTAAAAGAAGAATTATTTAATGTAACATATATATAATATATAATATATAAAAATTTAATTTTCTATACATTTATCTAGCAATACCGATATATACGTTAATACGTTTGAAGAATAAGAAAGAATGAATTGTAATACATTTATACAACTCACTTTTTAAAATAATGAAGATTCTAACAACTAATGAGATGAATAATTATAAAAATAAAATACCATTTATACCATTTATATCAATAGTTAAACAATTAAATTACACTTTTGGCAAAATAATATCGTCATTCATCTATTATTAAGTCCTAAAGAATTTAGATAGAAAGAGAGCATAAGAGCAAGATAGATAGATAGACATAGATAAATAGTGTGATGTGTGATGTGTGATCTATGTGCGTGCGTGCGTGCGTGCGTGTGCGTGTGCGTGTGCGTGTGTGTATGTGTGTGTGTATGGGGGGGGGGGTGAACGAAAGTAAAGTAGGCGTGTTTTTTCGCGCATGCTTAAGTCAATTACCATTGGTTGGGTGCCCAGATTCCCGATATCCAGGATTGTTGATTGTCGTACCACGAGCATCGGATGTCTCTCTCAGCTTTGTTGGATCGCCACCTCGCCTTGCATAAATGCCTTCATATACCGCCGAGACGAGAACTCCAAAATTTAGCACGATCGATGCTATCTAGAATTGAGAAAAGTGAATATTGTACTTTGCCTTTCGTCTTAACTGTGCTTATCATCCCTGTGACTTAAAATATGTTGATTAAAATTTTCCATAAATTCATTGTGCTCCTTATTGTCTTATTAAAACGCATCCGAGCCTTTAAAGTAGATAAAATATAATGTGAATAAGCTCAATAGGAATTCATAACTAATCGATGTTTAGTAATGAATAATTTTGTGATAGATTTTGAGATTAGGATCGTATTTGAGAAAGCCAAAGTCTCAGCACCGAAATAAAAAAAACCATAATGGTAAAAAAATTCCTATTCTATTCCAAATCAGCTAATACTTTTTAATACTCAAGCTAATATAATTTGTTAAGTAATATTATTAAATTAACGAATAATGTTATATAAAATAATATTATTAAAACTCGCAGCCCTTTAGTTCAAAATAAAACGGAGCAAAGGGAAAGATGATTCAAGAGGTATAAAAAAAAAAAAAGATTAAGTAACGTAAAATATTGTATTTTCTTTGTTGAGGGATTCTTATAACTTGCGATAAATCGTTATTGTTTATTGTACAGATCCATGAAGAATTATGTTCTATGTCTACGTCAAAAAAAAAAAAATAATAAAACTGAACTTTTTTCGTTGCGAAATACAGGAAATATATAAAAAAACTTTTGTACAGCAGCGTCTTATGTTATTGAGTTATTTATTTATTTATTTTTATTTATCATTTTATTTAGTCCACTGTTTTGAATGAAGTTTTTGTATTCAGTTTTTAGATATTGTCATATGTATTTTTGGAGACAATCAATGTATTTGGACACTATTTATCTCTAAAATAAAACTTAACCTTGTTCAATTCATTAAGCTCTGTTAAATTTATTTATCCGCAAATTAATTTTAATGAATACGTTTAATTTTACGCTGAATATTTTTTGTACCTAACGCATTGACAAGGATTGTAAATGACTAAAAAAATACGTATCTTATTACTAATTATTATGTAAGTTAATAATTTATGAAATAAAAAAAAAAACATATATATATATATATATATTATTTGAGGAAAAACTTCTTTGTAAAATCTATTAATTAGAAAAGCTTAATTCTGAATTATTGTTAAATTGTATATTTTTATTTATTTATTTTTAACTATTTTTTTGCTTATTACTAAATATTATGCATAGAATATGCTTGAATTATTAGAAATAATTACATTCAAATATCCAAAACATTCAAGTCTCTTATTAAAGATCTACTTGAACCGTGCAAAGTGACATATTATCAAGGTTACAGAGATGCGAATTATCTACTGGAAATTGCGAATAATTATTAATAGTGCTGTGACAAGATATCGGGATATTTTAATGAAACATCAAATAAATACTAATTGGTCATATGTTTGGGAGTATGCAATGCTAAGTAAGATATTAACATTTTTAAGAAATTTCTGTTTGTCGATCGACAAGACATTCACCAAAAATTAAAGAGTCCAGATTCATAAGTAATACACGCGTATTAAAATGTGTTAATAATTTTTAAATAAATATTATGTCTCCATTCTCTTATTCAATTTGTCAGCATATAAATTGACTCTGAGAATATAATATTTTTGAATGTGTCATAGGAAAAATGAATATGCAACAGCTGTTACACTTTTTATTACACTTGTAGTATTGAGTATGGGCAAATGATAAAATTGTATGATGAAAGAATTATTCATATTGATGCACTCACATGTCTGCAATATTGCATGGAAAAAAAATTGGACGAACGATAATAAATTCTTCATTTTTATTAAGAAAAATATTTTATTACAAGCGAAATTTTCTGAAAATAATTTTCTTGAAAGCTCGGTAGAGTTGAAAAAAAAAACTTTATTTAACTAATCGCTTCTTTTCTAATAGTTCCAGTTACTATTATTACTATTAGTATACAAGCCCTATAATATTTTTCTCCGCAACTAATATAACTAATACGACTTTTAAAATGTTTAAAAGGATTCCATTTCTTACAATTTACTTGCAAAATTTAATCTAATACTAATTTCATTTTTCAATCCTTCTTGAATTTTTTTATGAGCAGTCATAGAATGTTGCCTGATCTTCAATAAATCGAAAGAAACAACAAATTAACTTTTCTATCTTGAAATAATAATGTACATTTCATTAATTCTCATATGAACAAATGAATTCATATAATATTAAACTAAATTTATTTATAATACTTAATTCGAGTAATGGATAAGGACTTCTTCGTCTATTTTATATTTGAAACAATAAAATAAGATTAATATTATGTCATAAAAAGATAAATTGAAATATTTATAAAAATGATTTCTTTACAATCATCATCGTACAAATTATCGTATAAATACGATCGTTTAATAAATTTCTTAAACATATATATTAAATACATGATTAAATAACATATTATATTATTTATTGAAATTGTGTTAAATATAAAAAAGCTTTCATGTGCTTTCTCATAACTATAAAAAAATTTCATTGCATACGTGGTTTATGAATATTTTGATTTTGATGTTTATTATATATCCGAATATAGTCTTGTTACACGACGTGATATACCTTTTAATTTAGTTTTTAATTGGAATTGTCGTACCTTAGTAGGTTTGCGTTGTTTTCGGTTTCGAGCCAATTCTATCTCATCCTTGGCACTAAGTAACGCATTTTTTTTCCCTGTGCTCATAATTACTAATCGTCCGGTAATTAAAGTTATGCAATATTTAATACTGATAATATAATGTATATGAATCATAATAACAAATAATAAATTAATGTATTTTTATCAAACAATCATTAAATAATTATAAAGAGAAAAAAAAACGAAACAGCGTGCAAATAATAGAATTGCTTTAATAAATTGTAATGAAATACTTTAATTGGTAGGATTTTTGTGACAGGCAGTATTTTAAATAATTAAATATCAGTGACAAGTATCACATCGATCGAATTAGTTTTTTTATTAATTTAATAAAGGTTTTTTCGAAAATTAAACAAGGAAATATTCCCGATTCATTGAATTAATGTGTAGGAATTACACGTATCTATATTTTGACATTGAATACAAATAAAATTTTTATGTAATAATTAAGAATTTAAGAAAAACAATTAATATACTGAATAATATTGGAAAAGAAATATAAATAAAAAAATTTTTTTTTATTATTTTTTTTTTCTTCTGACCTTGTTATATACCGCAAAAAATTTATTTCTGATTTTATGTTAAAAATGGAATATACAGTAAATATTTATCGATTATGTAATATGTATACAGAATTTTATATGGAAAAGATACATTTAAGTTTACAATATTTCTTTACAAAAAGCAAATATATTCTTTAATAATTAAACTGTAATAAAACGACATATTATTTGTCTGATTTTTCAACTTACCAACCCTCTACATTCGTATATTTTGAAAAGAAATTTTGTTTTTTTTCATATACGGTTTATTATTAAAATTTTCTGCATCAAATATAATGCTCTTTAAGTTACAAATTTTAATATAAAATCCTTAAATTGATAATGTAAGCTAAAGCTTTGACTATAAATTTTACAAAAGTAAATATTTAATTCTTAAAAATAAGCTCTACTTGATCACCAAGTTTTCACCAAAAGCCGAAAATACAATAAACTATAATGCACAAAATAAATCAATACACTATAATATTGAAAAACACATTTATCTACTAAGAAATTATTGAGAAAATTAAGAACATTATAGATGAAATGTACGCAAATCCGTGATAATCGAAATATATGCTTAGAATGTCAGAGTTGCACTATCGAGTACTCGTAAAGACACTTGTTTTTTTAAACTTTGAACATTAAATCTCGTAACTGACGAACATTGAACCAAGTACAGATGTATAATGAGGCCCCACGCAAAAAATACTCGCCCGACCTCTATTCTAGATTGGTGCATGCGAGCTTTTCCTTTTCCACTGTATTATTTACTTCCGGTGTATTCGCAAACATGTGCAATCGATCGTATAATCGAAGCGGGAAATCCAATGAGTTGATTACCTTCTCTTAGTGCAGTATTTTTTTCAACAATATATTTTTCTGGACAATAACGCTGGGATTTTTAATCTATGCGAATGATAAATTAATCATGACTTATTATTAAATAAAATTAATATATTTAATTTGAGAAACAGCTTCTCGCAAATGCTTTTTTTGCATAGACTACCGAGTAAAATTATTCAAACAGTAAAGTTAATTTGTTGTTTGGACGAAACAATGTTTTTACTAAATATAAAGAATTTAATAGCTTTAAAATCGCCTACAGTATGTCGAGAATTTCTATTAAGAATTACAGAACTAATAATACAACTTAACTATTATTTATCATTATTTTATAGATAAACAAAATATTTGTTTTCATACTTTGTAGCTAAGATTGAAAATATTTTCTTATACAATTGATATTAATAGATTGTATATTAGATAATAAAATATTATTACATAATTTGACAATAACTTGAATTATACACATTTACTTAAATCAATAAGCGTATTATTTATATTAATTTTCTGTACTAGCATAATATAATTTATTATTACCTAAAACAATATATTAATATTTTTAATTAACTGTTAAATGTCTTATAATTACTTATGAGAATCTATAGGTATTGATGAAACTATCAATGAAGACAGTAAATTGACTTACGTAAGTTACTTAAGAGACGATTAAAATACAAAAGAATGTTTTACAATCAATGATAATCATTGAATTAACATAATAGTTTCTAAGACTTAAATTTTAACCTAATTTCTTACAGCATCCAATCTTCTACTGAATGAAAAATGTTAAAAGTATCAGAATACACTATTAATAATCGTTAAGCTAACAAAACTAATGATTTATAATTTTATTAATAATAATATGTTGAATTTATTACTAATATTAAACTAATATTAACTTTATTTAACTTTGAATATAATTGCAAGAAATATCGTTAAAATCACTATAATTATTACATCGGATTTAAATGTAAATTATCAATTAATAAATTAAAATTAAAATCTATTAATAAATTCAATGCTTATTAATTCTATATGATCGAATATAGTTGCCTAAAAATGTAATAAAAATAAAATATATTTAAAGTTTAGATATAAATTTCTCCCTCACAGATATTACCTTGAATAATTCCCATATAAAACTAATACTTCAATACATCAAACAATGTATAATAAGCATACAAAATAATAAATTTTTTCGAATGTATGATTTTGATTTTTGAAATCGAACAGTTCAAAAATATATAATAATAATTAATAATATTAATGAAATTTCCGAGAAAAGAACATTATACTTTTTTTTTATTTAGAATAACGTGTAATAATACATTATAGTTATATGTTCCCGATAATATAACATTTATAAGTACCATATCATCACACGTTTTTAAAAATAAATATTTATATAAAATATTCATAATTTGCGTATCAATTTTGAAAATGTTGAAATAGTATATATATATATATATGTATGTATGTACTTAAATGTTTACACACGCACGCACACTCGGATGTTACATAAAGTTAATTTTCTCCCTAAATCTAATTTAATTATTTGCAATATAATGTAATGTTATACAAATTTTTAGATGTTTAAAATTTCCTATTTATCGAAGGTAATATTCAGGTACTCGAGTATATAAGAATTTGAAAATTTTTAATGCTCTTATTGAAATATTTACATACATTTTTAATAAATATAAAATTAATAATATATTCATACTTACTTGCATGTAAAAGCCCTCGCCTCTTGTAACGATGAAACTATTATCTCGATCGTCTGTTTGCATCGCAAAGAGACTCGCTGCCACCACAGCCAAACAAGCTAAAAACAAAAAACATTTATTCATTATTTTAAAACCATGTATCTATATATATATATATATATATATATATATACGTCATTATATAAAATATAATATTTTTAATGTGTTTAAAGAAAAAATTATAGTGCATTGCTAATACTTTTATAATATTATGTTTAACAAACATATTTGTTATTTTCAAATACAAAACTTTATTTAATTTATTAACATTCGATATCTTTATTTCGTTAATTTATTTAATGGTATAAAAATATATTATATTGATTAATACAAAAAATGTTTAAATAAACAAATCAGATAAAGCTTTTATACAGATTTAATAGATATAAGTCAAAAATTTAATTGAATGACAAATAATATCAAAGATGCTATTTTCAATTTATTAATAAATTAAATAATAGCTCACTTTCTATAATGAATTATTAAAAAGTGTAATACTTTATTGTAGATTCTATATGATAAATATAAAATAAATATAAAATAAATTGAAATATTTATTATATAATTGTAGAATGTATTTTCTGCATTATAATCTTTTCCATAAAGTTTCAATATATCAAAGCAATATTGCTACGGATTATTGAAAAACTTAATATGAAAAGTAATTGAATAAATATTTAATTTTACATTATAAAGTTATTATGCAATTAAAAACTTTGATAGACATAAACTAAATATAAAATTTGTATAAAAGAGCTTGATAAGCTTCTATTTCTAGCTATCATCGATAATATTCTTACAAGTTGAGAATATTAAGTATATACATATGCTATTAATCCAATATAGAAGTCATAAAATTAAAAAATAAGACTTTATGAGAGCAGAAATTAAAAACAGGCTTTAAATTCTTTCTTGATGATCTAAAATAATGAATATGACCTAGTAGAGTCTGGAATTACATTTAACTTAGTAGGCCCCTCATACTCATAAGCACACGTGTACAACGCGGTATTGTTACGTAGATATGAATATATACATTATTTTCTCGCTTTTTTTCCTATCTCAGTTGTAACGTGACATATACAATTCATTGACTCCTTTACAGAGAATACGTAAAGTTAATGAAACTATGCGCGCATATTGTGTTTTTGTTTTGAATTATTCTTCACTCACAGCGTACTCTTGTTGTGCAAATGATGAAAAATAAGATTATAGAAAATGCAGGTGCAAAATAAAGACTTATAATGTTTCGAAGAAAGTTTCTTTCTAAAAAAATTTCAAAAGCAAATATTAACGAAACATTATCATAACTAATATATAAGAACAATTATTATTTCCATGCTTTTGTATCTGTTTTGTTCTATATTCCGTTTACCTTATTTCATAAATGAAACAAATTTCAAATCTATTTGACAGCCATTAAAAAAAATGTATTTATCCTTTTTTGGAAAGAAACAGTATTTTTTATAGTTTCGATATCTTAATTTATTTGATATAAAAAATCTAAATTAGGTATATACATATATATATATATATATATATATATATATATATAAATAATTAAAATAACATGAAAATTTGCACATTACAATTGGCTTTGCCCAATAATTTTTCTATTTTAAAAATTACACAGCCATAAATATGTATGTTATTACCATAATGAAAATTATTAAGTATGACTTGTTATTCCTAAATAAAGATATTAGACAATAGAACCGTAATGTGATTAACAAAAACTAGAATCAGTATAGTTAGATATACATCTTCGGGAAAAATCGAGCAATTCCTATAATTCCTGCCTACTAAATAACTTAATTCGCTACTGGGGAATTTAAATAATCATCCAACTCATCGACCAAACAAATTAAAATGACCCCTGTATAATCTTGTACTAGGACAACATTACAATTGAAAATAAGTCTAATAATTATTTATATATACACATAAATTTATAATTTTCTTTTCTCTAACATTATATCGAGGTTTGTATTTCTGAACAAAATAAAAAACAAA
This sequence comes from Ceratosolen solmsi marchali, assembly GCF_000503995.2. Taxonomy (NCBI): domain Eukaryota; kingdom Metazoa; phylum Arthropoda; class Insecta; order Hymenoptera; family Agaonidae; genus Ceratosolen; species Ceratosolen solmsi. The sequence goes on from NW_011948448.1 coordinate 144,358, forward strand.
AAAAAAAACAAAACAAATTTATTTTGAAATATTAGAGAAATTTTTAAGTAAGAATAATACTTGTATTGGAATTGTAAAATACTCCACTAAATATAATTTTAAAAACAATTCATTTTTATTAATACGATTTTAATGTTAATTTGATAAAATATTTATTTTTGAACTTGTATAAGAAATTTATTAAATATTAGACAATGAATATATGTATCCATTTGGTAAATTTTATGTAATACGAATCATATATATATAGAAATCATATATAAATATTTACTAATCATATTGTTGCATTAAGAAGGGTTCACTTTATATTATAGTTTTTATGTAAATTCTATATCAAATTAAAAATATAAATTATTAAAATACGAAAATAAGATATTGAATTTTCTTTTTACAAGCAAAAGATAGTCTCTATTTTTTACATCAAATATCAATAAATTGAAATACCTTATTCGTGTTACTTCATATACATCAGTACTGTAATTTTATAAATTCATAAATCATAGAAGATATTTTTATAGCTATTTCGATATAAATTTAGGTCAAATATGACTGTGAATAGTAATATAAGAAATACTGATTCGAACATTTGATCAGGATTGTCATTGTTTACCTGATTTCAACTCAAAAATTTTTCTTTAATACGACTAATAATGAATTTACAGTCTTATTACTTAAATTACTTCAAACTATTCTATCAGAATATAATCATAATAATCTTAAAATATAAGTTTAATAAAAGATAAATTTTAAGGGATCAAATATCTTAAATAAAAAAAATCAAAATTAATGCTTTCCGATATAATAAATATATGTTGAAAAATTTCAGTATTTGTGTGTGTGTGTGTGTGTATATATATATATATACATTACACGATATATTCAATATATTATAGATAAAGCGAGTTTTATTTACTCTTATAATAAAAATAAGCGTATTAGTAAATGTTTTCTTTTATTAATAGCAATTTGTTAAAATTTAATCTTTACACATTCAATTTATATATATATATATATATTTTTTTTTTTACTAATTACTATAAATAAAAATAAAATTTACTATAATTACAAAAGCGTTACATTGCAGACCTTTAAAAAGACAGGATACGATCGCTTCATTGAACAATATCCACAATATGGTTTCGACTATCGATGAAAATACTACTATTGTTGCCAGAAGTTAGCGATGAACACACCTTCCTCATCAAGTTTAATAAAAAGTCGCAGTTCAATGGTCGTTCCAATTCTCAAATGTATTATAATATCAAGCAAAATCAACCACCCGCATTTTATACTTCGTTTCCACCATTATACAATTTGCCATTTTCATAATATACTATCAATAAATGATTTATATGCTATTATTCAACAATGGCAAACAACGTAAAATAATAAATAACGTATGAATACCACCAGATTGTAATTATAAATTACTACTTACTGAATATTAATTTATAATATTCATGAAAATGTTCCAGTACAATATGATCTTTTTATTTGTTTAATTAAATTTGAATGTCACAGGACTACTTGTAAATATACTGCCTCGAATATATATAGATATACGAATAAAAACTTAACGAACATTAATATTTTTCTAATGATTTTAATGAAACTATATTCTAGCTATTAAAAATACATATGTCAATCGAAGAATTAATTTTTTCATTTTCAAATAGCAGACAAATCCTTATTAGTGCGTAGAATTACTAATAGAAGTAAAAGTTAAAAGATTAAATAATAATAATAATAATCTAAAAACATCGATCGAGCTTGATATTAATGATATCAAGCATTTATTCACGAATGGATTAACCAATGAAAAAACCATAATATACGGGTATATACTTACTGGTTAAGGTAGCCAATGCAACTTTCCCGATGACTGCCGTACTGTAAGAAATGACGACGCGCTTTGCCGAAGAAGCCATCGCTAATTGGAGTATGGTTAAACCAACAATTACAGCCAATAGGACGGATGCACATGCAGCAGCAACTCCTGATACCCAAACGGTCCCTAAAATCAATAGACCAAAAACATTATTTGAAATTAATAAAATAATAGCGATAGAAGAAGCGTGTATACAAATCTTGAATGAAAAGTTAAATAATCTATATTATACATATCCATGTGCAAATTACTTTATTTCATTCGTTAATCAAATATCGAATTCATGAGTGCGTCTATTGTCATTTATTCTTTATTGATAAAGTATTATTTTAAACAAAAATATTTTTAAGCCTCGTGTATACTTTAAGATATTAAATTGTATTATGCAATGATTTTCAGTGTCGAATTCAAATAAATCAGAAGGATAAATTTAAAGTCTAATATAAAAATTTATACAAAAAATTCAATTCCAATATACAATTCAATGTAATATTGAATCATCATAAATACAATGTTATTTTTTGCATTTTTTTTTTGTTTTTTTTTTGTTTTTGTTTTTTTTTTTTTTTTAGAAAATGCATAAAGTGGTTCAAAGAGCATATTATTATCACTTGAGAATAAATTGTAGTTGGAAATTTTTAAAATACGATATTATATAGAAAGTAACATAAAACTAAATGTATATTAATAACTTTTTACTTATATCAGCTTATGATATATTCAATGACTAAACAATATTGATAAATGAATATATTAATGAAGTACATATATATATATATATATATATATATATAAGAATAATATTATTAATGTAAGCAATATTAAACCATTTGAATTTTAAAATACGTCAACAAGGCTATTGTATATCGAGTACAAATGCAACAAAAAACAGGAATTATTAATTATTAATTGAATTATTCATTCCAGAATATGGCAGATGATACTTACAAATTGGTTTGAGTCTCGTTACACCTTGACCACACCTTTCTCGTCCATAGAGCAGATATTTGCATTGCCTCCATGGTCCAAAATATCCTCTTTCTGTCGTTGTACCCGCTAAAATAAATAAATTGAAAAACATTGATAAATAACATTTAATCAATTGCCAACGATCAATACTTAAGGATAATATAAATAAAAAAAAAGTTGTCACAAATAGTATATACCGTATTTAACAAAATATATAATTTTATAATTATACCATATACGCTACTACTAACACAAATAAATTTATAAATAGGCTATCGTCATTGGTAAAATTTTCAATTTTCAGGCCTCTATTACAACACTACTTTAGACAAAAGGGAATATTCTTAATAATATTCTTAAAAATTTTATGTATACCAAAAAAATTTTTTTTTATTTATGTTTCAAGTTTAATTGGATAAGTAATTGTAAAATATTAATATTTATTACATATTGGAAAATAATATAGATGAAAAAAGTTTGGTTACTTTCATGATGAATTTTATTACAGCCAACTACCTACTGGTGATTGATAAAACGAAAATATTATAAGCAATAAAAATAACTATATAATATAATTCAGAGCAACAATTTATTTTTAATAAGTCATTAAATACAATATATTGCAAATATTTAGCTTTTCATCGTGTGAGATATTGCATTTGGAATAATTATTAATGAGCTGCTGCGCTTAAATCATACCACTTTACCGCACAACAAAACGCTACTCAATATTTGGAAATAATGGATGGATGTTGACGCGCTCTTTGTAACCGGACATATAAGGAGCATCACGGGGCACCGTAATCCATGGGAGCGCAGATGAGATAAAAATAGCACAGAGTGTTATCTGAAGGGTAGGTGTACTGGGAACGCAAGAGCTTCGAAAATAAGGGGACGTTTTATCAACTAAATCGAATATGCTGATATTTAAAAAATTCAGCTCTGCCCAATCTATTTTATCGCAAAAGTGGAATGACCTAAACAGCCGTAACATCTTTATACAACGTAATAGTATGAGTTACCGATTGCTCAAGGTTGAAAGAATTATAAAAGATTGATGAAACAACGTATCTTGGGCCAAATCGAAAGCACTCGGGGCTACTTATTTACTTCCACGCAAACCTCAAGCTGCTGCCAAACTATGGATGATAAGACACGTCACAGGGATAAAGATGTTTCTAATAATACTCGATATTAATGCACTGCAAAAGTATCTGTCCCTAATAATGTTAGAGCTTATTGTTTGAAATTGTTTTAGTTAGACATAAACCTTCTATATAGGAAGTATCGCGCTGGGCCAATTATTAGTAAATTCTGAGTTAAGTAAATTTAGCATTAAAATGTTATTCTAGCTCTGCATTTAATAAAATGGACCCTCTCCTCTCATTATGTACCTTATTATTTGACATTATTCGAGTAGCCCCTTCTTCGAAAATGCCCATATAGCATAATCACGTCGTCCTATACGAGCGCTGGGCGGTTAAATAACATCGTCGCCCTCTACTTTGATGCGTGAAAAAACGCAGCAAAGATTTACTTTGTAACTCCCACTCGAGGATGCGTATACCGTTAAATTAAATCAATTCTGAATTTAAAAGTTCGTTCAGAGTTCTCTATCCAATACCGACTTTATCGAATGATAACATCAATTCTTGTTTAATTTAAAATTTATGTGATAACTATATAATCCCACCTTACTGACATAAATCCCTTTACTTATAAAAGCTTTTACTTTCAAGCTATATAATCTATTTCATTCATTTAAATAAGAAGAGTCTCTTTATAAATATTTAATAATAAAATTTGCCGTAAAAGTACTTTGTTATTTCAGATAATTAACATCAAAAATATTGTTACGAAAACGAATACATATGTGCTCCTGCGCATTTAACTTGAAAATTATTGTTGCATTAATGTCGCTTAATGGACACAAATTATCGACCTAATTAAGGGCACTTGGTTAATTTTTATAAATAACTAATGGTATTTTAAAAAATATAATTATTTAGAATAAAGTAACTCGTACTCAAAACATAACTCTCGTGAAATTCAGAATAAATAGAATTAAGATTAATTATATAAAAATTTAGGATTTGAAAGCTAAGTTTTTAATAGACGAAAGTTATTATTCTCTGATAGTTTAAGCGCGGTAGAAAGCCATTTATTAAAGACAAGAATGAGTGTCGCTGAAAAAAAATTCGACCTATCCCATGACTGTCGTTGCTATTATATAATCCGAAGCTGAATTCGTGACTGTTTTTGCATTCGTTTGAGTATCATGATACATGCAAATGTATCGTGAAAGTGTAGTGGATTGATTTTAGATAATGAAGGGTCGGGGCGAAAAATGAAATGAAATATGCTGGATGGGAATATTTGCTTGTATTACATAGAAAATCAAAGCAAACAAGTATTAACTGTAAGAACAGTTCAAAAGAAATAAATTTAAAGTAAGAACGTGTACACGTCCTTAAATTTTTTGAAATATTTTAAATAAAATTCGAGAAAAAAAAAACTATGGCCACTTATGTGCTTCTTTTCATCACTTTACATAAAAAGAGTACATTCCTTTGATGAAAACACACAAATTAATTAACTTATTTTATATGTGAACATAATTTCATTTAACATTTACAAAGCCATTATCAGTAAAGTTTAATTACACTTAGACTTTAATTTTGTTATTTTTAAAACATAAATTTAACAAATAAGAATATTTATTCAGTAATAAGGTAACATAATAATATATTTTTAATTCATGCTGAAATTTCATAAAAAAATGTAAATCTTAAAGATGTATTAAAAAAAAAGCATATTTATTTATTTTATTTACATAAATCTTAATAGATAAGTCGTATTTAAATTTATTCAAAAATTATTTCTTATTTAAAACGAAAAAGGCTAATTAACGTTTACAATAAAAAAAAAAAATTATTCCGAAGCCAGTTTTTTATGTAAATTTTACCTTAAAAGTTTTATTACAAATAATTTTAATAAAAATCTTTAGTTACAATGTAAAATTAAATGTATCAAACTATAAGAATTAATAATAGAAATTCAAAAAAAAAAAAAAAAAAAAAAAAATTGACGCGAATTAATCTTTATAAATGTATATCTTGTAAATTGATATACTTAAATATTATTAAATATTGATAACTTTTATGATTATTATAAATATTGTAACGGTGTATTTTTATTTATCAATAGCATGTGTTTATAATACAAACAAAACTATTTATTTGATGTTAGATTTCGTAATGATAATGTAGTAGTAATATCAATTAGCGCATAATTTCATAAGAAAATTCAAACTAATGTTAATTTTAAAAATATTTTCACGAATGATTTTGACATATGATAATATATATATATATATATATATATATATATATACATATACAAATAAGTACAAAACATAAAGACAATAATAAAATTTTTAAAATACGCATTGAAAAGTAAGAAGAAAAATGGGAAATAATTTAGGAAAACTCTTTATATTCTATTTAAAAATAGACAAACAGTGATTATAATGGATATTATACTTATAACTGGACATTTATGTATTTATATTCATAATTAAATAGTTTAAATAACTGAAGAAATTTACATACGCGCGTTGTCAATGACATTAGAAACTAAAGGTATTAAATGTCATCCGAATGAAATGCTTTTTCATGAGTAATTACATAAGTTTCATTGACCTTTTTTCTAGTATTTTTTTTATAACGATCCTGTTGTATGTAATAATGAAAATAGAGATATGAAGAAAAAAAAAGAAGAAAAAAACGAAAAATGAAGAGAATTAGCGTTTCATTTAAAAATACGTTTGAATGTCTAATTTTTTTGAAAAAAAAATTTAATTCACACACTATACAGATTGTATAATACTTTTATCGGGCTTAATTAAAATAGAATATTTAAAAATATCATAATATTTTAATATGTGTTGATTAAAATTAATTATTGACAAACGATTTATAGAATATAAAATTACATAATATTGAAATTGTATTATTTTCATTCTACTTAAAATTTTTCATAGATAGAGTATGAAGTAAAATAATGTAATAAGCTAAATTCTATGAATCACATACATGTAATGAATATGAAAGAAATGATTTGATTATTTTAGAAAAAAAAAACGGTAAGAATGTATGGTTATGATAGAATTAAAATAATCTCAATTTCAAACAATTATTTTTAGTAGACGAACTTAGCCACTAACTAATAAAATTAAAAAGTTTATTTAATTCCATCGTATAGAATAATGTAATTTAACTAATATTAAAGCCAACTTGCATCTCTACTCTCTTGCCGCATGCGACTGCGCTAGCCTAACATTATACATATATACAAGTCTATCACGCAATTCTATCTTTTATCTGGCATATGTGAATGCAAGCAAGTACATGTGTATGTGCCGCCCACAGAAACTGAGACACCTGTATACATAGCCGTGAGAACATTCCTCTCTTCTATAATACAGATGAGAATTCAATCATTATATGATATTCAATGATTTTTCTACGAAGAATTCGATAAATGCATAATAATATGGAATGGAGCAAATTCAAATATGCAATTCAAATATTAATGCTTAATCATATGATTTTATCGATTATAAACTTATGGATCTTAATGTAAGTGTATTAACTAAATTTTACGTGTGATAATCAATTTTTTGTTTTGTTTTGTTTTGTATTTTATTTTTCGTTTGGTTTTTGCTTTTTGAGAACTACATGTTTAGCAATATATTCTTACAATCTACATAACAAATTTTTATATTTTAAATGATGGGCTTATTATATAATTAGGCATCAAATTTCGCTTTAAGAGCCGATTTGAGAAATAGTATTCCAGAAGAGATACAATTAAAATAAGTAAGTTTCAGTTCAGGAATATGGTCTGAAGTATTAAAGTTACCGTAGGTTTTATAGTTACGAGTGCGTTTTAGTCTACTTATTATGTTCCACATAAAGAGCTTTGCTAATCTCTCATATTAAATGTAAGCATCAAATGTTGGTATTATATCAATGATAAGTGTAAGGAATAACTGAAAATCTATGTCGATATAAAATTTTAATACTTTAATGTTGCATTTATTATCCGATAAAAGTTATTGACTATTTGAATAATAAATAAATTAACAGGAAATTTTATTAAAAATACCATCTATGGCTATGGCTTAAAGCTAATGCATTTAAAGAATGCGTCTATTGTTGGACAATGAACGGAAAAAAGAATATTTCGATGTCGTATTTTACACTTTTCATCATATCTGACATTATTTAGGTATTATTATATTTTTTATTATTACAATGAATATAGCAATATTTAAATGATACTATGTATTTTCCATTAAATAATACTCATGTTAATGATATTTATTATTTTTCCAAGTAGGCTCGTTTGTTTCAAATTTTATTATCTTCGCGATTAAAAGTTATCCAAAAGGAAAAATTTTACGCTTAAACGCTATTATTTAATGATCTTTCGAACATAACGTAAAATACCTCCTAAAAAATATTATAAAACATACTATTTTTGGATATCAATAATATATATATATATATATATATATATATATATATAACTTAAAAAAATATATTCAAATTAATAAGACTTATATATTTCATTGATTAGTAATATTTAAAATCTAAATAACCAATGCTTCAATCATCATCTGATTACATTATATGATTTTGGGACGATGGCGAACATCGGTGTTTTTTTACTAAAACAAATCGTTAAAAAAATATTTTTCTTCGATCCTAAGTCATTGAAGAATAATAGTAACGCATATGAGAATAGGATAAACGCGTGGTTGGACAGCGCTTAAAATTTTTTTTATATGTAATATACATTTAAAAAATTAACAACAGACTACAAATTGATTTAACCTATCACATTAATTATAATATTAATGTGCGATTATTTATTAAATTTTTCGTTAACTCTTAATTCCATTTACATATCTGATTCTTTTGAATTTGAAAATTGTAATTTCATTTGTCTGTATTTTAATTTTTAATAAAACTCTCTAAACTATTATCTCTAGTACCTGATGATAAAATCTACCATTCAAAGTTTAATTCGTAAAAAATTAAAACTAGATTGCGCGTGTTGTCATCTAATAATGCTATTGAAAATTTTATCGTGTAACAACTCACAACTCAAATTGAAAATTCAAGGATAAAAATTTCTCTGACTTCATAAAGCATTGTAAAACCTGTATTGATAAATATATGCTTATTATCTAATTATGGAAGCATTACTTGTTTTGAAAATCATACTCTCATAATAACTTTCTCCATGACGTTTCGTGCATTTGTATTAATAAAAAGAGATAAAAATAAAACTCAAATTAAATGATCATTTACATTTGAGAAAATTACATCAGCAATAGCAGCAGGGATATTAGCTTTTATTCACGGGGAGAAAAATTTTAAATAAAAAGGCACCCTGTCATAAAAATATTGTACACGCACGCACGCACGCACGCACGCACGCACGCACGCACGCACGCACGCACGCACGCACGCACGCACGCACGCACGCACGCACGCACGCACGCACGCACGCACGCACGCACGCACGCACGCACGCACGCACGCACGCACGCACGCACGCACGCACTAGTTGAAATCAAAATTTGTACGATTCAATGTTAATAATTCCAGTACGATCGCCTACGCTCTCCTACGAAAACATTCCGAAGGGAATAAGTTCGTTTGTACACGTACAATTGGTATCGTGTATGCGCGCGCGTGACCTAGATATGCATTCACCGTGACACGCCTATTTGCTCTCTCTTTCTCTCTCTCTCTCTCTCTCTCTCTCTCACTCTCTCTCACTCTGCTCACTTATTTATTCTTTTAATTTGTCGCTCTCTCTCTCTCTCTCTCTCGCTCTTCTTTCTCTGTCACTTACAACTTTGTGCTTTTATCGTATGAAGCTTCACAGCTTGTACATTATCGTGAATACTTCTGTTACATTCAATCTTGCAACCCCTTACTTCCTTTTATCCCTTACAAAATTACTTTGTTTTATCAATTGAATTTGTTGGCTATAAAGGTTTTTATCTGAAAGTATACTGATCTTTAGTAGATATAAATTATGGACATTTTTTTAACAAGTATATGGAATTATATTATTATCATGTATTGGAAAAAGTTTCGAAATTATATTTAGAATAATCTCTGAAACAATTATGATTGTGAGATACAAAAGTTTAATTAAATCGTATTATTTGTACATTAGTAGTGAGTATATATTAATGGGACATTAATAAGAATTTTTTAGCTCATTGTTTATTACAAGACAATAATACAAAAATTTTTTCATTTTTTTTTTTTTTTCGAAATCTTTAAACAATTTTTTCTATTACCCTTTAATTTCATACTAGTAGTATACTAATACAATTATTATTATATTCATAATTATTACAATGTAATTATAAAATATATTTGCAATAAAAAGACAAATTTTTACAAAATTTTAACAATTGATATAATCTTTGATATAATAAAAAACTGTAAAAGAATACATGCTGTCTTAAAGTGCTTATTACTTTTTATTTCATTATTGAATTATAACAAAAATTCTTAAAGGTCATAATTCAGTGTCAATTCACGTCATTACTTAATCATTTACACATTTTTGTTTACGATGTTTATTCTTAATTATTCTAAACTATCGACCCTCTTATCAACAAGTATATAAATTCAGTATCTAAATTTCATAAATAATATAATAATTTTATAATTAATAAGTAGTAGAAACTCATTTGATATTTAGTCTAACAACAAATTTTATCATCGCTCTTTAGATAAATAACAAACTGATATAATTGTCTAAAAAGTCTAAAATTTATCATACTTTAATTTTAAAAATTTGTATACTAATCAATAATATTAATTATCTTAATAAATATCTAGGATTATAATAAAAATATTATAGTCTAGATTTATTAATATTTCACCACAATTGATAATCCAGCATAAGCAAAATAATAAAAAAAAAAACAAAGAAAAAACAAAAGCAAAAAACAAAACAAAAAAAATTAAACGCATTTGTCTTACTTTACTGTCAATTTACTTCGTAAGGACTGCAACGATCAATACTCACCATTTTCCCTATACTTACAAATGCACTCAATAGGAAATATAAATTAATTTTTCTTCAGTTTCATACTATTTTAGCATGAAAAATTCAAAACGTATAAAGCATGGAGGACAAGTCATTTATAAAGTTCTACAACCTTAATGTACTTTTCAAGCTCCTTTCGATCGCTAACATTTGTGACATTGAACTAGTGCAACATTACTCTTTATGTTATTTGACGATGCTAACACACCTACGCACGCACACACACACATTACGAATACGAAGAAACGCGATGTCACTGCAGGTGCGCCTATATATGAGGCACAGGCAATGTTATGTTTGTAGAATCCAGAGGAAGATAATTTTCACTTTAATTATAATGTGGAGCACAAAATTTTAGGAAAATATTTTGCGATAATATAAAATCATAATAGTTTATGCGACTTAACGTTTTTGAATTTTTTGACGGACAATAATAACATCCCGATGAATAAACTGAAATTAGGTAAAATTATTAATTTTTTCAAATACAAAATTATCTTATAAGCTCCAGCGATGTGGAATTGTATTAACAATATATTTGCCGTTAATATAGAATAGATGACGCAGATTGTTGTAGAGATATCAATGGCAGCTAAAAATATTGTTCATAGCGGTAGAACATATAATAGGAATAAATTAAAAAGCATAAACCATACATGTAAATAATAGCCGTATAACGTTGAAAGCAAACTTTTTTATTTAACATAATTTCTCATTCATATTTCTGCAAAGAGATTACTTCATAATCATAATTGATGTTGAAACATATGAAAATATTAGAATACACGAGTGGAATTAACGTGATCTAAAGTAACATTATTGTTGGAGGGTATGCAAGAGGTGAAATACATGATTACAATGTTGTTAAGGATAATATTTATAATTTACATTTATAATCCCATGATTACGTTTATTGTTTTAATCTCGATATGAATATTCATAGTAAATTTATTGTTAATATATTACTATAGTTAATTGACGTGTATTACGGATATAAATACTGCAATCAATTATTCTTATTCGCAAATTATTGTATATTTTTTAATTAAAATTCTTACTATGACTATCTCATTAAATAGATAGCATAAATAACAATTGATGTGAGAATCATTTTGAAAATAATATCAATGTAATGGAAAAAAAATGATTTCCATCGCCTACGCTTTTGTATTATATAATTCTACTTTAATTATACGTGTATAAAATAAATTAATCAGAATTTTAACATTTTTTGTTTTAAACTTCAAACATTAAAGTTACACTTTAAATACTAAAACCAAGTCACTAAAATTCTTATGAATTCGATAATACATCCTCTTATATACTCTTACCAATAATAGTTTATATACATTTTATATTTTGTTAAATTATATATATATATATATATATATATATATATATTAATATCTTTTGTTAACTATCGTTGAAATTTAATTTAAATTTTCTTTATTCTTTTACTCTGATGGTGTACAAAAGTGAATACTTTCTTCAATCACAACGGTTTCAGCAATTAATACTTAACATCGAACATTACGGCCGTATTTCTTTTAATTAAAACTTAATATTGTGGTTAAAAACTTTCTGATTTATTGTAACTAAAATTAAATTTAATGGTAGTTTAAATTTATATATATTTTATGTGTATCGGAATTATAAATGCATATGTGAAATACAGGGCGTTATTGAAAAAAAAAAAAAAAAAAATTTGTTAACTTGCAGAAACATTCTTATTAACACTTTCGATCAATAAAAGTATTTATACTATTCGGTCATAAACTATAGTTTTAAATAAAAACTAAGAAAACTAAAATTTTTAATAAAATTATTGCACTTTTTCAAATTTCTCCTTAATTCATTTGACTTTTACAATAATGCATATTAACGAATTTAAAGCTTCGTATTATTATTTCACAACACCATCATTTTCTAAATCATAAAAAGTTTTAAATACTTAGTTATAAAATTTTCATTTTATAGTTTATTCTGAACAATAAACTTTTTTATTTCATCGTGAATACAGAAAATAATTAAAATATCTTGATAACATTTTCTCACTTAGGAATGAGGCATTTCTTGGCAGATGATATTTAAATTATGATTCTCATAATTTATATTTTAATATTATATATATATATATATATATATATATGTGCGTGTGTGTGTTTGCGTGTGTGTGTGTGTGTGTGCGCGCGCGCGCGCTTTGTAAATTTAATAAAGCAGCAATTATAAGTATTAGTAAATATCTTAAAAATTTATCTAAATTTATTAAAAAAAATTTATCTCCAAAAATAATTATTATATTAGGAGAAATTTAGAAAAAAATTACTATAAATCTAATTATAAAAAATTACTACAAATAATACATTCTATTAAAATTCATCAAAATACTTCTAATGCAAGACTGTAGTCTATTTTATAATTTCCTTCACAAGATAAATAAGAAATTTATTATTATTTCCATATTAAGATATTCTTTTAAAAACCGATAAAATTTAGCATACTTTCATTATAGAAATGCAAGCCTTTTTCATTTTTTCTTACTCATCTGTATGTATTCATATCCATAATAAATATGTATTGAATATCTTTCATACTAAACAAATACATTTACTATCCAGAATTGAATAATAAATAGCTCATTAGCTTAGACAATCGTGAATAGATGAAACGAGAATTGCAAGTATCGAGTATTTTAAGGTATGTATACGTGTATATATGTCCTGTATATACGTGCTTGGCGACTCCCTTATTTATGCAACACATGCATGCTCACACGTATGATTGTAAATTGTTTGTAATATCTCACGACATACAGTTCCAATTTTTATTTGAATACTTTTGCCAAAATGAGGTTTACAGTTAGATGTTGTTTTATAAATTTTTGAAATTCTACAGTTGAATATATTCCCAATTTTCATTGGATATTAGTGTCAGTGTCTTATTACAAGTAAATTATGCACTGTATGTAAAAATATTGAGAATGCATTTCTGTAAAATTAATAGTTTCTCTCTCTCTCTCTCTCTCTCTCTCTCTCTCTCCGTGTGTGTAAAGGTGGGTGGGGTGGGTGTAAAGATTTTCAATAACATTTTTATGAATATTCATGATTAATTATTTGTTATTGTATAATTGTATATAAATGATTTTTAATAATCTTAGATATTTTTAAAAGTAATTATTATGAATCTTAGAATCTAATCACTATAGAACCTTAAAGAGTAAGTAATTGCTTTAAATAGTAAAAGCATTGTCTTATTGTAATATAATTTTCATTAGTATTTTATCTATTGAAACGATTTATATTGTGTTGATTGTTAATTCAAACTTTATCTAAGCTACTACGAAAATAATTTAAAATATTTTTAAAATTTCGTATATATTTTATTAATATATCTACCATTATAAATTAAAGAGGATTAAGAGGAACAGTATTCGTAGATTCGTATTTCTTCATAATGAATAACAATTTATATTCTGTTCTTTGAAGATTATATTTTTATATGTATAATTATTATAAATCTCAATGTTATTTTTATAAGTACTATTTTTAAATGATCAATAAAATATCATATATACATATATAATTTGTATAAAACATTAAAAATAATCTTAAATAATATTTCACTGAATAATATGAAAACTATTATAAACATTTTGCATACTTTAATTTTTTCATGTCTACAAATGTCTTTTCTTTGCAGCAACTGATTATAACTAACAAATAATATATACAAAATCATACACCATAAATCACATATAATAAATATTATTTTTTTTTTTTTACATAATAATTGTCAATTCTTAATATACTTTTAGTTTTAAAAAATACTAAAAAAAAATCTTATATTTATATAGTGAGAAGAAACATTCACAACTTGACATTAAGTCCTTGAAATTAATTTGAATGGAAATATTCTCAACGAGGACCGGTGTAGGAGCATGCAATCCCAAGCGATGATAGTTCTTTCTATTACTTGTATACACTCTTCATAATAAACGAATTGCTTCGAGTTTCCCGCTTTCTCTTTGTGATTCATTCTATTTATCTTGTATATACAAAATCCATGTTAGAATTGAAAATTTCATTGAATTAAAAATTAGAAATATGATAATAATTATTATAATCAATGAATGCTCACATAATACATGTGCGTTCTACGTAAAATAAGACAATATAAATTAAAAATTTTATAATAAATAAAATGTATTAAACAATAGCTCAAAAAAATTAATATGAATATTTATTAAGCATCGAATTTTTATTTTTGACCGTGTAAATTATTAATAAATTTCTTCAATTATTTAATAAAGTGAATAGTCTGTTCGACTAAATATTATAAAACTTATACCTCATAATACATTGTTTTAAATATTTGAATTATCCGAATATTCAAAATAATCCATGGTTTTTCTAGAATGATTTGATTTTTTTACTTTAGTAGTTTCCTTGTATTAAAAATATTCAACTTCTAAAATTGATAAAAATCAAATTTATAAAATATAGAATTTTCTATTTTTCAAATTGCTTTTATAAGTTTGATTTTTGACACATAGAAATTCAATTTCATCAATGAAATAATTTCTGTTTCCTTTGGTGTGTCTACTTTGATATTTATGGTGCAAATAAAATATCGAATATAATTTATGCGATTATTGCAGCTTTATGCAACTCTATCTAAAATATTTTACTTCTAAAAAAACTAATTTTTTATACAAGTTTTCAAATGTAATTGAAAATAAGACTATTATGATTATCTTGATTAAGTAATGAGCTTCTATAGTCGGATTGTTTCAATAAAATAAAATACTTATAATAATATATGAATAATGCATTTAAGCATCGCTACTGAATTTCTATACATTTAATGTTTGTTATTTGTATTTCATATTCATGGAGAATTTTTAATATTTTAATTTTTAACATCGATGATTTTTGATTTTGCCATAAATATTGAACACATTAACAAAGAAATTGATAAAATAAGTAGACTATTCTAATTTATAGTTCTTTATTATTTCATTCTCCATACAGCATATTATACGTTGTTCACAGATTCTTATTGCCTTTCATTATATTTTCATATTTAATTTTAATCTCTAATGTGTATTCTATAGCTATCTATTTTTATAGAATCCTTCGAATTTTGCAAATAAGTAATAAGAAATTGATTGAACAACGATGCTTAAATAACAAAGTTATTCGAATCTACCACGCATAACATGGATACATAACGATTTCCTTATGCCTATAACCTCTTTCCTTTCGCTCTTATTCTCTTTCTTCGGCTTAGGTTTCTTTTTATGGCTTTCTTATCGTGCTATATACCTATGGACATTTTTCATGGGTAGTAACAAACTCATTCTAGACATACTTTTCCGTCTACCTCTTCTGTTCTTTTCAAATGTCTCGTGAATACAAATACAACGTGTTTCTTATCAATGAATTCCCACGTGCGATAAAAATTTATGAATTAATTTTACTAAGGCAGACTTATTTTATTGCATGAAATATCATAAAAATTTAATACTATTCTTAAATTAAAATAATACTATTGACAAAACTATCTGGATTTAATTTTTTTACACAAAGTGTATACGTGAGAAGTACTTTATTATATTGCCAGTAAAACTCAAATTTTATCACCTTTTTTTATATATTCAAATGAATTATATACACTTATCATACAAATGTTATAATTATTCATCATTCGCCTTCTAATTATTAACTATATTAAATTTCGATTTAATAAGCAATGTTTTTAAAATAATGATAATTGTTTCTGTTAACAGATAAAGCATAAATCATGTATAAAGTATTTAATATATTATTAGCTACATAATTTAATTTAACATTTAAATTTTCATCAATTCATAAGTAATTTTATATTTTATTATTATTTAAAATGCTCTTTTTTATCGTTCTGGATATTTATTCATGTAATCATAGAAACCGATCGGTGTTATTTAATATTTGATTAATACTACTTAATAACATATTATAAATAAAGTAATATTTGTAAATAGAAAGTCATTAATTATAAAAATTAACGTAAATTATTATTATCCTTCATCGTATTAGCTTCTGTAAAAGAAACATATAATTTTTTTGAAAGATATTATAGCACAAGCAATTTGTAACATAAAGCATACGTAGCATATATTATAACTTATTCACTCACGTTGCTCTTACTAAATTCCTTTAATTAAAATCTCTTTAATTACTCATAATACACATATATGAGTCATTACAATTTATTCAACAATATTCACTTGTTTGATAATTCGTATTATACGTGTGCATAGTTACTAAATCTTTAAGATTATAATTACGATGATCACAAATAATTTATGAAATAAGTATATATGTATCTAAGAATGCTTCATAATAAAAAAAAATTAATAAAAGAATAGGACATAGAAGACGAGTCACCTCCGTACATGACAAAAAAAATGAGGACAAATAAAAAATTCGGATAAGAAAGCGTATATGTTGGAGTATTAGCTGGATCATAGGTTGGTTAGTACATGAATTTATGATAAATGAAAGTGACGTGTGCACATTCCTAAGCCAAGATCATAATATAAAATAATAAAAATAATTACGTATTAGATTGATTGATTAGCTTCTTTACAAATGATAAAATTAATTTCGATATTAAATAATAATATACAATGTAAATATGCGTACAAACTAATAATTTGTAATTTTTTCAAACTGATTTATGTAGTATTGAAAACTGCATCATTTTAAAATAAATTTCTTTTTTCTACATTTTTATTTCTTAATATAAATCGAATTCTTAGAAAAATAATATATTAGCTCAAGGATTAGAATATTAAGATGTATTTTTAGTATTCATAATCATCACAATTCTTTCAAACATTTATTAAAAATCAATTCAAATTTGATATGAAATATGTCATATTTTATTACTATTTTTAACAAAATTAATAAAAATTAAAATGAAAGTATTAAATATTCAATTTATGTTTTGAGGATGAAAAATATAAATTTTCAAAATACATACAATTATAACAAATGAAATAATATATATGTGGATTTCGAATTCTTAAAATATAACTCGCAGATAAAATGAAATAGTTTTTACTATTACAGGATACATCTATTTCTATTTATTTGTGATATTTTATCCCGAGCACTAATTAATATACTCAATTTATAATGAAAATGTTTTTAATATAACTGACATTATTCAATAACATCGGACTTCTTAAATTTTAAGCAAGTATTAACTCATAATTTTTCAAATATTTAATATTTTTGTTGTTTCAATATAAACTTGAATCAGGACTTTTTAAGTATTTATTATCCTATAATATACATTTATAAAAAATAAGACAATAAGATCACTATAACAAAAATATTCTAAGCTTTTATACAAATTCAATAAAAAAAAAAAAAAAAAGAATAAATAATTCGTCTGATACAAAAAGTTCGTTAAGCTTAGATGTATTACAAATTAAAGGTACTCAAGAAACGTTTAATAGTACATTCGAGGTCATCAAGGGATGAAATAGAAAAATATAGTCTACGTCACATAGAACATAAGTCTATGTAATAATAGATATACAATTAAGCAAAAATAATATAATTGATAAATAGATTTGTCAATATAACAATGAACTTTGAAGCAGAATTATATCAAATATACTGTCTTGCGTATTTAAATAATAAAAAAAAGTTTTATGTTATTCTTAAAATATTTTATAAAATTTTATGCTAATGAAATTATAGATTTTATATGCACTATAATAAGATTAAATAAATAAATGCTATATGTAATGAAATTACACTTGCAAACAATAATATTATTGATTTCATGTATTTTCATGTTGGAATATACACTTCGATTAAATTATAAAAATATCAATATGTAAATTTGGATAAAAAATTTGAATTTTATATAATCAAAAGCCTTTTCAATTTCATTACTCGATAAGATGAAAATTATGCAATAATATGCAGATAAAATCATTCCATTCCGTTTCATACAAATTATAATTTTTAATAGTCTTTACTTTTTTTCTTAATAAAGAACAATAAATTTAAAACATTTTATGTTCCGAAATCCACATAGAATTGTAATATAAATAATTAAAATTAATGGCAGATCAAATTTTATGTTAATTTATAAGGCACAAGTTCATATATATATATATATATCTTGTAATATTTGAATTTTCAAGTCATTTATGGTAGATTATAAGCGAATAAATTAATTTTAATCTATTATAGAACGTAATTATTAACTGTTTTTTAAATGAAGACATATCAACTTTTCAAGTATTACATATAATACGTCTGCTAAAACAAAGTACTTTTAATGTATTCTTAAATTACGGTTATTACCGCAAGTGCTTTGTAATTGAGTATTCAAGTATTTTACTCACAGAAAATTTTCTTGTATTCCCTTTATTTATAAATGTTCGAATAAATGTTAAAATATATTAATCTATCTTAATTATTTATTCTTAAATTATATTGTTCATCTTTATTTTATGTATATTTTCATTTGACGTATAACGTTTAATTATCGATAATAATTATAATACAATATTTAAAAATTATTTGCATTCAAATTTTATTATATTAGTAATGAATATTAAATATAACAATATATTATTAAATATTAGGATATTAAACAAAATGAAAAATATGAAATATTAAAAATATATTTTTTCTTACTTATCTTATAGTTCACATTATGAATGAAAAAATAATTTTTTATAGAGCAAAATAATATGATTAACATTCCATTATACATCTTAATATAATTTTATTAATATACAGAGGCAGACTCTATTTTATAAAAGTAACTTGTATGAATAATAACGCATATATTATCTTTAATACAACAAACACTCGGGCTCTTTTCTATTCATATTTTCACCTCACTATAGTACTTTAAATAAACTTTTTAATGGAGAAAGTGTGGAACTGCAATAACAAGATAACCATCTTAAGCTATAAATTAATTAATAACCACGTAAATGTTCTTACGTATTAAAAAAATGTAGAATATATTATGCATCTTAATTATTAATGATTTTGATTATTGATATAACTTTTAATTTTCTATATATAAAGATATTTTATTTCTATTTTTTTCTATATTTGATTTTTTTTACATTACGTAAAAAATATTTAGTAATATTATTATTCCATTAACTCACCAACAATATAATAATATTTAAAATCGTTACAATTAAATGAAATATAATTAGAATACACTACATTATCACATAAATATTTGTACAATTATATGATCATAAGAATATAAATATTGGGGGGGGAGGGTTGAATATATTTAGGTAATTTTGATGAATTATGTTTTAGAATTGGCCATTAGTGCTGTTTTTATTGTGAATTTTAAATAGTTTAATTTAGAATAGGAGTGCTCGTTTCAATCTTATCAGATACAAAAATTAAGAATATAAAGATTTTTAATTTTAATAACTGCTTATCAAGAATTGCATTAAAGTTCTAAGCAGCTTTCTCTTATTCAATTTTTAGACATGAATTTAATTAAATAAATGCCTTTGTGACGGCAAATTTCTATGTTAGTAATATTTCTGTGTATGAATAATTGAATAATGTGAAGATTACTATGATTGATATTTATAGGAAACTCGGAATATAAATTACATTAATACGTGTTTAATTCCTCACTTAAATTGTAAAATTAATTATCGAACTTATTTTTAATAGTACAAAACGCTTAGATATAGTCATTATAGAACAGTAGCCTATAAATAATTTGGATAAAAGTTATTACATTTTTATCCTACAATTACCTCTAGATTTCATTATCAATTATCGTAGTTTTTAAACATTAAAATTTTGTCATTTTCATAAATTATTTACAAAATTTTGCGAAAAAGGTGGAAAAAGTAAAAATTAGACTTTAGGTATATGTCAATATATTCCGTATAATGCAGTTTACACATATATATTATGAGTATATATGTTTTCGGGATAAAGATATTTATAATTACTAAATGTTTACAATTAAACAAAACAATTCATCAATTAGAATTTAAAACAACATTATTAAAAATAACCGATACAGAGAAGTAGCCTTTCATTATTATAAAAAATGCTTTATTTACGTTATTCGTAGTATTAATTTTTATAATTTTCAAATAACAAAATCTCCAGTTTCTAAATAAAATTGTTCACCGTTCATCCAAATAAAATATAATCCGGCAAAATCCCATAAGAAGACAAAAGATCGTTCACACAAAATTGTAAGCGTGCGAGAATAAAGACGAAAACACAATAAACAGAAGAGGAAGCAACAAAGTTGGGCAGGTAAAAATACTAGACGAAGTAAATAATAGAAGGTACATAATAGAATAAAACGAAGTAGAATAAAACGAGAGAGATGTGCAATAGATGTGGAGAGACTCGTGGGACATTATACTTAAGGCAGAACCTTGCTTTGCTGCTGCCACTAACACACCAAATGTTAGGGTTTAGAGTCATTACCTCGTCTCCCTAGTACATTTGTAATTCCTGATCGCATGTAAGCCAAAGGAAAAGGTTAAAAACTTTAAAACTTATACTGTAATTGCACGACACGAATGCACTGGAAGCAGAGGGTCAAAGGTCGTTGTGTTTATATCAATATTCATGAACTCGTGAGATGAAAGTTCAAAGGCATAATCATGTAACTAGTACACGTCGAAAACTTAATAATTCACTTATATCGTATAACTAGATAGTCTGCAGTCAATCTTCTCACGAATCTCTAAATTATACTAGATCGTTTTCAAGATTATTAATGAGGATTTTTAAATTCCAATATTTATACATTCGCAATCCTTTTATAAGTAAAAGTTGAAATAAAAAAATATAAATAACTAAATAATAATATAGGAATAAAGAAAATATTTATGTATATATAGAAAAATTACTCATGTATTGCACTAAAATATTACATATCTGCAATCAATTTTTGGCTTCGGGTTCAATCGTTTACGTAATTTAATTTTCTTTTTTTAATTCTTGAATTTATCTACAAATATAAAATGTTAATTAAAAGTAATAAGAACTACATTTCCTAATATAATCTAGAATTCGAATGTTATCTATAATAATATTAACAATAATAATAATAATAATAATAATAATAATAATAATAATAATAATAATAATAATATTGGAAGTTTAAAAACTCCAAATAATATTATTCAATTATAAATTTAATTTATAATTTGCAAAAATTAATTTCAATTCAGCAGGTAAAAACATTATATTAGTATTATTATAATTGTTACGAAACTAATACAAGCATCACAATACATGATCAATAGCATTAATAAATCTTTTAATATTACTGTCAAAGAATACGTTCGCTGTATATTTAATATGAAAGTATCACGTATAGATTTATATCATTTATATATTTCTATATCATTTATAGCAAGTATCACACGGAGATTATATGTATAATTAAGTGCCTTATTTTACAGTTCATAATGTAAGAACTTTTCTTGAATACGAAGATTATTATATCTTATTGCAAGATTAATAAAACAATAATACAGAATTCAAATAGAAAATAAAATTTTCGCAATATGATAAAAAATTATTTTTTAATTAAAAGTCGGCTTACGAATCTTAAATTATGTATTGATGGCGTGTTCATTCTCTTAGGCATTTGATTAGAATGTGAATGATGATTTTAATTTAATTTAATGATTTTAGTGTTCCTTCGCATTATTATACATATCAAATGAATTATATAATATCACAATACGCTTTTCCAATAACAATTATTATGAAGTGTCGAGTTTCCGATCTATGTAAATAATAATCAAACATTAGTACAGTGAAATTTTATAAATGTTTAAAGATATATAAATTAACCAATAGAGAATATTAATTCCTTCCTAGATATTAAAACGTTTAATTTTTTAATTATATTTAGCTCAATAATTACTACAACACAATAACAAAATAATGATCTAATTAACGTTACTTAAAGAGTTACATTCTTATTTAGAAATAGTGAGAGCAACGGAATTTTATAACAGTACTTGCTCATGTAATACAAATTAATAGAACTTATAACAGTATTCGAGAAATTATTTTATAACATTTATGTATACTGTTTGTATATTATCATAATGTTCATATTCACTCATTATTCAATACTTTACTCTACTGAATTGATTATTTAATTAAAATTTAAGCAAATGAGTTAGCACTCATTGTAAAGTCATGTTTTTAATATTAAAAAAAAAAAATAATAAAAATAAAAAAAACTGTTACTGTATAAATATTGAAAAAAAAAAAAAAATATATATATATATATAATGATTTCTATGCTTTTACATATTTTAATCGTCGATTAAACTGATAATAAGTTCAATTAATCATTAAAATCGAGACTTACTCATAATAATATGTCTTGATAATATTTCTAAAAATTAGCCATTCTTACCAAATAGAAAGAAAAATAAATCATTTCTTATTGTCGAAGGATGTTGTTTTGTTAAAAAAAAATTTAGGGAATATAAAGCCAAGGATTCGATATTTCGATCAAGCTAGTGGGTATAAAAGTGGAAGATCAAGTGGTGGTAGTATACTTGAAGAAAATAAAATGCGAGAGGTAGAGAGAGGGGCGGGAAAGAGACGGGCAGATAAAGACAGCAATTGAAACAAAGAAAGTGAGAGAAAAAGAGCGGAGACGGTCGAAAGTTTAAAGGACTTAGAAGTGGGAGGGGGAGCGGGAGGAAAGATGGCAAGAAGAACTTGCTGATCGCGACTGAGCTCGGGCTATTCGTTCAGGTATATAGAGGTCGTTGCACTCGCACGAAGCCGCGTGGAAGCCAATAGCGACGACGAGGCTGCTGTTCCTATAACTTCCCAAGTCCCCGGTGCATAGCGGTACTTACAACGTTATTTATACAGGGTGTCCTCTAAATAAATAATTTCACGAATTTTTAAGCAGCCAGGAACTATTGACGCAAGATTTTATTTTTTTTTCGTTTTAGCAAAATTGAGCGTTAATTCGATAAATAAATTGAAATGTGGTGGGATGCGAGTTGTCGAGTACAATCGATGAAAAATTTGAAGCTGAAAGGTTGGTGAAAGAAAAAATCTGGAGCTTATCTTTATGTCCAAACGTCACGTCACATCTCTCTTTTCATTATTGCTTTAAATTCTTCGCGTAATTTGATTTTTCTCTTTAATTCTTTTTTTTTTTTTTTTTTTTTTTTTTTTTTTTTTTCTAGATGTAAATGGATAATCAAAAGCAACTTTATGTACTGTTGTATTTTTATGAATAAAGATGAAAAACTAGTTAACCGTTAACAAATATTATTTAAAAACTATTAATAAGTATTTAAAAACTTTGGAAAGAAGAATGTATACGGACTCGTACAAGTTGAAATTTGCTTTTTTATTTACATAATTGTAATTGATAAAATATATAGTAGGACGCTTAAAAAACAAGTTTTATTTCTATTAATAATTTTATAACACTTGACAGCCTCGGATATTCAATATAACAAGCTACATACTATTCTTTCTATATGGACGTTATAATAAGTTTTTGTTGCAGGCCAGTTAAATCTAATCATGGACAATTTCATTTAAAATCGTAATTTATAAATTTTACAATTTTACTTTTATAGAGTCAGTTAAATTTTATTTACATTACACAATTCTAGTTGAATCTTAAGACAAACGTAAGTAAAACGTTGTTTATAAATTGACAATAATAATGTTTTATGAATGTAACACAACATGAAAATTAAGATTTAAGATAATTAATATTCTAATTATATTATTATTATTATTATTATTATTATTATTACATCAAAATCCATAATAATTAGTTTGATTTTAAATTCACTTCAATTTGTTTAGAGTAAGGAACAGATTTCCATCTTTTCAAGCACACTTCTATTAGTCAATTACAAAGCTACAAAAAAAAAAAAAAAAAAAAAAAAAAAAAAAAAAAAAAAAAAAAAAAGAATAAAATAATTAAAAAAAAAATGCATATAATTACTACATAGTATTATCATATAAAACCGTTTTGTCAAGATTAGTATTAAATGTAAAACAATTTAAGTACAAATGACTGGAACGAGGCTATATAATAGTCGATTACTCTTAATTAATTCCGGTAAATTCAATAATAAATTGATGTTCAACGATTCAGATGAAAGAAAATTATAAAAATTTCCTTTTTGGGCATAAATATAATTTCTAGTTAATAAAATTCTCTCCGACACATTTTACTTTATGCTCGATATTATTATAGAGTTTTATCGTCCGATAATAGGATTGCAGACAGAAGCCTTCGTACACATATGAATTATATTAGTCTGAGCGTCGAAATTACGAAAGGCGCGCGTTGCCGCGTTGCAAAACGTTTGCAGTATAGAGCGTTAAACTCGCTTTCTTATTATCTCAACAGGTGCTTTGTCCTCGTTTTCATGCCTCGGGCTGCACTGTGGAATTACTCTTTCTCTTCGTTACGATTATCGATTATTAATCTAATTGTAATTATGCTTTCAATTATGTAGTCAGTCATAACAAGAATATCCAGCCATTGTGTTGCGGATTTTAGGGACTGAATATTAAATTAATACAAATTTCCTTTGCGAATTCATATATAGATGAGATGGAAATTTTACAGAACATTCTACACATTAAGTGCTAATTATAAAGATTTTGAAGCATCCATTACATTATTTGAAAATAGACACAACGTTTTCTAAGCGATAATAATTGGTTTAAATTCTTTATTCCATTGAAACATAATTTTATACTTAATATGCTTATTACATGCTTATTATTAACTTCACTTAACATTCTCTAATTATTATTAATTTATATCAATTATTATTGTTTTATTAATTATATAATTATTAATTTTCATTATCATTTAAACATCTTAATATAAAATAATAGACATCTTGCACAAAATAAGAATAATAATAATAAAGAAAAAAAAACATTTGTTTTAGTAAAGCAATTATTATAAATAAATATATATTTAAATAATTGTAAAACGTGTTCGAATAAAAGGTTAGAAAGTTGAGATAAGAAAATTGATAATCGAAAAGATAAAATTATGAATTATATTGTATCGGAAAACGCTGAAAAAAAATAAACACGAAGGCGTTAAAGAAAAAAAAAATAATTCCCTTTGTCTATGTCAATACTTTAGCAACATCTGCAATATCAATATAAAATATACATTACATTCACTGCTCGCTATAATTATTTTACTTTATATTTGTTATGTAAATTAATCGGCAGCGAAATACTTTAATATTAATCTTAAAATGGCAATTTGCATAAATAAACATCTGTAGGTGGTATAAAATGATAATTAAACTTATCTAATATCAACAGCTACCAAGAAATTTTCTCTTATACAAATAACCTAATTTTTAGAGAACAACTAATCCATTATATTAATTGAACTCGGCAAAATATTTATTAAATGAAATAAAGAGATGAAATATTGTATAACATGCGTCCATTGCGCTAAGGAAGAATTTCATTAATAATATAATATTTTAATAGTTTTCACACAAAAAGAAAAGAATAATACAATTAGAAATTACAAATGCCCGGGATGAAAAAAGCACGACAAGCCGGCTATACCACTCGAGCATATAGTATCTTTGCAAATAGCTGCTGTCAAATACTTTGAATGAAATTCTTTTTCTCATTCTTTTCTCTTCAGACGAGCCTCACTTCCTCACCCACCGCCTTTATTACGGCGGATCTTAACAAGTCGCTTCCTCTCCCTCGAAAGGCGGGAAAACGATTGCCGCAGGTACGCGAGTGTACTGTTAGTCGAAGCGCGTAACGGACTTCTGTTGGGCTAACATTGAAAAAAAAAAAGAAAAAAACGTCTAACGACGTGTGCCCGACGAAAAGCGAGAAGGCACGAAACCATAGACGATCACTGTCGGTTTGACTATCTTTTTTGACTTTTCACCAATGCTTTCATAGTTGCGTGCCACAGGATTTGATATGCATGTAAGCACAATACTATGATTTAAAAGTATTACATATAATTATTCCCATCCTTAAATGGAATTGAGTATTGATTGCAAATTGAGAAGTACAACATATTGACAATATGTAGTACATAACAAAAATGAACTCGAGTATACAGATTTTGATCCCTCGATTATATCATCTACTGCAATATTCAATCTAATTAAATTTTTCTAAACTTGAATTTTTCAAATTTTATACTAAAAATTTCATTATGGAAATTGCAAACGTTAATTATCCAATAGAATAAACATAGTCGACTTTCTAATATGAGAGTTTATTATGTTATTTTTAATTTGCATATTTGAAAATTAATCTAAAATTATATTCCAAAATATTTTGGAATTAGTTCGAAAGTGTAATTATATATATATATATATATATATATTATTTATTTGAACATTTGCACATATTTATTAATTGTTTTAATAATTATTATATGCATATGAATTAGTCTATATATTAGGTTGTTTCTGGATATTCAACATTTCTCTCTCTCTCTCTCTCTCTCTCTCTCTATCTCTATCTCTCTCTCTATACATATATATATATATATATATATATATATATTTATATATATAACACATTTCAATTTAATTAATGAATGAAAATAACGAAATGGGAGTCGATTTAATTTTTAGAATGTTTTCCACAAGTTTATGGGTTGAGATATATTCATATACATATATATACGAGTAGATAATATAAAAGATAATATAAAAGATAAATAAAAATATATAAAAGACATACTCATCTATATATATATATATATACATATATATATATATATATATATATATATGAGCTATCACGTTTTTAACTAGAGTTTACTATATATTTTAAATACATAATATTACTTGAAAGTGACGTAGATATTATACAATTTACTTTATTTAATTTATTTTATATATAATTTATTTCTATTTATATATTATTATTTCTATATATAGCATACATTTTAATAATTATTTATATTGTTGATGAAAATATAATTATAATTTCTAAACTGTTTAATTGCATTGAATATAGTAAATCCAGTCATTGTGAATGATAATTTCAATGAAAATATCTCAAACAAAGACATTGTTATATTGATTTTCTGATTTATTTGATATTAAATTTCTTGTTAGCAATAATCATTGACAAAAAATTCAACATTTCTGTACATTTCATAGGTGCAAACGACTAACTCATCTTTATAGATTAAATAGATAGTATATATAACACAATTCATATACAAGTTATTTTGAACTTAAGAGTAGAATTATTAAAAGAAAAATCTAATTCATTCTTTTCATCTAAAAAATGGAATAAAAAGAAATAATAAATTTATTTGTTCATTTGAGTACAAAATAATATGAGTGAAAAGAAAGTTCGTGTAATTAAATTATTTTTACTTAATTCATATTATGGAAGTATTAATAACTTCCACATAATATATTATAAATTGTTGTATCTTTTTTAAACTCCCAATTAAATATATTAAGATAATAATAATATTATATGTAAAGTTTCTTTTTGTATATATTGTGTCAAACAGATGTAGAAATTTTAATTTACTTAATTATTTTAGTTTGCATTAGAAGATGTGATAGCTGTTGTCACCATAAAGTTCCTTCATTTTAATTTTAATTATTTAAATGTTTGTAACTTGTTAGAATATTGTACTTCATATACCAGGATCCAATTAGATAATGAGGTAACAAACACTTTTGTATAATTTTCTAAGTCATTATTATATTCAATATTTTATTTATAAATTAAAAAACGAAAATTATATATTGAATCATAATATATCTATGGACTTAATTTTTAAAAGAAAAACTTATTTAAAATAATCAATAATAAATCATTATTCTATTATTATTACATTACGTCATATTTTATAACCAACAAAATTGTATTTAATTGATTTTTAATTATAAAACTTCATACTCTAATTTGTACATTCTTTGCTAAAATCATTAACTAAAATCTATTAATTAGTCATATTTTCTAATTTTTTATTTACTTATTGAATCACATTTAATTGAAGTGCATAAATATTGATGTATAAAACTCGCTGCTTCAACAAAGCGTATCTCAAGAATAATGTGTGCTTAATTTGAAAACATTATCTATAAGTCTAACATTAACATAATTTATTGTTCTAAATATGTTAAATACATAAATGAATTTATATTGAATAAATTATGGAAATAGCAAATGAACTCAGATTTTAGATGTTGAAATAAAAATTACACGAATCGTTAGCGCATGACGAATGATGAACAAATGGCGACAGTGAAACGGATGCAAATGCGGTTTCTTCATATTTTCTTGAGAATTACGTTTTAAAAAATACGTAATTTATATATATATATATATATGTTTATGCTATATCTCTTATAATAAATTATAATAAATAATGAAATAATGTTAGATTTAATAGATATATTTGTACATTAAACGAATACTTTTGAAAAAGTCTGAACAATACAGTTATGTGATTTAATTTCTTCGATAATTAAATTATAATAATTTTTTTATTATTTTACAGTATTTTATTAAATATTCAAGTAAATATTGCTAATAAATAATTAATTATTCTCTGAAATTATTTATTTGGAAAAAAAATATTGTTTATAATTAATGAACAATTGGTAACATATATAATATTTTCATTTCGATCACAATTTTATAAATTACAAGGAAATTTTGTAAAATCTCTATTGGGAAATCACTATATAGGATGGTATAATAGCCATAAGAATTATTTGTGTTCGCGATAATTTTAAGTAACGATTAAGTTAACCTTGTAACAATCGACGTGAATATTTAGTTCAACAACCCCATTACTTAGCAATTTAACTTAATTTAAAATATATTTTAAGATACTTAAAAAATTAAGCATGAGAATAAATATCACATTTAGAGTTAGAATTAGATTTAGAAAAATCGCACAGAAATATCTTGAAAAGTCATAAGATTTTATGAAATATTTTAAAATTCATCTTGTATTACTTCACATTATTCATTTACCAAAACAGAAATTTAATTACTATGAAAATATACAATATTGAAAATGAGAGTAGTTTAATAAAAAAGTGATATGGTAAAAAATAATACATGAATTAAAATAACTATTCCTTGCACGTTCGACCTGATAGAGAAAGCTGACTATAATAATAAAATTATAGTTGCCACGGCTTTAACAGAGTTTCAGAAAGGCAACATATATGTCCAAAGAATATAAATTATTTTATAACTCCTGAAAAATGTATAATTAAATAAGATAACTGTTGAATCTATAAAAATCTGAGTGAAATTCTTTCTATAATTTTGCTTAAAATAGAGTTTTATTTTAAATAGCGGACTTAATAGACGTAAATACTTAAAAAAAAAAAAAAAAATCTCAAAATAGTTAAGATAAATGCTTCAGAGTAAGTATATAATAAAATTATTAAGATTCAACACATAAATTGAGATGAAATCCCAAACTTACATTCTTCGGAGTGTAAAATGATATTCCTGCACGTAATACGTTTACAATAGTGATTAATAATATTAAATGAATGCTTATTTCTGGCTTTATTAAATTAAATGCACATATAATATTATTCATGAATATTAATTTAATATTTAATTAAGATATTAATCAGCCACTAAGTGATTACAGAAAACTGCATAACAGGGCATATAAATAGAAATGTAGCATATTCAAAGGCCGCAGGAACATGACCACATATCATGGCAAACTAATGCATCTAGAAGATATTTATACTGATAAAAAACTTTTATTGTTATATGAAATTTTTAACACAATCATTTAGTCAATTATACATATAAATACTCTGATGAATTGAATGTTTCCTTTTTTTTTAAACGTCAGATTAATTTAAATTAACCCTTTAATATTAAAGTATACTATAATTAAACTGAACCTAACACATTGATACAATAAATATTTTATAATATTATATGTTTTTTAATTCTTTTAAATTGATTAATTTAAATAACTAATAATTCAATATCACGAGCCATACAAAAAATAATTTAAGACAAATTGAGTAATAATGTAAGAATCGACATTCTGTGACGATTTTTCCAAAATCATTAATAATTAATAATTGTAATATAATATTACTTCGAAAATTCTAATACATTATAAAAAATATTTTTCTTTGTAATAAAATGATTTATCGAACATTAAAAAAAATGAAACTTAATAAAACTTGTTTGAATTTCTATTTATATATATATATATATATATATATATATATATATGGGGGAGGGGTACATGATTTAATGTTATTATGATTTAATTTATAAAATTTACTTCCACAGTTAAACTTCTAAATGTAAATATAACTCAACAGTTATAAATTACAAAAGTTTGTAAGAAATTTATAAACCTAAACAACAATTATATAATATTTTTATTTTTTAGAAAATAAAAAAAATTATTAAAAACACTACATTATTATCTATATCATTGTATATTATACCTTAAAATAAGAAAATTATATAAAATAATATCGTAATAATTTTAAAACTTTTAAAAATAAATTTGACAAACTTAAAATCTTACTATTAGCATCTATGAAAAATCAACCATAAAAATATTTTATTTATATTTTATTTCAAAAGTTATTATAGAAATACCAATTATTTTTAAATATTATAATTTCAACAAATTAATGGCGGGATTACTGAAAAATGCTGAAAAATCATGAGTTTAATTTTTCGATAATAATATACCAATCTTATCAATATAATGAATTTGAATAAGATTATTTGTTATTGTATAGTCTGGTGAAAAATGGTCAAGAAACATTGAATTTATAATTTTGAAGATTAATACATTTTACATGACAAGTCTTTTCCAAATACAAGAGTTTATATAAAAGTAAAAAGTAACCATTCAAACTGACACATACAATCGAGAATGAAAACTTTAATTCAAGAAAGAATAATAATTTAGGTAAATAATCCTTCACCAATTTCTACTTTAAATATAGTATTTACATGCTAAAAATTTTTTTATTCTTATTGATTGTTCCAAGTATTACTAAAGTATAATATTTATCTATAAGACTTTCATAGTACATCATGTAGTAAAAAATGATATTTGTTAATTTGTAATTACCAATTTTTTCTTTAATAGGTATGTAATTTATATAAATAATATACTCATTAATTTCAGTTTAAATTAAAAAGTATAATAACATGAAGAAAAGAATTTATACAAAATTATTATCAAAATTTTCGTACGTATATGCAATACTCTCGATGGTTATATATTATTATTATAAAAATTCTCAATATCTCATAAATCGTAAAATTTTTATAATATTCTTCATATATATATATCATTTGTTTGTCCGCTGAAATGTTTATGTTAAGTGTCAATATTTACAATTCATAATATATTGTATGAAATATATTATATATTGTATAAGATGTTGTGTGTGTGCGCGCCCGCGCGTGCGTGTACACATAATTTTAAACACAATTCTTCAAAATACAATATCCTATCGCTTCAAAATTTGTATTAACGTGTCGAATGGAAATTAAACTTCATACGCTCTCGATTGTTAATTGAAATTAAAAATTTAGAAAAAATAATAAATGAAGTTTTTTCATTACAATTCCTTTCATCCTCCTGTTAAATACTTTTCAATTTAAGCTAAAATTCACTCAATGTTTATTAAACTACTTTTTATGAATACTACTTTTTTCAATTTAATAATATTTTTAATAAAATTGTTGTTCTTCACTGAAATGAGTGCGAATAAAATATAATGAGGAATAAGTTATTTCCGTAGTAATTTAATTCCATACATATAGATACGGTAATCTTCAGGTAGATATTAGAACGCTCTGGGTTCTTTAAACGGAAAATTCTTAAATTATATTAAATTATAAAATACTTCCCATCTGCTTTTAATGTTGTTTCTTTTCATAAATAAAAGTACAATTATTAGTTAACGTAGACAAGTAAGCAATGCATTGTTCGTATAAATATCTTTTATTGAGATTCATATAAATGTGCATTGTTTCCAACGGATATTTCAATGTAAGATTTATATATATATATTTTTTTTTTTTCTCAAAGAACTAAGATATACGAAGTCTGTAATGAATTATAAAAATTCCGATCGACACTTGTAAGCAATTTATTCTCCGTGAGAAATTGTAAGAGATCACTCGGATTAAACAACAAGGATGGATTAAGTGCTTTGCTATAGAATAAAATCGATTGTAAATAAAATGTCTATAAATTTATGATCTGGCAATGCTCGTCATCATTTCCTTATTAAGTACGCGCAACCAAAAAGAATGAAATAATGATGCTTCGCAGCCGCTCCTTACGGTTAAAATATAATCCCGAAGCTCATCGGTGTAGGCAGTGCTACACCCTGAGACGAGGCTAGACGATACGAGCCAGCTGCATATTAAAATAAAGTTAGTAAATCCGACGTCTTGACGGGTGGTTAAGCATGGTTGCGCAGGTATTGTAATTGGCAGAAAGAGGAGAAATGATAGGACGAAACGAAGATGCTCGTCCACAGTGGTATTAGGGCCGAAGAGGTGTCCTCCGCTGGGAAATGAGTGCGGGGAATGATGAGGGTCGCAAGGGCGAGGGTGGTAGTGGTGGCAGTGAAAATGATGATGATGATGATGATGATGATGATGATGATGATGATGATGATGATGATGATGATGATGATGATGATGATGATGATGATGATGATGATGATGATGATGATGATGATGATGATGATGATGATGATGATGATGATGATGATGATGATGATGATGATGATGATGATGATGATGATGATGATGATGATGATGATGATGATGATGATGATGATGATGATGATGATGATGATGATGATGATGATGATGATGATGATGATGATGATGATGATGATGATGATGATGATGATGATGATGATGATGATGATGATGATGATGATGATGATGATGATGATGATGATGATGATGATGATGATGATGATGATGATGATGATGATGATGATGATGATGATGATGATGATGATGATGATGATGATGATGATGATGATGATGATGATGATGATGATGATGATGATGATGATGATGATGATGATGATGATGATGATGATGATGATGATGATGATGATGATGATGATGATGATGATGATGATGATGATGATGATGATGATGATGATGGTGGTGGTGGTGGTGGTGGTGATGATGATGGTAATGGTGATTGGTGATTGGTGATTGGTGATTGGTGATTGGTGATTGGTGATTGGTGATGGCGATGGTGATGGTGATGGTGATGGTGGTGGTGACGGTGATGGTGGCGGGGGTGGTGGGGATGGTGGTGGTGGTGGCCCAGCGATGACGAATGAGAAAAGCCAGGAGGATGAGACAGTTAAGCGAGGCTCCTAGTCAAAAGTTCACTCACCGTCGGGATTGTGAAAGTAGGCCCAGGTGGGGGTCCCCGTAGCCGCGGACTGGAGGACGCAGGCCAGCACTCCGAGGCAGAGGGCCCACATAGCGCAGCGAGCCGCGAGAGCGCGCCTCTCGCCGCGACCGGGATCGACATCGACGAAGCCGACGACCCCGCGGACGCTTTGTGAACGGCCGCCCGTGTCGGCCATCCTTCATGCCCGCGCGCTTCCGCTCGGGGACTCGCGTCCTTGGGCCCTCCCTTTCCTTCCTTCCTCTGCTCTCGGCTTCGCGGGCCCTCCGCGGTCTTTCATAGATGCGCCGCTACGCTCGCGGGCAGCTCCGCGCCGCCGCTCGGACGATGCATCTCCGATAAGTCGACTCTCCTCGGGTAGTGCGCGCTCGCGGCCCCATGTCACGTGACCGGGCCTCCGGCGCCTCGTCGGCACGGCGATGCCTCCCCCAACCGACGAGGGCAGCTTCGACTCCGGGGACCTTTCCGACTTCGGCGCGACCGGCCCACAGTTTCGCTAATGACCGCTTTATAATGTTACATCGACAGCGATCCCTTAAAAAGCTCCAGCAAAACCTAGAGATAGAAAATAAAGGGCGTGATTTAGATGTTCATTGATGATGTTTCGCGAAACTCTATCGGCCAATCTATCACTCGAGCACGTACACTCGACACATAAATTCCCCCTTTCGTTCCCCATGTATCCCCATTCCGCCCGCCCGCCCGCCCGCGCTTGAGCTCGCTCAATCTCTCTCTCTCTCTCTCTCTCTCTCTCTCTCGCTCTCTCTCTCTCTCTCCCTAACGCGCGCCCGCGCCCGCGCACCCACAAACACGAGCGAACTTCTCCTTTCTCTCTTTCTCTCGCGCGTAGTATCGTAGTAGTTTAATGTATAGAAAAAAAAAGAGAGAAGAATATATGTTGGTCAGCAAAACCGGTTCTTACGATACGAAGAGACACACTGCTAAAAATACATGAAGAGAACTAGCTTCGCAGTCTTCCTTTCTTATTTTTCTTCTCGGTCACGATACTCTGTATGTATATCTGTTCCTCTATCTTCTTTGTTTTACTTCACGTCACTATAACTTTTTCTTTTTCATTTCTTTAGCCATTATACATTACCATTACCTCAATGTACACTTTATGATACTTGACGTTTTCATGTCTCCCTAAACTCTGAAAATTAAATTGTCGCCATTCGTACACGAATCCTTTTTAGTAAACAAAATAAAAATCCTATACGAGCAAATAAATCTGCGTACGCTAAAAGTAAAATCTAATAACAATTAATTGAAATTTTTGTGTATTTTTAATAATAATAAATCGTAACAAAAAGCAATAAAATTTACTGAAACAAGCTTCTTTCTTTCTTTTTATTTTTTTTTCTTTTTATTTTCTTTTTCTTTTTTTTTTTAATGACGCATTTTATAATAACAACAACACAAAAATTGAAGACCGAAAAGTGCTTATTCAACCATTTTTGTCTTACCTTAAAAATTATGCAATATTTTTCTACATAAATATCAAAGTGTGATGAAATATTTTACGCATTGATGGCTATCAAATAATGATGTATATTTTCATTTTTATTTTAAGTACAAAAACGGTTATAACTAATAAATAAAATCCACGATACTTTATATACTAACCATTGTTATACTTTTAGAAAGTATTCTCTAATTTTTAATTAAGAGCGCATTTTCAACAGCACGTATATTTGAGTAAAAAATTGGCATTATACCGAAATTATCTCACTTCCTGTAAATAAGATTCAAGGTTCCATTAATAACACTATTTACTAATTTGAAAGCTTAAACTGGGTAACCGAGTACATTTCAAAATGAATAAAATCAATCTATTACGAAATTATATAGTGTCCTTTACTTTTCTAATTATTGGCATTAAGATATTTTATTACATCTCGTATTAAAATAAGCATACAAATGTCTTGGAATATAAAGTAGATTTCTTAATATCATTAATTCCCTCAGGTATTATGATTCATGTACCCATTTTACGTCTATTTTGGAAAGAATTTTCAGTTATTTATACTTATACGAAAAAAGGCAATGTAGAAATACTACAAGCAACCTTGACCAGCCTATTCTACTCACAGATAGTAATAAATTATATGCATTATATTAGTTTGTCCATTAGGGAGGGGGGGGGGGACAAAAACAAAAAACAAAAAAAAACAATAAACTATATATTTAAGTCAATTGAAGTGTATTTATCATAACCTTCATAATAACAATCAATTAATGTAAGGCTTTTTACGGTACAAACTATGTACAAACACGATTACGGTAATATATTTATGTAATATGTATTATTACGTAAGTAGCTAATTATAAACGTCATTGAGAATTCATAAAAAAAAAAAAAGAAAGAAAGAAAAAAGAAATCATTGGCACTCGAGTATTTATAAAATTTCTATGCGTACCGCCAATTTCAGGAAAGCTTTGATTTTGTAATTACGAATTAAAAAGCATACGAATGTTAAAAAATAAATGTTTAATGTTTGCATATTTCACAAACATTATCAGCAGTTAGTTGCTAATGTAATTGTGTCGTTTTTCATAACACAAGTACGTGTTATATTTTAAAAATAAAACCCCTTTTACATCTTCGTTAAGTAGTTTAAGAAATAACTGTAACAATAAGATATTATAAGCCTTTTGCGTATATTAAAGTTATATAATACAAACGATTATATTGATAGAGTCAAATTTTGTAAACTGTCACCTCTAATTAATAAGACAATTATTTGATAATAATATACATTGAAAAGAAAAAAACTAATACAAATACACGAAGCAAATGTATCATTCTCGAATAAAAAGATTTTTTTATTAATTTTATAATTAAATAATACAAGCAGTCGTCCATCTGCAATGCAGTCACACGACAGCTGAATAACAAAAGAAAAAGAGAAGTAGAAAAACGTCTTTCTCCATTACAGTGTAGGTTAATCTACATAAAACACGTTCGTCTCTTTTTTTGCACGAAGGCTAAAGAGGAGCGGAGCTCAGGTAGTCGGTCGCCTCGCTCTCGGTACCGATTCCGGAAGTCAAAAGTCATCGCCCTGGTCGCAAAGCATCCTGCAACCGTCCCTCCCTCCTCCCTCCTCCCGCCATCGCGCCTCACCCCATTGTTATCGATTCTCACTCTACCACCTGAGCGACTAACCGCGTAAACTGCACCTCGATAAACGTGTATACTCGAGTATCGATCGAGCGGCTTCCTAACCTCAACAGCCTCCCACAGCCAACGCGGCGCTTGCTTGGCTTAGCAAGAAAAGAAAAATGTGGCATTTCGTAATAACGACTGAAATCGCGTATTATACCTGCGTCGTTTTACCTAGCGGACATTTGTACGCTTACGTACGTGCGTACGCAATCGTAACTGCTCGACACATATAATGCACAGCTGCGCGCGTGAGCGAGCGAGCGCGCGCGAGTATGAGTGCATCCTACTTGTGCGCATGGAAACGCGTGCGTTTCTATGTGTCCAGGTTGTATGGAGCGAGAAACACATATCGCGCGATACCAGTCGGTTGCACCTCCATTTTCTGGCGCAACCACTGCCTGACTCTCCTGGTTCCTCTTTGCCGCTTATCAGCTGCTGCCGCAACTTTTCCAAATACAACTACTCTCTCTCTCTCTCTCTCTCTCTCTCTCTCTCTCTCTCTCTCTCTCTCTCTCTATCTATCTATCTATCTATCTATCTCTCTGTCTCCCTCACCCTCCCCCTCGACCCCTTGATCGGGTTCCCGCAAACCGCGCACCATTCTCCTCCCTTTCTTTTTCACCTTCGTTTTCTTCGCATCCGAAGAGCGCCGAGCTCGCGCGTACCTACATAGGACTGATATATCGATTACGTTCTGGCGAAGGTAGTAGCGGTAACCACGACACTTTCGAAACTCGCGCTCACTTTCGAAAATTCCTGGGCTCTCGAACGAGGCGAGGATAGGCTGCGCTTCCCCAGGAGCGGATCGACGACGGGTGAAGACCGGCGGAGTCGGGAGGAGTCGCGGGGTGACGGGAGCCGGGAAGCGGGACCGGGTACACTCGCGAGTTGTTTGTACCTGCGTAGACGGGGTGGCGCGAGGAAGAAGTCGCGGTCGCTCCTCAACGAAGGTGAGAGATGCGCGTGGCCGTCTCAACGAGCCTGCGCGTTGCGTTGCACTGAGGAGCGTCTCTCGCGGAGTCGCGGCCCTCGGCTTCGCGGTATCCCGGCCGCTCGCGCATGTGTGTGAATGTGTGCCGGCCTGAGGAGAGCGCGAAGGAGGGAGAGCGAAGGAAGTAGGAGAGAACGGCGCCGCTTCGTTTCGCTTACCACACTAGCCCCAACGTGCCTTTCAATCTCCTCTCTCCCCACCCCGGTCCGTCGCCAACAACCACCACCACCACCACCCCCCCCTCCCCCCCCACCGTCCCACCGTCCCACCGTCCCACCGTGCCGTCCACTACCGCGTCAACACACTCGCCCGTACTCATCTATACCGCTACTCTTTACCACTACCTCCACATTTACCTATACCACCACCTCTGCCGCCTCTTATGCTCCTCACTACCATCTCACGCCAAAAGACCAATCACTTGACTGCTTAAATCGATTATTAACAAGTTGAATACCCTACTATTTTCATAAATCAATTGCTCCTTCGCATGAAATTTTCTCAACAATATTTATCATCTTGGCAATTTTTTTTTTCTTCCATTTTTTCATTAGAACGACAATATCGGACAATCTTTAACAAGATATCTGTCTCGTGTCAAACGTCATTTTATCATTCCAATAGTAGGTAATACAATATTACTCTGCTTACTCAAGCAAATTAATACCAAAACCAATAATTACAATTGCATTCATAAATACAGCAGTGAATAATTTAAATGTGCGCAATTTGAAAATGAAACGTCTCACATATTTCTTTAATACGCCTCTGACAATTAAACGAACTTAAATAGAAATTTATTCGGAATGAATTTTATAATATCAAAAAACAAAATTAAAAAAAAATTAAGACGCTTATCGTTCATTATAAATAAAAAATATTGTATTAAGTGAATCTGTATTTCAATCAAGACTGTTAAATCATTGCTTAATTATTAAATTAATTGTTAAAGATTGCTGAAAACATATTTGCCATGCGAATGTATAAAAAAGCACTTGAAATACAAATGGTTTCAAAATATTAATATATTATTACATTGCAATAAGAAAAATTACTACTTAAACCGTTTCCGCATATATATATATATATATATATATATATATATATATATATTAAAATTTTTAAAAAAAATTATATTTTAAATTAACCATTAAAATATTGAAATTGAAATCGTAATTCCCGTATAGATTAACATTAATTTAAAATCGAAACAATTATTAATATTCATTCCATTTATGCGACCGACTAACTTCATATATTCCACGTGATATAGTAATTCTCCATCAAATTCTCACTAATGATATCTCATTAAATATATTACTTGTATATAAAATGATTCAGAAATATTTTATTTTTCCTTACTTTTACCTCAACTCTTTCGACTTCTCCTTTCGTATACATAACTATCCTTATTACCATGACTGCATCCCCCTCTCTCTTTCTCTCGTTCTCTCTCTCTCTCTCTCTCTCTCTCTCTCTCTCTCTCCCTCTCTCTCTCTCTCTCACACACACACACACACACACACTCAGTCGCTATCTCTCTCAATCGCTATCTTTCTCGAATTTCTTTAGGATGCTTTACTTGATCTTTCGAAAATACGAAAGAATGGTTGAGAGAAGGGTCGGGGGAGGAGAGAGAGAGAGAGACGGAAGGAAAAAATGTAAAAAAATACATGTGATTTTTGTAGAAATTTTTCAAATTTACATCATGTATTAAATAACATAAATTTGAAAAAGATAACTTTTAAGTATTTGAATATGCAAATTTTATAGTAGCTTTCACTTGAAGAAATTTTGATAACTAACAAATTTAATAATCTGTTATAACATTTCCGTATTCCTTAAAGAAAAGTAGTTTGTTTTATAAAATACACAATAATTTATATATTTAATATAATAAAAGAATTTATTTTTACATATATATATATATATATATATATATATATATATAATGAAAATTATCATTAATCTTTTATGTTTTCAGATGTTTATGTTTATCCTACCAAAATTAGTTAATATTATCGCTATTGGTAATTAGTGATTGTTATTTAATCTATAATTTTTTTGTAGTGCATAGTCACAAATGAGCGTTATTACGTTGTTATTAAGTTTTTTTAATACTTCTTTAATGTAGATCGATCGATTATGATATATCTAGCATGAATTTATTTTCATATCCAATCCATAATTATATATTTTATACAATATACAATATAATAATAAATTAGAAAATATATTATTATCTAAACTGCAAATCAAATCTTTTACCGCACGATTTATAACAAGTAGCAGTATATAGTTTTTTATTTTATTTTTTTTTTTTTTGTTGGCCTTTATTTTGTTTAGTAATATTTCGATTTGCATTTTAAAAGAATAATTGTAATTATTAATTTCTCTTTTTTCATGTTTCACATGTGCATTGATGTGTATATTATCTTTTCCGAGTAAGTTGCTCGCAATGATATAAATCGATATTAAAGCATGTGGTAAAAATTGAGAAAACTCTTTTCGCAGAATTCCTATTTTTACATAACATGATTTTCAATCTGAGAATAACAGAGTAGAAAAAAGAGAAGATGTCGCCGCCTCTTTCATGCAACCATGTATTCAAATACTTTATTATTCCAAGCACAAACCTTTTTTTCCAAGGTTGCAATTCTGTTTAGTCACTCAGCTGCTGCGCAACAAACCGTAATTCTTACGATATTCGTATAAAAATGTTTGCAATTTAAGTAGATTAAATAAACAACTAATAATAACAATGAGGAAAAAGGCGGATATATTATCTGTTAAATTTATACAAATTTCTTATTGAAATCAATACATAGACTTTACATTTGATACTTAATAAATCTTATTAATCTACTGGGGTCCAGAAAAAAAACAAAAAAAAAAACAAAAAAAAAACAAAAAAAAAATGAGTATATACTAATATATAATTTTACTAATATTTTCATTATTATTTTATGTTTATTTATAATATGAAATATCCACATTAAGCGTATCAATTGCATAACATTTTTGTATTACAAGAAATGTATGCATGAAATAGCTATTGAAACTGTAATTAAGTAGCTGATTAAAAATGTGATAATAATTAATAGTATAAATTCTTAGCCTTCAAATTATTGAACACAATTAAATAAATATATAAAATATATAATAGAGAAAAAATAATCTGTATAATTTGTAACAAAAATATTGAATTATTATTACAAAACTTTGATGATAAAAATATTCTATATCAATCTGAAATAATAAACGAAAAACATTTATAGTAAAAAAAAAAATGTCGAATCATAATTAAATTACATTAATTGTATAAAACGCGTAATTTAATTTAAAATAAGAAGACATTTACACAAGTAGTTAAAGTTTTAATGAAAAACTTAAGAACTGATAATGAATTTTTAAATATGCTCAACAAAAACTTTCACGTTATGACAATGAGGATGTTCTTATAATATTAGAATTATAGCCTTGAACTTATCTAATGGACTTTCTTAACATTATTGTATGATAGCGATTGTGTGTGCGTGAGCGCGCGCTTTAAATATGTGGAAAATAAATTTCCTGTTAAATTATATTCGAAATTTTATAAATTTAAAAAACTTGAAATAAATGTAAGATATTCGAAATATTATGTAAACTTTTCGATAATTATTATGCAATATATATATATATATATATTATTGCCTTTTTTTTTTTTTTTTTTTTTTTTTTAATATAATCGGAAATTAAATATATAATTTTTCTGTTAGGATTCATCACACTAATCTTTCTGGTATATTCTTATTTGACGTAAACGATTTCATAATCTTTAATCACCGATCTTTAATCATCTTTTTCATTCAAAAATTTTAATTATGCATTTAAGAACTTTAGATGCCATTACGATTTCATGCTATATCCATTATTTATTTTATCTTATATTTATTAGTAAAGTTAAAGTCTTATCTTTCTGAATAATAATATTTTTCGTTACAATTATAAATTTAATGATATTTTTAGTAAATATTTTGCTTATATTATCACATTACAAGTAAATTAAACACTTACTTTTTTACGATTATAGTCAATCCGTAATATAATAATATTATCTGAATCCCCTAGTTAGTTCATTGAAAATGATATACTATGAATTAATTATTCCTAATAATCAAATGATTTGCATATTGGTAAACCTGATTTTTTTTTCAAGTATACATAGAAAAAGTTTCTAAAATAGGAAATATGGAGTAATTATTCATATGGAAAGCATTTTAAGCATCGCAAAAACCGTTGAAGACATAATTTAATTCATTATGTATTCTGAAGTTTTGATAGGCAAACAATTTTTTTCGGTAATTCTGTTATATTATATATTTTAATAATAAATTCATTTTCTACAAATTTCATTAAAAAACGTTATATGATAAAGTCAGATTGTCAATGATGGATAAACAAGAAAAATAGAGAATTTAAAAAAAGTCGAAAAATTAATGTAATGTTATTTGTATAATATTGATATATATATATATATATATATAGATAAATATAATATAGATAATATATATATATATAATATTATTTGTATAATATTGATTATAATAAGGATCGAAATGTGAAAAATTAAATCAAGCGAGTTATAAATTATGTATTCTTCGGAGATGTTGGAAAAGGTTTTCCTTGTCATCTAGACTTACGCAGTCGAGTAATCTAATAAGGAAATTAATATTGAGTATTGATTGTTTCTCTTTTTATACTCTCATATTACCTTTATGATCTCTTACATTTACAGTAAATTCTTGTCCAGTTTTTAAAATACAGTTAGAATTTCATTGATCCAACAAATATAAAACTAAATGACGTACACCACACACACGCACACGCGCGCGCGCGCACACACACACACTACTACTGGATTCCACTTTAATTTTGAAAGACATAATATTTTCCCGGTAAAACCGATAAAAGTAATTCCTCGCAACTTTCAATGCATAATCAACATTTCTCTATATACTTTCCCAAATGTGTTCTTGATAATCTCGTCTCAATTTTATTATCATTCTATAATCTAATACAATATGATCATCTATAATGTATGCTTGTATTGCATAATTAATAAATAAACAACGCTCTGAGCCATTATTTGTAAATCTGATTTATATATAATTTATATAACTGTAAAAAATTTTAATTTACTTATATAAAATTACGAAAAATATTATACGAAATTCTTATTTCATACAACTAACAATTGGATATCATAGTATAACAATATAAATTTAGACTGAACAATTAACAATATATAAAATAATAATTTATTCTGTTAAAAAATATTATAAACATAAAAGAATAAACGTAAAATTGATAAAATAAATTATTCATAAAAAAAAAAAATTCATAATATATATATATATATATATATATACATATGTTTGTTTTTTTCTTACAAAAAATTACATTTTGATATTCTAAAAAATTAATTTCTTACATTGAAGTCTTATTATGCTATTAATAATTTGTAATAAATTAGAATTTATACTCTGAAATATATACATTTAGAGTATAAAAATGTCTTCAACTAACT
The DNA here is from genome assembly GCF_000503995.2 of Ceratosolen solmsi marchali. NCBI lineage: Eukaryota > Metazoa > Arthropoda > Insecta > Hymenoptera > Agaonidae > Ceratosolen > Ceratosolen solmsi. The sequence continues at coordinate 188,603 of NW_011948448.1, forward strand.
TCCATATATATCTTCTAATGTTTGTAGAAGGGATAATTTATCCATACAAATTATATATCCTAGAGTAATGTTTAGTTTATGAACTTCATTCTATAATCGTTAGTTATTTTATGTTTTTCGAAATTTATCTGTACATTAATTTTGTGATCGCATTCAAGAAAAATGCAATGAAATAACATTACAAGTATGCATACGTGATATGAAATCTTTTCAAAATAATGTACGGAAAATTAAAATTTCATTTCATTTGTCACTCTTGTATGCCATGTGGTGATAAACTCCAACCGAAATTGCGTTCAAATTCAGTATTTCATAAAAGATTTTATTCAAATTATGTCGTGTAAGTTTTATGATGTATAGCCATGATATGAAAAAAAAATTATAAGTTCATTAATCTATTGTACCACTGGAGCATTAAATTGATATGAATAGAATCAAATCACGTTTTACTTTAGTCAGTATTCCAATCAAGTTAATTTAAATCACAGATTTTGCGGTATAAATTCATTAACATTATACTACTTTTTATGATAATATTTATTATATGTATATTTGAATGAACTTATTTATATTCATAATCAGTTTAATAATTTGATGCACAATGAAAAACTTTTATTTTATATAATAATTTTAAACATAAAAATAATATTATATCGATTAATTGTTGTTGTTGTTGTTATTATTATTATTATTATTATTATTATTTTAATTTCTTATTATTAATTTCAATAGATATACTAGAATAAATTTCATTCATTAATTCATACAAACTGTATAAATTTCGTAGATTATCTTTGAGTATACATAAATCTATATTTATGGAGATAAAAATATCCGTACAAAGAATTACCGAATCGTAGTATTAAAAAATTATTATTAGATATATAGGTGGAAATTTTGTTTATATAAATTCATTGAAAATAAGTTTTTCTTCAGTACTACATGTACTAGATTTTTATCGCGACAGTTTAAAATTACAAAAAAATTGTAATATATCTTATTTTGCATTTCTATTCGTAGAATGGAATATTAAGTAGGAAAGCGTATATTTGCGTATTTAATATGAATTTTTAATATAATAATTTACCAGCAATATAGTTGAATGATTTTTAAATATTTATCATTTGTAATTGAAAGAGAAAATATTATGCTGATATATATATTTTATAAGAAATAGAATAAAAAATAAATACATTATTTTATTTTTATTTTCAAATTAGCTAAAAGTTACAAAAGTAATTACTAATAATTAATATTTGTTTAACTTAAAATACAAATGAAATATTTGAATCATTGTTTATTATAATAATAGAATGGAACGATTATATTTTAATGCAAACGGTTCGATATTACAAATAAAGAAATATGAGTGCATAATCATGAATGTGTAAACACAGTAATGCACACAGGCATGGGTAAATACAGAGATAAACACGTGCATTTATAGACATATAAATATGTACTTATGATTAGGACAATAATGAAAAGAAGCATTAAATATCATTGTATAAATACTTATTTAATTCTCTCCTCCAATTTCGATTAAGACAGTGCTTATTCTTCCACATACGTCAGTATTGACTTTCTACATAAAATTCCAAGTCATTGTGAGTTTTATCTATAGATCGTAATGTCGTAAACCGCATTCTCGATATCTTCAGTCTAACAGGTTTATTGCTTTAATTACATTATTAATGATATATAAATTCATTTCAAAATCAAATTTAAACAATTATGATCATTTATTTTAGGAAAATATAAAATATGCCACAAAAATATTCAATCTTGTGCACAATTATTTAAAATTCTACCTACATATAATCTAATTCAATCTAAATATCACTGATATATCCGTAATATATCTTATGTATAAATTATGTTTTCATGCAATCAAATATACTATTTGAGAAATAATTTCTTCAATCACTTAATTCAAAAATAGTTACAGATGTTTTTTCATTTAAGTAAGCCTTAAAAAACATACGTAAAACATCAAACGTAATTATTTTATTAAAATCTATATAAACTCTATTTATTATACATTAATGTTTCATAATTAATAAGCCATGAGAAAATTTTATATTATTCATTTCATAATAAAATCGAAAAGCGCTTTTCGTTAACAATAAAATATTCTAGAAAGTCTATAATTTTTTACTCATTGGTGAAAGAAAATATTGTACGTGCTAACATAAAATTAAAATATATATTATTTTATATAAAATCGAGAGATACATTTTTTTTTTTCATTTAAAAATTTTTTAACTAGGCGTTAGTAAAGTTTTATGAATGAATTAATATTTATTAATATGATTTATAAAAGTTGGAATCTAAAAAATTCTATTTAATTTACAATATCATCCTTTTTATTGAACAATTCTGAATTTATACTATTGAATAAAAAATTTATTTATTTCTATTATAACATAAAATTCATTGAATTTTTATAAAACTTATATAATGTATAAAAGTCTCACATTTAACGTACATTTTATTGAGTTAAACACAATCTTAATTCATTATTTAATTAAATAATTTCTGATCAAAGTGATAAGTAATTTTTAATTACTCAATAATTAAATATGAAAATGATTTTAATTTCTACAAGTTTAATGATATTTTAAACAAATCAGTGACAACAATAATTAAATTAATTTAAACGATCTGCAATTTTAAACAATTTATTATCTTTCAATTTTCAACCTCAAAATTGATATATTTTTATGTAACAATGCTTTATAAAGATTTTCCCTTTCCTTTGAGACTATTCGAAAGTATGTTATTTATTTAATAGGTGTTAATTCCTTTTCAAAACTACTCTTATTACTAACGCGACCTGAAAAAACAATTATTTCATCAGAGGTGTGATCTCACATTAAATGAAATAGTACTATTCGTCTAAATATCTGAATCATCTAATTACATGTCTGTATTTTTGCTATTAATATGAGAGTTTATTCAGAATTTCTTTTTTAATCTAACATCTATACTATTAGAAATTATAATATATAACAAATAAAATTTAGTTAATATGCATATCAATTAAATATTCTCTTTTTGTAAAAAATGTAATATTTGACTTATGAATATGACAAAAATCTTATTTATATTTTATAAGTAAAATATTTTTTTATTCGTGATTGACAATCACTATAATTATATATATTACGGCTAATATACCAGAAACTATCCATTGTGCATGTATTCATATCTAGATTTCTAATTATAAATGTGAAGAGATGTTATAAAAACAACAACAACAAATTCAATATGAGTATATATAGACGATCGTCCGAATAAAAGAATAACTTTAATTGTATATTTGATATGAATTTTAAATCTCATAAATTAAATTAACACATATATGCATATAAGAAATTAAGAAGTATATCATTTTTATTATATCCTTAATGTAATAATAATCTTTTGATAAAAGAAATTCGAGAATTCGGCTGTTAAGCAATATGAAAATTTTTAATGTATATTATTAACTCACTACGCAAAATATAAGAAACAACGACTTGTCAAATTGAAAAGAATATTTCCATTTCGATAAATATTAATTGCGTGCTTTTCGAACTTTTTTTTTTTTTTTTTTTTTTTTTTTTTTTTTTAACATAATAAAAACTTCTATAGTATATTATTTAATGCACTCACAATTTTATTTACTTTGAAAAATGTTGCTACACATGCTTTATTGATGACAGTGTTGCCTAATAATCGTCGAAAATAATACACGTTTAATTGTAAAATGTCTTAATATTCAATTTTCATTCAATTTATCAATTTATTGCTGTTAAATATCATAATGCATCTAACAGAACGTCTATTATAGATTTAAATCGTATATAAAATACTAATAACTGCTTAAAAAAGAAATAATTGCCGATGAATATGCAGATTATAACAAAAATAAGCTTTTTAGAATAAACATAACGTATAATAATGTAACAAGGAAAGGTGTAATAATGTATTCGATCGCACTAGAATAATGCAGGATATAATTGGAAGGCATATGGAATATTCAAAATAATAAACACTATTCTATAACGACGCATTGTTAAATATTGATGACACAACGTCGCATATCTACAGCAACTGTCAAATACATTCACAGAAATTCCAACTCTCCGAAACTGTCAGTCATGGCGTGCAGATTCCTATTTCGGTATGCCTGCAATCATTTACATGCTTAAAGAAATAAAGTATTGTCCTCGATCGAAGCAAAAGAAGACGTGACGAAGATGCAAAAACAATCGTTCCGCATACGAGTGACAGAGTTTCAACGATCTGAGTCAGTCCGAGTATCCGGGCAACCGAGGCAAATCGTAATGACGCAAGATTCGCCGAGTGACGCTTCCAAAATTACAACAGCAAGGTCGACGACGACGGCTCACCCAAATTCAGATACTTAAGTAGTTCAACTTAATTGGGCGTTAATTGATTTTGGTTAAGGTGCTTTAAATAAACGGGGATGTTCGATAGCTTTATGCCTTCCTGGCTGTTTATTATATAGTTCGAATGTGTTTGAAAAATACATTCAAAGTTTATAAAGAGAATTTTTTTAGATTTAATTTCATATAAAATATAACATGTTATACGTATATTAATACGTTTATTTAAAACATATGTATATATTCATAGTAAACAGATATTGATTTAAAAAGGAATTGTAATTAATTCATCACTTTATTTATTGTACGCTATAGATCTAAAAATTAACTCCCGTGAGTTTTCAAAGTATAATGTAATTACTGTAAAACAAATATTCAAATAAGTCATTTTTTCAATATTTTTATTGGCTGTTATTTGCAACTGTTACGTCTGATGAATTAAATAAGATTCGCAAAATTAATGTCATAATTTTCTTTTAAATTATATGAATGCATTATATTGTAATAAAGACTTATTTGCTTATCATTAGGATTTTTTAAATAAACATAGAATTTAAAAATATGTAAAGCTATGTTCATTGATGAGCAGAAAAATATATTAACCACTTGTAAATAAACAATAAATTGTAATTTTTATTTAAATTATTAATAAATTTAAATTTTTGATAAATTACTTATACAATTATAATCTAAGTAATCTGAGTGCAAAATTGTAAATGAGCGAGCTTCATCGTAGATATGATGTCCAGCAGTAAATTTCAGAAAAACAATTTGTCACAAATAAACTAAAATATTTGATATTCTTATACATGTTATTCAAGAATGACTTAAATAATCAATATTAATGATAAAATTATTCTTAATTAAAAAATTCCTGAATGAAAAATTAATTTTAGAGAAAATAAATGTTTAAAATTTCATATTGATATTGAGCAATTTTATCATTATTTAAACTACATTTTTATTCGTATTTAATTTTTCTAAATCTTGTTTTACAAGTGCTGTTTTTAAAAGTTGTACTGTTACATAACCGTATCATTATTCAATTATTAGTAAAATTAAGTGACCTAGTGTAAATTATAAATTGTTAATAATAAATAAAATGATTATTTAATTTTAATTATTTGATTTTAGCATTTAGTTCTTTTTAACAAAAATTATTAAAAAAAATATATATATTATTAAAATTTATATACATTATTTAAAACATTTTTCTTATCATTTATCATCATAATATATAAGGAATAAATCCTCTTCGGTTTAATCTTCCGATTTTTATTTTCTATATAACATAAAAACCAGTATTGTGAATACTATAACTCTTGATTTAATTAAATATTTAAATTTTGTTCTATGAAAAGTTTGTTTAATTTTAAGTCCAATTAGATATTGAAATTTCTTATAAATGAGGTAAAATCTTCAACGCATTAATTTGTTGAATTAAATTTTTCAATAAAATGTTTAATATCATCGTGATTTTTTTTTATTATTCGAATTAATTTGCACATGTGCCAATTATATTATGTTGTATAATATAATCCTATGGACATATAATATACAGATATGTAAAATAATTATAATACATCATATAAACACAAATATCAATTATATGTGTGTGCAATGAGTTCAAAAGACTTGAAACTTATTTATTTAACACAAAAACCCTTTTATGTTGCTCTATTTTCATATTATACTTAACATTTTAAATATTTAAGTATTCACAAAAATGCTTTTAAATAAATAATGTTGCATATTTGAAAATTATGTACAGTATTCAAAAGTATCAATTTAAAATGAAATTTCTTGTAGAAATTATATACGAATTTTCTTTTGAACCATCTATAAAATAAATAAAACATATATTCAACAAAATAGCTGGCTAGATTTTGTTTTAATATAATTATTCTTATAAAGATTACAAAAACTATAGAATTAATTGTTGTACATTTATACAATTCTATATTCTCAAACAGTTATTTTTATTTTATTGTTTATATTGAATTTAGAAATGTATAAACTTCGTAACTAGACATAAAAAAATCGCTGATCATATTGCTTTAGAATTTGTACATTTTGTTTCTACATTTGCATCCGGAATTATTCGAATAATTTAGTTCAATTCGGAAAGCAATATTAATATCTAAAATACTTAATTGTGCTTCAGATTATGTCATTTTTAAGAAATTATAATATGCTTTACAATATTTGCAAAAATCAATTTAACGTTTGAGGAAGGTAAGTGTTGTATAGGTAAATGTTTATAAATTTGTAATATCAGCGCTTCGTCTATTGTAACAAGGTGATATTTTTGTTACAATTAATGCGTGACAGACTAATTAAAATGGTGTTAACACTTGTAATGGTATTTTCCAATCGATAATTCGTTGTCATTGTTTACTGTTACTAAGCATTATTGGTTTCTTATTAAATATACGAATAAGAACAATTACGCGATGACTCGCGTTTATTTACAATATTTACAAGTTATTTAAAAACCATTTCAAATTTGCGATTTAATTTTCTTTGTTTATTACTGTTAAAAAAAGCATTTAATGTTACTAGCAGTTCGTTATTGCTTATAATAATATATTGGTCATTTTTAGACCTCTCAAACGATAAAATGCTCAATTCATGGGTATAGATAATCGAGATGTTTAAGATTTTAAATTACATTGTTGTATCTAACAGATCTAGCATTCCAAAATTGCATTTCGAAAAAATATTAACATCCCTTTATTCATATTGAGTGCATTGTTAATGAATTGTTTATATTATTTGTAGGTTTTCAAGATATGACGATTTTGACAATTCCAAAATTTAAATAAATTCGTTTAATTTACGAAAATAATATCACATTATAGTGTCAAATATACGTGATATTCATTTTACCCAACAATGCACGAAATCACGTATATAAAAATAATTTCAGTTATTTTATATTTCATTTATGAATTAATTCTCGATAAACTTTATTACCGAGTTATTAAAACTATATTCATGATTAATTAAATATGAAAAATAATTATTATGGCACTGCATTTTCTATATATTCATAAGTTATGCAAAAGTAAATCAATTTTTTATATTTTATTTATGAAACATAAATTTATTCATTTTTTCATTCGATGTGCAAGTATTCAATTGTCATTTGGTAACTGTAAATTTAACGTCATAAAATATACGAAATTCTTTCTATTCTATTTTCAAATTATGTTACTATTAAAGAATCTCATAATGTAAGGTTAAAATTAAAAAAAAAAAAACTATTTTTATAATTCATTAAAGATTTAAAAAGAACAAAGAAAGAAACGATTGCCATTGTTAAATCATTTGGTCATAACTTAATCACATTTCTGCATTTGAATTCTTATTCTATCCTATATCGACTGGCTTGTCCACCACCGCATTAAACAATTCACTTTATCTTAATCACTATTAAACTAAATATACCACTATTAAATATAAATTAAAAATAACACTATTAAATCATTACATTTGACTGCACATCATTCCATGCACTGCGCTGTACATTAGGCCCTGAAGTTTCAATGTTGTATGAGTATTTTTTCTACTATTATCTCTTATTTTTTACTGCTTCATATTAATATATTTTGTAGCTGCTTTAGAAAATATCGGATAATGATTACAAGTTTAATATCCACTGTTTATTCGACTTTGCTTTGTTCTACAACAATTAATGAATGACGTAGCTGTTGCCTCTCTTCTATACTCATTTACTTTAACTTCATTGCTCTGACGTATTTTAGCGCAATAATAAAATGAGTCTTTCATTTGAGAATTCGACAATAGCTTGTAACAAAAGTTTACTAGAAAATATTATCAAGTTTGAATACAAACATCGCATTAGATATTAATAAAAGTCATTTTATAAGGAAACAATGTTTTGAGAAATTCGTTCATTTATTTTATAAACTATACGAGTTTATAATAGAAATTTTAAATATAAATGCATATTCTACGTAACTGAGAATACTAAATTCAATTATATAAAAGAAAATGTAGAAATAATGCATCTATGCACCACCATTTAGTTATTTACAAACTTAAAATTTTGATACTTACTCAAATTTTTTAAATTGTCAATAATAGTTGGTGTCAAATTATTATGATAAATGGTATATAAAGCCACAAGTATTTAGTTCTATCTTCATTAAGATAAAATTGGTTTAAAGTAAAATTATACAATTTAATATATAGTTTCACTTAAATTTAAGCATAAACTCCCTCTTCACACTTTAATTCTAATAAATGAGATTACATTTTGCAATTATAGTATTTAAATATCGTTCTGCGACAAAAATATACAAAAAAGTATTGAATTTTATTCAAATTAAAAATTAATTTTATAAGTAAAATAAAAATATTCAATATTACGTAAATGATATATAAAAATAATAAGGTTTTATACTTGTATGGAAGCTAACCGAGGTTAACACTATTTTTTAATAATGTTTGGTTTCATAATCGTTTTCAATTTTTCTTGATATCTCAATAAAAAGTAAGTACTGTTAAGTATATAATTCTTTCTTATTTGCACTTTGTAATGAATAATGAAGAATAGTATAAAATTTTTTACTTACTTCGAAAATTATTTGAATATATAATAGTAAATATTCCAAATTCGAGTTTTGTACTCTGCGAAATGTGTATGTAGTTCCGTTCATATATATATATATATATATATATATATATATATATATGCCATTTGCGTAAGTATGTATGCGTGGATGTATATGTATACACAGGAGTGAGCACATATGTGTAAGAGTGCTTATGCGAGAGCACCTTTGCATTAGTGTGTACGTATGTTTGTTTATGAACCTTTGTATGGGAGTGTGTAAATGTGTATGTGTACTTCATTAGACTGATAAAAGTATGAAGATATGTTTCTATGTTTAGACATATTTTTTTTATATTTCCTAATATAATTTGTATAAAGATATATATATATATATATATATATTATAGAAAATTGTGAATCTCATTGTTTTCATATCATATGCATAATGGAAAAAATCTTTTTTACTATTTGTTATAAGCCGCATGAAAAAAATTTGAGTAAGTAGACATAGTTGAAGAATATATTGTAAATATCTATTGAAAATAAATTTATTTCATTTTTTCATTATAGTAAATAGAGTAAAATAAAATCTAATCTCTAATTATTAATGTAAAAGCTTTCATAAAGTTTATACATAATTATTGTTTAGTTTTCTTTTATTATCAAATGTAAATGAAAATATTTGAAATATTTTAATGTAAATTATAAAGTGCTTATTAATCAACGAAATAATAAAAAAATAAGTTCTATTTTTGACCGAGTATGATCAATAATTTGATTAGTGTCCATTTTATTGGATGATTAGTTGGGAATTTTCTAATGATGATTGTAAAATTAAGGATAATAGTGTTAATCTCGGTCAACATAGACATAGAAAGAAAACTAAAGATTATAAAATAAGATTGGAAAATTAGTGTCCACACGCACATACATATATGTCTCAGAAAACTTTAACTTACACATTCAGATATGAAAAAATAAAAGAAAATATGACATTTGAAATATGAAAATATAACCATGAAACTTGTTATAAATTATTCTAATAATAATTGTTACTTAATTCAGCAACATGACTCGAACATCATAAAGATAAATTTCACTTTTGTTAAAAAATTAAAATTCCGTTTAATTTCTATAAAATCGAATCTCTAGTTTTATTTTTATTTGTTTGTCTATTAGTTTACATACTTAATAGGAATCTACAGATATCAAACGTGTTATATATATATATATATATAATATATATATATATATATATAATATATATATATATATATATATATATAATAATAATAACCAAGTTAAATTATTTTTTTATCTAATTAATAAATTATCATTTTGAAAAACCTTTTGAATACTGAAATTATTTCTTCAGGCCCAATTCATTTAAAAATAAAGAAATTAAATTCAGTCAATTTACTTTATTTACCAATATAATAATTAGCATCTTGTAATTTACAAACCAATTTTTATAAGAGAATTTCATAAACATATCAAAGTAAATATGCTTAAAAAATACAACAATATAATATGACCAAGATTTTTTTTTTTAAGTGCTAAAAATATTATTAAGAAATTCGTATTATTATACTATAGGACAAAGCTAATTTACGATTGTTACAAGTTGCACGAAACGAAAGATAGAAGATGTAATAGAGGAAGATACTAGAAAGATGGGTCACGTTAGCAAAAGACATACGAGTCGCTAGTGCGTCGCACAATGTCAACGAAATTATTTACGTCGCACGCAGAGGAAGATTGTGCAGTCGTTAGTTCGTACAGGTCGTGCTGTTCCAGTCGTCTCATCGCGTCAAGTGATTTAAGCATTCTATCTAGATACGAAAGAGAAAAAGACAAAAGAATGGTGTGAATAATATGTATTGAAGTTTTGTTAAATTTCATATTAAAATATGAAATTTTAATAAAACTCCATATAACCAATACTTTTTCTATAACTTCAATAACTTGAAAAAACTAACTATCGTTACATAATAATGGATTAGTGATTTAATTCTTTAATTAATAAAAATCACATCATCTTTAACTGTGTAAATACATAATATAGGCAACTTATATTTAGAATTTTTTATGCCTGCTCATTTAAAAAATATGTCGATCATTAAACAATTGAATAATTCCGTGAAAAAGTTTTATATTTAAAAAGTGATTATCACATTATTACAATTATTTCATAATACATGTTTTTGCCTACATAAAATAGCTATAATAATATAGCTTGAAAAAATGTTACCAATGCTTATACATTTCATATATATGGAAATATCACAATACCATTCAATAATTGCTTCGTGCAAACAAAAATTGTTCCCAATTACAATTATACATTACCTGTAAAATTATAAGGGCTTGAGAATTGATAATTTTTTTCTGCTCAATCTTGATTATCTAATATATATGTTAACGTAATTTAGTGCAGTAATTTATGTTAAAATGCAAATCTCATTAATTCTTAAAATGAATAGAAAATTTGATATATAAACAATTTTTTCTTTATGAGCATATTTTTCAAATTCTATTTATATAAAAGAAAGTTTTACATTGGTGAAAAATATAATATCTATGTACTTACCTGAAAAATAAAATACCTAACATATATAAATACGAATTATTTATTTTATAACGTAATATTAGCATTTAAATTAAGTTTATAAATAAATTCAATTCAATTTAAAAAAAAAATGCAACATTTTAAATCCTATATTTATATTTATTTATTTCCTATATTTTACACTCACGTCGATTCAAATTTTAATGATCGCGATTACAGACTCTTTTTCACAGGCATAATACTTAATTTATATAAAATATTTATTATATTAATAATAAAGTGATTAAATAGTAATTATAAAAAATGAAATTAAAAGCATAAATACGTATTCTAATACTTGCATATTGTTAACTTACATTTTTTTTTTAATAAAAATGAATATATTGATATTTGATAAATATTAAATAAGATCAAGTTAGGTATATATATATATATATATATATATATATATATATATATATATATAAATATATTTTAGTGTGTTTTTATAAACAAATATAAAAATATATATATTAAAATATTTTATCGTATGTTTTTAAACTGAAATCTAAAAACAAAATTGAACATCATCGATTGACAATAATTTATTAGAAGATGTCAATAAATCGACGAATTTTATGAAAATACAGTTTTATTAATAATATAATTTTTAAAATAATATTTTTATTATTTTGTAACATAAACCCAAGTTAATAAAAAAATCAATGCTGTACAATATTAAATATATTTTCTTAATACTGGATTATTTTATCAGGTATATTAAACGAGTAAATTGATAAATTTTAATTTAATTTTGTCATATATTATAGAATTTCAGAGAAAAAATATAAATCCATTATTGATCTTACTTTAATAAATATGATGATTGGATTTTTATAAGCTACCAAAATTTAATAATAAAGTCAATATAATAAAATTGTTTAATCATCGATGTAAATTTTATTAATCATAATATATAAATAATCATACGCTGACAATAAATGAAACAATAAATTTTTTAATATTAATTTATAAAAATATTATGTATTTATATAAATGAATATTATCGTTGATTTCAAGTTTGTTATTTAATATTTAATTATTTGTATTTATACAAATAAACTATTACGAACAGATGAACTTACGAAAATAAGATCATTTCATAGAAAATATGTGAATTTACTATGACATATAATTTATATTGAATTGTTTATGTTATATTTATATTATACATGATGTTGCATATTTATCAGATAAAAAATAATTAATGGAATAATTTACATTTTCCAACGTAAATTAATGTTGACAAATCTGATTCACAGTCGTTATTATAATCGCAATCGCTGACACCAAACTAAGGTTGATTAATTATATAATGAAAAAGAACAAACTGTAATTATACAATGTTTTACTCTATTCATATCTATATTTATATCGTTTATACAGTCATGTTGTTTATAATGTTTCTACAGATACGGATACTCCAAAGTAAATGTAAAATTTTCCATGTAATTATTATGTGCAACTATTATCGGTAAAAATCTGACAGATCCACGTTTATTTATTACTTATATTTTTCGTAAACATACAAACGTATTTCATGATAACATGTTTCGGGAGCAAAAATTTTAAACTGATGCATCGCTATGCTTGATAATACAATTACATAAGTTAATAATACGTTTTTAATAGCTATTCAACATAAACGTTGCAAGAGTGCAAAGAAAGAGATTGGCCATTAACCCTCTTACGCGGTGTGCCGTGACTCATGAATGTGGTCATAGCTTTGACCAAAAAAAAAAAGTTTACTTTGCTTGATTTATAGCACATTACTATTCAGGCAATTAAGAATAATAATATTCTGTCTGGATAATCGTTTGTTATTTTTGTTTTTGTTTTTCTTTTTGTTTTTGTTTTTTGTTTTTGTTTTTTGTTTTTTGTTTTTTGTTTTTTTGTTCTTTTGTTTTTTTTTCTTCAACAATATTAACAATAGTCCGTTGAATTGATGAGCATAGTTTTAAAATTCTTAAAAAAAATACCCGTACAAAATACTCAAGTAGATGTGTGAAATAATTTTGCGAAAAATTTTAAATATACAGCTGATTAAATAATAACGTTTAAAACAAATTATTCGAAATTACATTTACAATTATTGTTTATTTGTATTAATTGTAGCAATTAAATAAATGTAAGTGTCTTATTGAAGGAGAAATTAATTGACAAAGACGTTTAAGAGTTAATTATTATACAAACGAAAAATATACTTCATAGGTATAATAGGCATTGTACATACACATATGCATTCATACATATATATATATATATATATATATATATATATATAATTGTGAAGTTAATTTTTTGTTATATTTCCACTTATATCCGGTTCAAATATTAACAGAAAGTAATAGCTTTCTTCATCAAGTTAATAACTCGTATAAAATAGAAAATTAAAAGTAACCTATCTGTAACAATCTCTATATCGATTAATGACTATTTACTGTACATTGTTTTAATCGTATAAATTAATCAATTTTGTTTACATTTACTTATTAGTTGTTATATGATAACGAATGTCTAATTTTATAATTTAATTGTACAATTGAACACACGAAGTACCAACGCGCAAGGGGCCAACGTCAATGAGCAACAAATATAGATGCATAAACGTATTTTCCCCTTAGATATTTATAACTTTAACCTCATCGTATTTTAATATTCTAGCATTTATCATTCCATGCAATTTAACATCGAAATCGAAATTTGACGTAGAAACACTTGAATCCATCGAGTCCCTGTCTGAAGAGAACGTATAGGCAGGAGAAAGCAGTAAGCGTATTACCGGATACGAAGTGTCTTAGATTAGCCTCCCCCAACAAGAGAAGCCATTTACGCACAGCAATCTCCCGCTTTCCCTCCTTCCGCTACTCAATTCCGTTAATACGCTCTCTCTCTCTCTCTCTCTCTCTCTCTCTCTCTATCTCTCTCTCTCTCTCTCTCTCTCCCTTCCTCTCTTCCTTTAATATCTTTCATCAATTTTTTTTTTACTCAAAGCTTATTTATCTACCCAGATGAGGATCTAATATAATGATGTCGACGAGAATTTATTGGAGAAAGGTGAAGAAAGTTTAATCTACTGCACGTTTGTAAAAAATATGTTCATATACTACCCATCGTCCACCATCCACTCCTTTCTCACTTTCCCACAGTATGAACAAAAATTCACATACTACTATTGAAAATATCAATATTAATCTATCAATATCTTTTTCAAAACTCCGTGTTGTTGAAATTGTAAGAAGACGCAATTAATCTTCAAAAGTCTCTAAGTTTTTGCGTATAACACGTGGCGCTGTATATTTGTCAACGACTAATAAAAAAAACTTAATTAAATGCAACTTAATATAATTGTATATTAGTCAAACAAATAATCTAAAATCATATTTAAGTATCTATTTGCAATACAAAAATTAATTAATTTAATAAGACTGCGTTATAGAGATAAAATGAAAATGAAAAAATCATCTATTACGCATAATAATTATAAAACTGTGTATTAATCATTCGTGTCTTTCTTTATATTAGAATTACGTACCTTTGTTGCAATTTGCATAGAATATTTGGCATAAGTGATATTAATATCGATCAACAAATGTTAATATATGGAATATTATTAAATCGTAAAGCATAACAGGGCAAAGAGTAATAATGAATATTTCATTGAAAAAGAGAAAAAAATGCTTGTAATATCGACAGTCTTGAAATCGCTCGAAAGCAGCTCGAGAAGATGAATTTGAGTTCTCTATCGAGCATTTAATAATTAAAGTTACGATCGCTAATTAATTATTTCGTATAATTGTAATTATCGTGAGACTATCGATATTTAGATAAAATTCTAGAGTTGTATTTCTGCCGCATATTGCGCAATGGCAAACGAACATCGTGTAGTATAAGTTTTAAAATGAAAAATAAAGGATAGATGTGATAAAATTTCAACCCTCGAGCTAACTTGATTCGCCGACTCTTAATGTCAGTACATTATCAGTTTCTTGTTCGGTAAGTTGGGTATGAAGTAAGTTGAATGCGTATACAGAGTATACAGAATACGACATGAGCATTTAAAATATTATACATCGACTTTTATTGACATTACAAATGGTCTGAATACAAGAAGGAAGTTTACGACGAACCATTCAAATTAATTTAAATCTATTGAAATCATTTAAACGTCTTGGAACTTAAATTCTTCTTTTTATTCTTTGTTGTTGTTGTCGTTGTCGTCGTCGTCGTCGTCGTCGTCGTCGTCGTCGTCGTCGTCGTCGTCGTCATCGTTGTTGTTGTTGTTGTTGTTTTGTTTATAACTTATTGAACACAAATGTTTGTAAATTATTGTAAAAATTACTCAGAATATGTAATAATCAAGGAAAATTACAGATAGTGATTCGAAATAAATGATAAATGTCGAACTTATGTAGAACTCATTCGAAAATTACGAATAACATATACGCACATAATATATGGTTTTATTATCGCAAATGTTGCTTGTTAGCCTTCTCCGTGCCGTCCTCCTTCTCTTTCATTCGTCCATTAATCTATTGCGCTTAAAGAAAACTTGGGTAGTGAAAGAGGCTACTATCGGAAGGACAATGAATAAGGATGAGAGGATCGTGGAGATGGAGGTTGATATGCCTTTGAGGGAGAAGTCCGTTTATCCCCATTTCTGGAAGAGTCCGACCCGTTGGCATCGGCAGTTGGAGCCCCAGAGATTACAGCGGCAGCTCGAGCTGAAGCAACAGTCGTTGGGCCGGTGATCACAGTTTCCATTGCGTCGAACGCATGCGCGCCTGAACATAGAGATCCACGAGGCACGTCTATTCGAGATTAAGGAAATCGAGAGAGGCTCTTTCGACGAATATTTACACAGCGAGACATCCAGTAATTTAATTTTAATTGGCACACGGAAATAACATTCAACAATTGTTCCGAGCGGAAATTCAAAGTTTCTTTCTTTCTTTTCTTTTTTTTTTTTTTTTTTTTTTTTTTTTTGTTTTTCATGTTCTTTTTGTTCTTATTGTTCCTTATGTTCCTTTTATAGTTTTCAATATTAGTTGCGTGAGTGAGTATATATGAGAGAAATTTATGAGATTCTAGTTTACTCGATAGAAATTCTATTTACTCGATAAAATAACGCTATAATTTCTCAAGAAATACAATTCTGCGTAGAATATTTATTTATAGATCTGCAAGCAGATAGATTTGCTTTTGAAAATATGATGATTATGCATTTAAAGACAACGCTAATGTGTCGAGGACAGCAAGTAAAGTCAAAAATTTTAATTCGATAATTACATTTACATTATTTCTAAATCACTAGAAATGTCAGTTCTTAAAAAGCAAAATTATTATTAATGTTGACTTTCGGAATTTTTATGTATTTCATTTTGAGAATATTTTAATATTATATGGGCATATTAAAAGTAAACCTCAGATGGAAGAGATTTTCATCCAATGAATTCGGAAGTTCGAAGAAGTTACATATTATTTGCATTAATGACTATTTAAAATACAAACCCCTCTAAAATTTCATATAAATCTGTTCTTATACAATTAAATTGATATCAATGGAAAATAATAACTTTTGTAGCTTATGTTATTATAAAATAAAAGTTATTACATAACTTGTTATCGTTGTACGTGAGTCTAACTTAATGAAAAATTACAAAATTAGATTAATTTTGTACAATTATAATGTTAATAATTATAATAATGTTACAATTAATTATTGCACAGAATTAATTATGAATGAATTGTAATAATATTAAAAAGTAATATGTTATTGGACATAAACTACATTTATCAAGATTTAATTAAAACAACTAACATCACAAATTCGCTTGGATGATAATTCACATTAACTTTGAATTTCAACTCGGAAAATACGTATATCAACTTATTCACGTATATAGCTATAAAGACAAAAACAAAAAACAAAAACAAAAAAAAATAAGAAAAAAAAAAACAAAAATAATATTATTCTTATATCATTATCGATTATATTGTATTGTATAAACGAAATCATAAGACTAAATTATGTTTTACAAAATATATTCAGTAATAAAAATTTGTAATAATTATGCATACATAAAGAACGTTACACCTCAAGAAAATAAATACATTTATATAATGATCTTTGTATAATAAATAACTCGTATGAAGTGAAAAGGTACTAAAACTTCATTCGGGTGAAAAACTTTTTCATGCCTATATTTTATACGAGTAGAAAATCGTTTTTAATATTTTATCGTTACACTTAAATCAAAGATATTTTTTGCGCTCAACAATATATTTTCATTCTCGTAAATTTAAAAATAAAGATTTATGATATTAGAGGATTTGCCATGCACATTTACTCTCGTAAATCTGGTCATAGAAATTATATGCTTACTTTTGTTGAACAGCATGCATTAGATTCTCCAATGTATTGTCCGAATAGTCTATGTCCGACGTAAAAGCTTCTTCGTCTACAAAATAATGAATAAATATTATGTTCGAAATATGTATTGTATTAAAGGACACAAAAACCTTTTCCATTTTTTCATAATCTGTTAATACTTTAATTTTCAATAATAAAATTTACATTTAATATAACCTTATAAACTAATCTATATATATAAATTATAATATACTGTTAAAAGTGTTTTACTTACATCAATTATTTAAAATAACTTTCATATATTTAATAACTATACGAATATCAAATTACCAAGTTCATAAAATCTTGTATTTAATATTTAAATGAAATAAATGTAATGATAAAACAACTAGATAAGATAAAACTACATTCGTATATAAATGTTCAAACAAATTCTTAAACATAACTAAACAAGAATAAAAAAAAATTTGAAATGATTCTACACGAATATTTTATGCTTATATCTACGCTTGTAAACTTTATGATTTATGCTTGAATTTGCTTGAATATAGGAGATTTTTACTTTCTTCTTGATTTACAAATTGCTACACATGTATAAAATTAACATAAATTCAATGAAATAATATATCATTTTGTGAAATAATCCAATTTCTCGCTCTCTCTCTAACTTTTATTATATGTATACGTATATGTTCTTATAAGCACTACGCATACCATTAAATCAATTGCTTGAAAATTTGAAAACATCACGAATCAGACAATATTAACCGTTAAAACAAAATTTATAGGTGAGAAAAAAAAATTGTCAAAACCTACCGAAATTCTATAGAGATATATAGATATTTAAGTAGTTGGACGATACTTTTTTATATAATTCTTATAAAAAATTGTATATTTATATTATTTCTATTGTATCGATTATCAATAATTAAGAGAAATGTAATAAGACGATTAATTTTATTCTAAATATTTGAACTTTAAAATTAAAATAGAGAATATTACGACAATATTTTAACATATAAAGAAATTTATTTACAAATATATATATATATATATATATATATATATATATATATGGTGTATATAAACGGTTTAATATAATCCCATAAGAAAAGTACAAAATATTTTCTCTAAAGGAATTTACTTCACGTGTTTTTACTCCAATTATTTAAAAATTTCACTTAATAATTTGATAATATCGTAATTAAGTAAAATTTATTTAAAACTGAATCTATATCATTAATCTAGTAAAATTTATTTATTTAAATTTTTCTGTTTATTAATTTCAAAATATTCTTTCTTTATTATATAAACTTAACGGATTAAATAAGGATTATTTGAATACAGTATAAAAATAATATTAATATTTCATATTATATTTATTTACATTACTTTACTACGAAAATAAATAATATAAACTGATAAACATATATATTCAGCAAATATATATTATGATTATACGATAATGTTTAGTTTTTTCTTTTTTTCTGTATAAATAAATTCGACACGTTTTACGTTAATACGTTATCATGCACATATTCATATATTCATTCATACATAGTAAAAACTATCTGATAATTTCTTTATATTGATTTAGATGTTATCTAAATTATATAATATTTACATGTCATCTGAAATTATATAAAAATATAATACTTGTAATTTTAGAATTAATTTTTAATATGTATAAAAAAATATAACACAAAAAAGTAAAATGAAATTTAAAAAATTATTTTGTAAAAGTATTATTATTATTATTATTATTATGTTAAAATAAATTCTTTACAAGTTTAATTAAATTTAACGTATTTCTCGTAATTATTTCATTCTCTTTTACTAGATTTCATTATAGGTTCATAATTAAATTCGTATACCGTGAGGTGTTTGTTATGATATATTATAATTGATAATAACTGCCTAAAAATATTTCGTATTAAAGCTAATTCACTATTCTTACTATAATATACTAAACATAATAATTAAATTATATGGTTGTGATACCATCAGCAAACGAATATAACATATTTTCCCCAACATAGTTTCAAATGATTTTATTACGATTTAACGTGAAACGCATAAAGATTATTATTTTTTTCCAATACATTAAGAATCGTAATAAATACACATTGTCATATCAATAAAACTAACATGAAATCAAATATTTAACTAAAATAATAAAATGGTCATCATTAAATCACTGAGCTACTATTTAAATAATATAAAATATTTTAAATATATGTCAATATATATTTTATTATTAATGCGTTTAATTTGTAAATAAATATAATAAGAGATGAGTTTACACAAAGAAACCACTTCAACCTATAAGCGAAATAAGCGAAACATTTTTGTTTATTTTTATCTTTTATTTAATTTTTTTTTTTTTTATTCTTTTATATTCTTTTATTTTTTTTTTATTCTTTTTTTTTTTTTTATTTTTATTTTTATTTTTTTTTTTTTTTTTAGAAATCACAGTTAAAAACATAATACAACTGAAAAATTAGATTCATTTAAAATATAAACTCTTATAGATTTATTACATGCAATATTTTATATATTTAATCAATTTCTTGGCAACTTTTAGTATTTCATATCTGTTACTCTGTCATTAGATTCATTAATTTTATTTTATCAATACCTATTTTAAATTAATACTACTCTAATACATTTCAACGATATCATTTGTTCCACTATCATTTATCACTTTTGTGTAACTTTTTTTTCTCTAACATTAGATTATTGGAATTTTTAATAAATCTAATTCAAGTTTGTAAATTAAATAATAAATTTTCATATAACATTTCGTTCGATAAAATATTTTCCTAACAATATTATCATTAATGAATGTACTAAAACCATCTAAAAATAAATAGAGATACATTAAAATATATATAGTAAAAGTTGTTTAATTTTAGTCATATCAACATTGCATTCAAATTATTTTTAATTTTTTTAAATTTGGGTTATTAATTTTTTAGAATAATTTTAACAATTATTATAATATGTATAATTCGTAATATGTAAATATAATCCATGTTGTTAGCATTCATTTATAGAGAGAACAATTGTATAGAATAGAAATTTAATAATTAATTTGTTGATACATATTAATACTATTTTTCATGATTGATATAATAAATGAATCGATAAATTATTGATTTACTTTAGAAAGCAAAAGAAGAACAATATTAATGTTTATTAACTTGATAATGTTTATTAATTTGATAGTGCTTGTTAGAAATTATTTCTTCTTAGCTGTCAATATTTCCAAAACTTGTCATATACTGTGTTATTTTCAATTTTTCACTGTCCGTTATGCAAAATATTTTAATTGATTTCTATTTTTCATAAATTTAGATTTAGTTTCATAATAGTAAAAAATACAAGATTTTATTTTATGAAATTATAATTATTTTAGTTGCTTCGGTAATACTTTCATGCTGAAAATAAGATATCAATCAATTATCTTAAAAATGTTTAAATCAAATATCTAATTATTAATTTACATGATTTCGTTTGTAATGATATAATAACGTGCTTTAAACACATGAAAAATGTCTATAATAGATTTATTGAAAATCACTACCCTCGAAATATTATCAATTTCAAATTAAATCAAATTTAAAATACAACTATTTAAACACAGCATACAACCTACACAATTTATATCATTGAACATACATTCATGTACCATTCGAATGCTTTTAAAATAGCATCACAAGCGTTCAAATGTAAAACCTCTTCAATTATAATAAATGAACTAGCAAAAGTTTATGGCTTAATTCTATAAATACCTGCTGTAATTTGAGGATGGATCGTACATAACAATTATAATGACATAAAACTGTTAAAAATGACCGAATGAATCATTAAAGTAAATGAAATATTTTTATGAGCAGTTAATTTTTAAACATATTATTATTAATAAATAATTTATCTGTATTGCAGTATATAATCAATTAAATATCAAATATTAGTATATATGAATAGAAGTATGATGAAGAGTTTTGTTATTAATCAATCTAGTAATCACAGATGAATAACGTAAACGCGAAGAAAGGGGCGAAGCCCACGACCTGCCCAATATAACTTGACACTATTTATTTATAATCTCATCTAATAATTATCCGCAAATCGATAATAATAATGTTAAACAAGAATCCTCACCATCATCGAAAAACGGACCGGCGCTGATGCTCTCGGCAAAGACGAAAATGCCGAGACAAATAAATCCGATAAAACCAATCTTCATATTCTTCACTGTGTTTGAAATTTTTTTCTGCCTAAGATCTCGAAATGTCTTCTTGTACTCGATATGATATTACTATTGAATGAACGACGGATAAGAATAAAGAAGAATCACCGGCGTAGATAGTACGTTATTCTTATCCCTTGCGCTATTCGCTATCTCCCTCCCACTCTCTCTCTCTCACTCTCTCTCTCTCTCTCTCTCTCTCTCTCTCTCTCTCTCTCTCTCTCTATTTATCTATTTTTCTCTTTATTTTATTTCATCCCAGGATGCTTGGCTGGCAACGGATGCGAGTGACGCACTGGCAGGTTGGCGAGACGTTTATATAGACGAAGGAGGCGTGGCGCATATACGGCGCGCAGTACGGCGACGCCGGCTAGAGAGGCAGAGAGAGGAGGAAATGTACTAAGAGTAGCAAAAGACTCAGGGCAAGGAAACCAATGAACAATGAGAAGGAATGAGGTGAAGAAAAGGACTCCCAAGAGGATTAATTACGTAATTAATTCAGGACACTTTTTCATTTCGTCTTTTTCTCAAATTGCTTCATTCTTCGGACAATAAGTTGAAATATATTTGTCAGTGAAGAATTCCCTTATTTATCTTGCATTTATCAATAAATACTTGGACTGGCTTTCAATCAGTTATGTATAATACAAAAAAAAAAAAAAAAAAAAAAGTACTTGTTACTGGTTGATTTATGGATATTTATCAATAAGTTGCTTCTCTTTCTCTACAGCTTTACATTATTAATTAGAAAATTGTCAAGGGCATTCATTTAACAAAGCTTTATGTTTACAATTATTGATTTATTTCAATTATACTTGTGTGTTTATTATAACATATTAACGTAACGCAAAACAGTCGTTGCAAATATTTCTGTTCAATTATTACATATTTTATAAGCTATTCAAATATTTTAAAATTCTTTCTAAATATTTCGGTTGATTTAATATTAAACCGGCATTCCATAAAATCAATAAATTTATAATTGAAACAATAAAATAGATTTCACTTTTTAATTAGGTAATACGAATTTTTTTTTTTATCTGTCTATCAAATTTAGAAAACTTTTTAAATTTTTCAAAAAGAAAGATATATTATATTTAAGTTTAGTGAATGAACATAATTGTTCTAAATTGTTTGAAATATTACACATTGTCAATAAGGAAATTAACACTCGAAACTTGTACTACATTAATAACATTAATATATTCTTTGTCATTATTCCGATTATTTATTATTTTTTCTACATATATTGGCTTATAGAATACTCATTGCCGAACCTTACATACGTTTTCACTTAAAATAAACAAGAGAAAAATAAAAATATAGTAAAAATATATTTCTTAACATATACTATAAACATGTTTTAAAAACTTTTATCCGAATAAGCGGAATATATAGTTATTGATGCGAAGATGAACAAGTGAAAATATAACCTATTTAACTATGAAATCATGTTCAGTTGTAAAAATATGACTATCGAATCATTAATTACAATTAATTTATTTCTATATTTTTTATTTTTATTTTAATCGGCAGGATATAAATTATTTTATAAATTTCTTATAAGTTTATTTAAGATTCAAATTCAATTACTTAAAATATCGATAGAATATTTTATTTTATTAGCTTTATTTTTATTTGTCTTGTTGAAGTTAAGTATTATTTAATTTAATACAATCGTTACAATAATAATACAACAATATTTATAGAAGTTAACAAACATAGTATGAAAAATAATATAAACATTATTATGCATATCAAAATTTTAATTATCATACAATTATTAATAATTTTCAATATATTAGAGGAAATAATTTATAATATTCTTCAATTAAACAATAATAAATCATAATATGTATACTTATATTTTGTTAAAGTTAAATCAGTAGTTGATATCAGTAACATGTCAGACGCTAATCTGTACATACAATTTGTGTAATTAGGAATACAAAAGATCTAAATGTAATAATAAAATATAAAAAATATAATTTATAATTGAAGATAATCTTAAAGACTAAACCAAGACGTAATGAATAAAAAATTATTTATTACAAAATGTACATATAAACATTTTGTTTACGGCATCAGAATTTAATCAATATTTCTTATTAATTCTAATGTTTATAAAAAAAAAAAAGTATATAGATAGCTTATATTATAGATATTCTAAATTATTATCTATGAATCTAAAATTTCTAGCTACTCGCCAGCTAATAAGAATGATCAAATAATAGAATATTCGAATACACACACACACATATATATATATATATATATATATATATATATATATATATATAAACATAACGATCCAAGGATAAAATTGTTTTGAAAGGAAGAAAAAGAATAATTTCAAATATATTAACCAATGCCGAATATCTAAAATCAACCTCCATTCATTCATATTCCTTTGTTCCGTCTACATTCTCGCAACGTTTCACATGATCTCTTCGTATCTCTCTTGGACTTTCACTTTCTTTGTTACTGTAGGGGAAGTTCGTCGAAGCGATTCATATACACATACCACGAATCACTGCTTTATATATAGAAAATAGCGTCTTATTATTGAAACTGCTATAACGAGAAAAAATGAGCAACAAGTTTCTTCTTGACGTCATAGTAATCTGAATATATACATAGAATCAGAATATATATATATATATATATATATATATATAGAGTTGTACGTATTATTAAACACATTAAAGCATCAAAGATTCTGTATTTAATAGTAATATCAAAATTCTATTGGAATTATTGTAATAAGTTATTTTCTTGCTACATATTGGCTGCTCAAAGTAAGACTAAAAGACCTAAGAAATTATTACGTTTATAAAATATAATTGAATAATTTATTATAAATGGATTAAAATATGAATTTTCATAAATCTTATTATTAATACTATAAAATATATCAATATTTTCGAAAAAAATATATATAAACTAATACGATTCTCTCGACTAATTTATTTTTCTAATTAATATTTGTATTTATAGAATTTATGATAAATAAATAAGATTAAAAATTATCTTTATAGATGATTTTCTAAATTTTTTAAATATGAAATTACAGTTTTTTAATCTATAATATGTTATAAAATATAGGAATATTCGGACAATGCAATATTAAGTTTACAATATAAATTAAAAAATATCTCAACAGATGTATAAATTGTACTATTAATGTTCATAATTAGTTTGTTTTTATATTAATTACAATAATATATAGTAATGATGATATTATTAGTTACAAATATAAAATTTTAATTTTTAATTATTAAATTTTTTTTAAAAATGTAATAGTACTACTTTTGATAGATTTAGATTTATATTTGCTTTAATGTGTAAGTGTATTGGTGTCAATATAACAGTTCAACATACTTTTATAAATTATTGTATATTGATAAATGAACGTATCATTTATTTTATCAATACATATCAATATTAACACACATTAATCAAAAATATGGTTATAATAACATTTTATCTCTAAAGGAATATTCAATAGAGGATATTCAATTTTATTCAGTTTTATTGAATGTCTGCGAAATATGAAAAAATTTATTGAAGGATTCGATGAAAATGTAATTAATAAAAATATTTTATTTCATTCGAAAGTGTGGTTATACAATGAAATCTATTAGCTAAATAATCATATGTATTGAGAACATATATTATGTAATCAAAGCTAAACTCTATAAATAGCCAAATTCTCATATATAAAAAATAATTATTTAAATATTTATAGTATTAACATCAAGCGTATACATTAAAGTCTATTTGATAAATCATTTAATTTAATTAATTCTGACGTCTAATTTGAAATTATAAAATAATTTTCTTAAAAATACATGTAATGAAAAATATTATTAATGGTAAATATAGTCGTATCTATTAATAAATAGAGCACAATTTATAAGTGAGATATTTATATTTGAAAATAAAGACGCAACAAATTATAAAATTGTAAAATTACAAAATTAAAACATTTTATTCAAATGTTGCATTTTTATTTGTATATTAGTAAATTATAATTTTTAAATAAAAAATATATCAAAAATTACAAAAAGAATAAATTCAGTTTATACTTTTTTTTTTTAGAATTTCTAATGTTAATTAAAAAATTGTTGTATAATAAACCATAACATACAAAAATTATAATATTTCTTAACTGTTATTTGTAAATATTTTATTACATCTTTATTATTGTTGTTAAATTATTATTATGTTGCCATTTATTATTATTATAATAAAATAATATTGTTTATAATGTTATTTATGATAGAATTATATTTTCAATATTAATCACTTAAAGTATACTGTAAGTGTTATATAAAGTTGAAATTAACTAATATTCATATCAAAATTTTTCATAATATTTTATGTTTCAACTACAATATTCAGTCTTAGCCATTAAAAAATTTGATACCTGCAATCGAAATATTTCTAATATTATAAAATCTCGATATAGTTATAAAAAATATGCTATAATTTTATAATATTTATTGGAAAGGTATTATTTTACATCCAAAATAATTCAGATATAAATATTTTATATACAAGCTCAAATTAAGCTATTTAATTATTTTTGTAGTATTTCCATTAATGTTTCTCAGAAAAATAATTAATGAACCAAATATGCTGTTATTAGATTAAAACTTTTAAAAGAGAAATTACTTAAGTATAAAAAACTTATTTATATTTATATTATATTCTAAAATATATAAAATATTTATCATGTATAGTATTTAACATGAAATAATTATAATTATAATTAACATAACATTAAATTATTATATTTATTTAAATAATATACATATATATATATATATAAGAATATATTTCAATATAATGTTGATAATTATCTAATTAGACTGAAACTTATTTATTATTTTAATATATTTATAGTTTTGTTATAAAGACATAATGTGTAATCAAAAAGAAATCACTGCCACCATTGTATTAATAAATGAAACTTAGAATTTTGTAATTATTAAAATAATAAACAAATACTGATATCAATTAGAATACGTAAAGCTTTTATTTCCAATTCAATTATGAAATATTATCATTTTATTTCTACTTGGCATACATTAATCAAATCTATTAAAATAGGCGACTTTCGATGAGTTTTATAAGTGAAGAAAAAAGAAATTAAATTAAAAACATATGACATCAAGAACGATTTATGATTTCATAAGTTAATAAATCAATTTATCTGAATTATTCCTCGGAATGCATAGAAAATTCATTTTTATGCCGTAATAAATTAAGAATATATGTAGTATTATTATTCATATAAAATATCTGTGATAAGCATGTACCAGTTATAAATTTTTCAATTCAGATGAATAAAATAATTTTGCACTATATGAAATAGATACAAAGATTTAGAGAAACATTGAGAAATTTTATTTCACTAAATAAGGAATAATACAGTAATAGGCGATTTATTATACAAATGTACAATTCACATGCTACAAAAATTTAATATATTAAACAAAAAGGCTTTGATAAATAAAATTAAAATATGCATATATGAACCTTAATTATATTTAAATTTGTTGAATACTCTTTTTGCAATTTTCCTTGTTATGAGTATGTATGTTTAATTTTATAAAAAATTATTTAGAAATATATTAAATAACATGAGATACTTTATACTAATATTTTCTATTTTGTATATTTTATTAAAATCATCGAGAACGTATCATTGAGTTACCTAAAAGAATATTAAAATTTATAATATAAATAAGAATAATTAATAGATAAAATTGACGAATGTCGAATATCTTTAATAAATAGTGAATTCGACACATCTTTCTAATTATTTTTATATTCTCAATCGTTCGCAAGAAACAAGTTATAGAAAATGGTACTTCATATTTGATAATAATCATAATTACAGTATTACTATAAGAATTATGAAAAATAAAATACAAATAAAATAAGATTTACAATAGGCGAAATCTCATAAAATAAAATGAAATAAAATAATTAGAATAATATTTCATAATTCACTAATTTATATAAACATTCTGTCACAATAATTCTGTCGGTTGAAAATATTCGTGACGTTGTTTATCTATTCATAAAAACTGATTATTTTATGATTTTAATCTTACCAGTTTATACCGATTTCTTCATACGATGTCAGTACTTTAATAGTGAAAATAATTAAAACAATTTTAAAATGTTAAACTTTATGCTTCGAGAATTTATGATTATAATGAACAAATACAGAGCATTTATTAAAATCATTTGTAAAATTTCGTAAAATAAAATAATTCATATAAAATAAACAGATTTAATATAAATGTACGAGTATAAAAAAGAAGTTTTTTTTTTTAATTCGCTAATACCTAACACAAACAGTCACTTGAAATTATAATATATCGATAGAGCTTTCTCCTGAATATTATATCTGGAATAATAATACAACAAATTAATTTTATATAAATGTTGATTAATGAGAATTGATTGAAATAAGAAAATTATGACAGTAAGTTCAATGATCCGAAATAAATTTAGTACTAATTATAACACTAATTGGTACACGTATTATATAATAATCTTATTATATACAATTATATATAGTATTTATGTATTGTATAATAATTGTATAATGAATATTGTACATCTTTAATGCGTATTACTAATGACAAAATATTATTATATAACAATGAAAAAGTAACATATGACACGGAAGATTAAACTTCAAATTTTACATTCAATGAAAGGTATATTTTAATCTAAATAATAATATAATATTTTCATCATTGCTTATTAAATGTAAATCATTATAAAATTATACTTCTTTACATAATGTTTTTCAAGTTTATACAATGTAAATCTCAACAATGACAATGTTAATACCATTATAATATTAATGTTTAAGAATTTTACTTTTAAATAAATGAAATATTTTTAACGTTGATAAGTATTTTTAACGTAATAAAGTGTCGTGTTTTCTTTCAATAATAATAATAATAATAAAGACACAATATTTACATAATATTATATGAGTCTAGCAATAAATCAGCATTAACAAAATACTTGAACAATGCAAGATAACCAACAATTATAACTATACTTTTAAGGACGAGTATCCCAAGTCCTTCGTCACATTATGCCCTTCCCTAGCCTGATCCTGAATCACTGGGAAATTTAATATTTCCCCCTAATTAGCATTTATTATTCACCGCGGAGCCATTCATCTTTTGCGCATCACTTTGCCGTTAATAAGCTAAAGGATACCTCAGCATCATTATACGCAATAATGTCAAAAATATTATTTTCCGTGTTGTTTTATTTTGTTATTATAACGTTAATGTAAGCGTATAAAGCATATTCTATGTAATAAGACAATAAACGATAAATAATGTGGGTATTTACAACATAAGCATTTCCAAATATAATTATACAAGTATTGTCTTTTATTAATAAAACTAACGAGTAATAAACAATTAATTGAGAGAATGAGATATTTTAGCAAGTTTAATTCATTATTTTCGCCAATTGTAATTTCCAAATATTTCTTAATATTCTGATAAATTTACACAATTTCGAAAATTCATTTCAGAAAAATTATTTAACTTTTTTAATATCAATGTATAAATGCAAATTAGTATATTTAATGTTGCATTTAATCCATCTTAGAATGTAATTTATGCGTATATGTGATATTTTAATAATTTTTCGTGTAAAAAAAATAATATTATTGCTTTTCATAGTCGATAGTATCGAGTAAAAAAAAAATGATTAGCCAAATATTTTCTGTTTCTTTTATTCAACTAGAATTATGAGATATTTTTCTAAATATCACATCACTATAAAGTAGTAATGTGATAAAATTCAATATTTTATCGTTTATTTAGACAGAAAGTATAACAAAAAAATTACATAATTTTATTGTATTTTTTTGTTTTATAAATTAAGATTTTATAAACTAAAAACTAGCATGAAAATTTGATATTTTACAATCTATATATATATATATATATATATATATATATATTAGCACTATAATTTACATAAAAATTACATTATTAAATATAAGCCAATATTATTTATAAACCAATGGAATTAATTAAAATCTCTATGTAGAATTGGATTGAAAATAATTTTTTTCCTATTCTTATCATATTTATTTGGTATCTGAAAATATTTTATTTTACCGTCTAAACAATACAATCAGAGCTCCATGCACTGACTTGAAAATGTCTACTTTTGCTTAATCAATATATTCAATTTGTATTTGTCAGTTCTCCTTAAATCAACATTTGTCTAAATTGTAACATCGTGTGTGTATAAATTACAATCCATGTTTTCTCGATTTCAAGGCTTTTCTAATCTTCAGTATCAATACATTATCTTTTCATACAATTTACTCTGAATTTTTTAGAATGCGTGCCTGCACATAAATAAACTTATCCACTCATCGCTCAATCTTCACTTCTATCTCCTCTCTCTCTCTCTCTCTCTCTCTCTCTCTCTTTCTTACCTCTCTCTGCTCTATCAAAGTATGAAGTACAAATATAGAACTGATTCCTTTGAAAGAATATGTAAATAAATGACAATTACGTTATCCTACAACCTAAAGTTTTATAAAAATAATTTTTATGTAAATTTGATCGCTAATTTGATTGAAAAGCTATTTATATAAAAATTTCTACATATTAAAAGACTTATTAATATTTTATTAATATTAATTTTAATACTTATTAATATAATGTTTTATTAATACTTAAAATTGTACAAGTCTAAAAGTACAAATTTTAATGATCGATAATGTGCTTACACATAGACTTTGATATTTTATTTTTAGTGCCAATAAAAATTGTAGAATATATGGTAATTAAATTTCTATGCTGCCTTTTATTTTTTCAATCGACAAGAACGAAACTACTCCGTTATTTTTGTATTGACGAATAAAGAAATTTTAATCTTATTAACATATGTTGGAGAGGACAAATACCAATGCCTGTAAAAGAATAAATATTTCACCGATTTAGATTTTCAATGAATGTGCAATTTTTAACTTAGCAATGATATTTGAAGAAATCCTACGGTATTCAAGATATAATCTTTCACATTTTTAAATAAAGTATGTTTGTCTATTTTGCGACATACTTAAAAAATTTTAATCTTTTTATCTATGAAGTTTTATCTATGAAATGTGATATATTATTTTCAATGTACATAATGATTTTATTCAGATTTAAAAATAATTATAAATTTATATTAAATTATTTTCTTTAACTATGTGAATAATACAAGGTTTTATAACCTAAGCAATTAAAGTGTGTTATATATTTTAGACTAATGAGAATGCATTATCTCTATTTAAGATGCTATTAAATTTAAATTTTGTAAATTTAATTCAATCAATGATTATCATAAAACTTAAGAAATTCAAATAATGTTGTAATTATGAATATTAACAAATATCATAACATTCGTTAACAACGTATGATGCAATACATTTTTAATCTTTAATAATGTACAAAAATTAATTTTTCATTAAAATAAACATTAATAATAATGCATTTTACAATAATATAAATATTAAATAGCTATGCATATAATAATTAATTAAATAATATGATTTTGATAAATATATGTATTTAATAATTTAGCGGTAAGTAACTAGCTAAATTTTACTAAACAATTCGAAATAAAATTTAAATATATTTATAATATTTCTCAATAATGATAAATAGTTAGGAATTTATTTTGAAATTTATTATAAGAAATAAAATATAAAATTATTATATTGACAAATTTTTGATTTTTTTTTTCTTTCTGGTTTCGTATTCAATCAATGAATTTATTAAAAAAAAAACTACTTACATATAATATTCTATGAATTTCAAAATTTAATAATATGAAATTTTATAATAATGAAATTAAAAAGTAGAGTATATAATAAAAGTAAGAAATTAGAGAAAATAATATACAAATCTTAATATTATAGATCTTTAACAGGTAAAGGTTTAATAAATTTATTATAAATTGCGGTTTTAAAAGATACAAATGAATAAATATGTGAATTACGTTACATACAAATTGACTAGATTAATTATGTCATATTCGACGACTAGAAAGTGCAACTATTTTACAAATAACTTATATATTGAAAAGTTTTCTGATTTCTAAGAAAAATTTTGATAAATCAAATCTCAGCGGTCTGAAATTGAAGGAGAAGGGCAACAAAGGGCTTCTGGACTCATTGTGTAAACTACTGCAGAACTCTCTGCATCGTAACTAAAATGATAAAGGCTCACGAAGAACACCTTTCGAAACACGAAGAAGACCTTCGGAAAACTCGTCATTTCCCTGGTACAAGAAAAATAAAAATGAAAAAAATAAAATGTAGAAATCATTGAGAGTGATATACCTCGACAAAATTACGATGCTTTCTCTCTTAAACTCCGTTCTTTTTTTCTTTTTTTTCTTTTTTTACCATTAAAGCTGTTTGACATAATCTCAAAATTTTTAAAAATTCTGCATTAAACTCGCATTAAACGGATAAAGAAAAAAAGCATTTAATCAATGTGTGAGTATTGATTATATTATGTTTATTATAAATACCTTCAAATTACACAGAAATATATTTAATTTTTATGTGATAGATAATTTAATATAATATGTTAATAATTTAAATTAACATTTTTGTATTGATAATACAGTAATTGTATTATGCGTTAATAATAATTTAGTTAATTTATTTAAAATTATCGATGTGTTAAAAAAAACACTTTATTACACAAACATTTTCTTACTCCTTATCAAAATTTAAAATATAATTCAATAGAACAAAAACTGAGCATTATTTATCTGTATGCTGATATATTTCTTATAACTTTGATTTTCTTATTGTATTTGGCTGTATTAATGAGTAGAAATCTTATACGAAGGTCGTGAAATAAAATTAATCATTGAAAAAGAAAAAATATTCCATATTATTCGATAAAAAAATATAGTTATAAACTACATTGTATCTACATCAAGTGAATAAAAACATAATATGAATTCGTGATAAATATTTGTAATTACTATTGATAGTTTAATTACTTTAAAATTCATTACATTCAACAGTGAAAATAAAAATATAATCGGTAGTGTAATATAAATACGAAATTCCATTATTATATCGATGCATATTTTATTTTTCATTGTATTCTCTCTATTCTTATAAATAATACAATTTGCTTAAAAAAATTATTAATTTGTATAATATTACTATATTATATTTAAATGTTTCTAAAAATCTATATTAGCAAATTTTGTACATTATTAATTATATGTGTTGATATGAGTAATTAGTGCTTCAGTCTATGCGAATTCATTTCTTCAACGAATTGTTTATCAATTAACTATTATCAATATATTTTATTTAAGCGTTGTAATATATAATAGTAGTTATATGATTCTTCTATGATAAAATTCCTTTTAAAAACTAATTATTTTAATCTCTCATTAGCTGTTAAAACTGTTTTAATTAACAATTTATGTCTAGCTCAGTTTAATAATACAACGACAATAATTCGTTTCGACTATAATTATAAAAATATCTAAAGTTTATATATATATATATATATATATTGAAAGTATTTTATCAGCATAATACATTGTTTCAATAAAAACTGTCGTTACATCGAAATCAATGCCTATATAAGCTTTGCTCTACTCATATGTTAAGATATTTAATAAAATGTTTATGCACATTAAGCTTTATATATGAATAAATTATAAACTTCATTATTTCATCCTTATTTCATAACTTCTACTGATACTAAATAATTCAATATAAAGCAATATTAAACTAATTATTTATATTTCAATGCTGATGATTAGATTATTTAAAGCATTATTATAAACTACATATAAAATTAAATGATTTATATTTCCATTTACCTCTCTATACCTCTATTTTATAAATGTTTCAAAATAGTCAACACAATATAAAATCTATAAAAATACTTGTATAATAGTTATTATTCATATTATGAAATACAAAACTGACAAAAGAAAAACGGAATTAAATATAGCGTTGACATAATCATAAATAACTGAGTTAAATATGAGTTTTCCATGATTTTAAGTAACAGAACAGTAAAAGCGGTTGTTTGACCGACTTATACTTACAATATTATCCGAATTATGAAAGAACTCAGCTATTTTAATATTTAATATATCACCTTTACCGACATATATTATATTTTTAGTACAGATCGAAGTGTTTACTTGAACCATAAAGTATCATGCAATTTCGTAATGTAAATTGAGCGTTGAAAATTGATTACTCCAAACTCAAATGGATCGATCTCAATAGCGACATTAATGTTAATGTGCATATCCTTATTAAGATATAGACATAATGTGCGTTTGAAAATTAATAATCAGAGAAAAATTGACTACTTTGAAGTCATGTAAATAAACTAAAATTGACTATTAATTTTGATGGATGAAAAAATTTAATTAATTATCACAAAATCATATTTTATCGATGATACCTATCGCAAATTATACGTATTCAGTCTATAAATGTCAATTAAAAGTTAGCGCACACCGTGTTTAAAATTTCAATTAAAATGTCCTAAGTTTCTTAAAGTGTAACGTTTTTTGGTCTTGCATTACATGCATAAATATCTTAATTCATTTGATTCGTTGTTTGCTCAAAAGATAAAAAAGCCACTTTATTAAAATTGAGTACATGTCATGTCTGCATGCAAACGAGTAAATATAATTAATTCTTTTAATTAAATTATAATTAATTTCTGCTGTTTCTAAAAAGTGTTTCGACCTTTGTGGCCAACGCTACATTTAACCTTATGCTCGCTCATAAGCTACAATGTAATTATTGCTTATCACTTATGAAATATTATTCCCGAAAGTGCTCTGTAGCAATTTCAAGATCTACAGCGCCGATTGGAGGGATATTTTTTAAGTAAACGCCGCGTCACCCGCTGATAGATTCGCGCATTTTGTCGCTCATGGGCCAACTGAAGCTCTGATATGGATTGTTGGTCGTCTGTAGGTTTGCGCTTTATGCCCGGCGTATGAACTAAAAATGCACCATCCAGGATTATTAAACGATAATTCATTAGGCACATCTCGAACATCTGCATAAACAATTTGACTTTAATTCTCCAACTGTAGTAAGCAATTACATTTGTTATTGGTAAACATTAAATTCATAATACAGACTCGAAAAGATGTAGTTTCTTTGTTACAAAATGAACAAAAAAAAAAAAAAAAAATAAAAAAAAAAATAAAAAAAAAAAAAAAAAAAAAAATGGAAATAAAAAAAAAAAATAAAAAAAAAATGGAATAGAAAAAGAATAAGAGAAAGAAGAAAAAAATGTTTGAATCATGCCGTCATGGATATCAAGTCAAGTCTATTTAACATATACATACACTGTTTTCGGAAATATCGGAAATATTTTTGTATTTGAAGATAATCTTGATATTTACAATGAACGATAATTTTGTTTCGAAATATTTAAGATTAATTCTCCATTACAATTGTTGTTTCTTTCATTTAAAAGATTTTAAAAATTTCAACGCATTCGTTACTAAAAATTATAATGCTTAATACGTTCCACTGTAAGATTCACAATTACTATTGGACAAAGGGAATTATTATTAATGAAAGCGGATAATTAATGAAAATATTTGTGCCTAATTCTTATAGTTGAATAAAATTTTAAAAATAAGACGATGAACATGAGTTTAATACTCGTACCTGGGTCATTTTATCCTGGCGACCCTCCCAAGACATTTCTTCAGTATATAATGGATCATATTTTGTTCCAATAAAAATAGGCTCCCACCTGTGGTGAGGATACTCTCTTTTAGTAATGATCAACGGTCTTACTCTTCCCGGATCGGGTCTTAAGATCCACCGGGTCAGGCCCGGAAATCTTTGGCAATGTGGACATAAGAACCTGCAAAATAAATTATAGTATCATCGTACATACTTCGCACCACTATAATATTCAGATAAGCTATACTATTGAGAATTATTATTATTATTAATCAATGATTATTTACATATATTATAATATTGTATTATTAGAGAGCAAACAATGTCGGTTAAACCAAGATTTATGATGCTTTGTCTTTACAATTATGCACTACGTATTAAAGTAAATAAATGAACATTGCACTCGCGCGAACACGAGACATTTGTACGAGACAAAAAAAATTTTTTTTTTTTTTTAAATCCACATAGTATCTCGAATACAGTTTTCCATTCCAATTGTCCGTTACTATTATAACGCGTCGAGTTAGTTAGCTAAAGCCCGAACGAATTTTCTCGCGATATATTATCGCATCCTTGCCGTTCAATTAATCTACTCTTACGATTCATCTACGCTCACATCCCGAACTTAGCGTTAAAAGTACCTCGTCACCGCGTTAATTTATCAAGCAAAAATGAGCAGAGTTGAAGATAAATGAGGAGCGCTATCGAGGGGATGTCGCCGGCAATCGGAGTCCCGCTTGACAAACCAAGAAAAGGCCCAACGGGACTTTTCCACGTGCCACGCGCTCACTACCATACAAGGAAAAGCGGGACTCGAGTGCGACGCAAACTCTCTCGCTCGGGCACCTGTGGAAATAGACGGCGCTCCCAGCTCTTAGTGCGGCCTGCAATTGGGCCTTGTTACCGGGCGGCTGCTCGGAGGCTTCGACCTCGAATACCGGCAGAACGAAGGCGAGGGTCCGCCTAGGTGGTCGGCCCCGAAGCATGGCGACGAACCGGGAGGCCAGAGCCTCGCTCGGCAGCAGCTCCACATCCGAGACGAGGACACACTGCGTCGGGGCGAGGGAGCGCGCGACATTACGCACCACGTTGATGGGATAGGCGATCCCGGGGCCCTGGCGCTCCGTGCCCTTCGCTACCAAAGCCTGAAGGTCCGGAGCCGCGCAGTCGCCGATCTCCCGGCCAGGAAGGAGACATCGTGCTGGCTTGTCACGAGGAAAGACCAGGTGGACGGAGACCTGGACGAAGAAGCCGCGAGCGGAAATTGAAGCACGCGAGCATGAAACGCTCGCAAGCTAAGTCCTAATTATGATTATATTTAATGTTTCTCGGCAAACGTTCCCATGTGTCGCGGCTTGTCTAATCTGCCTCCGCTGGCTTACGCCTATTACGTAAAGTTACGCTTTAAAAGAGTAAGAACGCCAACGAGTGGCGAAGACTTTTCGCATAATCGTGCACGAGTTCAAATGAAATATTTACGGCTTTTTATCGCCACGTAAACAATGATTTTTCTCCCTTTTTAATTCAAGTATCTCAAGGCATCGCGTGCGTGCGCTCGAAATCTACCGGCAAAACAATTTAAAAACCATTATTGCCTGCAATAATGTTTGAATACTCCAATTTACGCATTATTTAAAGATTTCGAGCTCCGTGTGTCTGATGCGATTAATGAAAAAATTTACGTCGGCCTCACTCAATAACCGCGCCCAATACAACTATTTCCCACTGCTTATATATATATATATATTGGGAGATGGGACACTGATTCACGGGGACTATGAGGAAACGACATCGAATGTTGATCGACCGTTTGGAAATTGAACTACCAATGTGCTACTTATCTCGCTACTATTAATGCGCAGCCATTGTGGCTGCAGCACAGCTCAAAAAATCATAAATAATGCGCATTTGCCGAGGGAATAGGAGGCAAAGCAACGAGAGGAAAAGCGCAGCATCTGTGGCGAAAAGGGAATACGTACCCTGGCCATAGCAGGCTCGCATCGACAAGCCCGGTCGAGGAGTCGGACAGCGAGACCGGCGTCCTGACCCGGTGCGTAGACGGCGAAACTCAGTGGTCCCTCCCAGCGGCGCGCCAACTCCACGATCCCGTAAACCTGCTCGGCCGAGGCGTGACTGCAGAGCGTCACCTGGGGCACCGACTCGCTCTCACCGCGGATGGCGAATACCAGGACCCGATGTTGGCCCGACGGCGACTCCGGACTGCCAAACAGCTGCTCGTCGACGTAGGTCAGAGCCTCGGGTAGGCCGTATTGCCACCTAGTGTGCACAAAAGTGCCGAGGATGAGTCAAGCGGGTTGCGTTTGACGGGTAATGTTGCGTCGGGTGATGCTATTTTTAAGGCGCAATTAGCTGGCGAGAGTTTTAGCGTTCAATTCAACTCGTTTTTGATAAATTGGAAGTAAGCCTTAGCGGATGGTTTAATGTTATAGTTCGCGAATGTCGGAAGGTGAGAACTTGACGGGGCTAATGAAGTTTCTGCCCGAGTTAGACTCGAATAAATGTAGCAATTAAAGTATCCTTACTTTCAAGTTGGATAAATGAATTTTATTGAAATTCATCGCGTGAAATTATTTGAAATTCTTGATTAAAAGATAATAATATGCGGACAATGAATTAGATTGGAGTACTTTACACTACGTTCTTTGAATGCCAGATAACTCGTGGGACGTTATTGAAGAAAAGGTAAATGGTTTATATGAGTTGAAGCATTAAATTTCCAAGACTGCCATCGTTGGAATAATATTTGACTTTATAGTAAGTAACAATGACTTTCTTGACGCGAAAAAAACTATGAATGTGATGAAATCAGTTCTTTCCTCGCACTTTTCGACGCCAAATTACGGCCATCGTAACTAAAGTATGAATTAGGTTTTTTTTATTCGCGCATTAACGGGTATGAAGTAACGTTATACATTGATTTAATTAATGTTTCGAGATAAAAGAATTAGCGTTTAAAAATTACGAAATATAACCGAAGTTATTACCATATTTGACTTTATTGCTTTTGTAATCGCTTGTATTATGAAGGCGTAAACATTTTAAGTAATAATTCGATTGTTTAGACGCTGTATGTAGTTGTTAATATAACTCTAAGACAGCAATTTGTAATAATTGCTATCGCATTGTCGATAATTTCGTGATATTTTCGTAATGGAGAGATATTAATTTAACTATTCTCAAAATAATCAATTTAATTATTTGCGAGAATCAATCTATGCTTTAATCGAAGCACCATATTCAATTTCCTGAAACATCAATCAACCCTGCCAATCCTATTATTACTACCATTATCCTTATCATTATCATTATCATTATTACTATTATTATTATCATTATCATTATCATTAACATTATCATTATTATTATTATTATTATTATTATTATTATTATTATTATTATTATTATTATTATTATTATTATTATTATTATTATTATTTTACCTTTCATTTACATTCATCTTTTCTCTTGGACGATTTCCGATTATTCTGCTTCTTGTTTGATATATTCCTTGACTAGGGAGGGTGTAAGGAGGTGGATGAACGACAATGACAAGACACGAATGTAAGTACAGCTGAATGGAGTGGGAGAACGACAACGAAGGGGGAGAGATGCGACGGCGCGAACGAACGAGACAAGGAGAAAAAGTGGGAAAGGAAATTAAACTAAATCGTAGAAATTGATGGAAATTAAAAAAAAAAATAATAACAGAAAAACAGAACAAAAATTGTATTCTTCATATATATATATATATATATATATATATATATATATTATTGTTAATAATATATGTTATTTATAATTATTGAAGTAGCAATTTTAATTTGGCCGACATGCAATAGGCAGTATGTATCTATAGATATAGATTCGGTCATTATTCCAAACGTAACCGCACGAGTACAAAATGCCTACACAAAAGTGTCCTCGTAAATCTGGCGAACAACCCAACCGAGCAGCATCGCTCCATTCAAATTATCCACCGCAGCAGCAAACTCAAGTAGCAGGACCACGCGGATACGCCCAAGCACCGGGGACGATGATTTTCTACTCACCTGCAATAGGACGCATTACGTGGCTCGCCGCCGGCCATATATGCCCCGGCGAACCCGTACGGCTTACTCCCGATAAACCGCTCCTCTTCCTCCTCCTCCTCGCCATCCTCCTCCTCCTCGTCCTCGTCCCCATCCGAAGGAGACGCCGTGCCCTCGAACTCGAGGAGGAGGGACCCCTCAGGGTAGCTCCTGCCGAGGAGCAGTAGCCGCAACGCGACGGGCAAGCAGCAGGCGCATAGCGCGAGAACGACGCACCTGCGCGACCTGGCGCGCATCTACGCGTCTACAGCAACGTCCTGCCGAGCGGCCCGTGCCGCACTGTTCCGCCGCGGCGCCGCTCAGCGCCACCTCGCGCCCGCCCCCGCCCCTCGTCGCCGTCATTGCGACTCTTTGCCAGCCACGCGTACCCTCCCCCCACCCCCCACCCCCAATAACGTAGGAGGAGCAGCGCCCGTGGTGGCTGGAAACGACCTCCTCCATCTCCTCCACCTCCTCGTGCCCTGTTCGCCGCGGACTTCCGCAGAGTCAAGCTTAGCCCCACTCGTCCTTGCCGTTGATCCTGGCTGCTGGCGATCGGCCAGTCCTCGCACTGGCTTTTTCAGCCTTTGGAAATCTTGAGGTCAGCGCCTCGAACGATAAAATTAATTGTCAAGTGTACGCTCGACTAGCATCGTTTGTCTACGCGCACTAACGTAAACGCCCAGGCACTAGCAAAATTCAATAATTTGCCATTATAATTGCAATGGGTTGGGTGGAGCTTTATTTTGGCGAGGGCCGGGCGGGGTGGGCGAGGGGTGGCGTTGGCAGTATTGAAAATATTTAGGCTAAGATTCAAAATTGATGTTACGAATTAAAAGTGTGCGATTAAGATTCGTTGTATTACACGCTTCTCCAATACTTTGAACTTACATGTCATAATAAACATGGGATATTAATCGTATGGATTATATATTAGTCGCATAAGATACAACATTAACAAATATTTGTAATTAACAC
Organism: Ceratosolen solmsi marchali; assembly: GCF_000503995.2. Taxonomy (NCBI): domain Eukaryota; kingdom Metazoa; phylum Arthropoda; class Insecta; order Hymenoptera; family Agaonidae; genus Ceratosolen; species Ceratosolen solmsi. The sequence goes on from NW_011948448.1 coordinate 229,652, forward strand.
CTCGATAGTATTGTTACTTCGATCGAGCGATGTAATTTTGTAAAAAAAAAAAATTGTCCTCGAGCGCCGTAAGTACTTCCTACAAATACAAATTTCTAATAATTCAATTTGCCAATGATACAACGAGCGATAATACATTTGCCGACATTACAATGAGATACCGATGTTTTGACACTGATAAGATTGCAACTGACAGAACCAAACAAGACAAAATATTGGTCGGTATCATTATTCGGCGATCCCACGTCTATCAGCATGAATTAACATTTAATTAGTCTTATTTCCTATTGTTCCGTTGCTTGCTCAAATGTGCACAGCCTAGAGACGCCATTGGGATTTTCAACGGGAATTTTCAATCCTTAGAGCAGCATCTATAACGGCCATTAGAGGAGAAATAAAATTCAATATTGGCAACAAAAAGACCTGGGCGATAATAGACGAAACCCTTGGATAATTGCAATCGGAGCGATTGCATGAGTGTTGGTGCTCCTCTCAAGTTGCTGGACAAGGCAGCGACTTTGTTGGATCGATTCCACACCCCCTTCTTCCTATACGCTATTCTCGATCCTATCACTTCTAGAGTAAATCCTCCTGCAATTCTGCTCGTTGAAGCTCTTCGAGCTTTCGAGATTCCTTCGAGCGGAAGAGGCTCCGATAGTCTTTGGGATAGTTTTATCTCGACCCGGTTCCCCTAGACTCTTATCTTTTTTTTGGAAATGCAACCAAGACAAAAATTACTTATTCGAATGTTAACCGAATGCATAATGAGGGTAAGAAATTAAATAGTTCGTAGATCGATTTTGCTAGGGACGTATAATTATTGGCTTGCAAGAAGTCAGATGTGTTGGCTCTGCGAAAGCATATTAAAAAGATTACAACAACGACAAAGTAAATAAAATAAAGGTAATAGACAACGTAAATGGCTTTTATACGATTTATAATCTAAATATCTAATCAAAATTTTTCAACCGAGAATACTTTTGTTGGACCTTGAAATAAAATTATTTCAAGTATATTTACAATTTAAGCATTTATTATCCTCGATAAAAGTGAGCGTGTAAGCATTGAGCCAATAAAAGAATAAATAAAATAATAAATCAATCGATAAAAACTTGCTATTAAACGTAAAATATGAATAGATGTTAACTAGATAATTTAATTATTCGTTAAGTTTCAAAATGTGATGAAAATTTATAGAAAATTAGGATTATGTACTATCATAAAATTATAAGTTTGATCGATTTCAACATTATAATTATAGTTTTTAAGTTTACGAAATTCAATAATTCTTAATTTATATGGTTTTCAACGATAAAAACAACGATAAAAATTCCATTTAATGACATCCATGATTATTCAAATGAAATAAACATTCTATGATTTTTTTCCTCCATTTTAATTCGAAAATACTTCGTTCGAGTACAAATTATTAAATAATTTTTTAAAGCAAAATTCAATTTAAATCAACTAATCCGAAAGTCCGCCAAAACTCATCGACACCTCGTGTAAAAATATTTATTTAATTTATATACTTATAATATAAATAATAAAAGAACCACGTATAAACAATAATCATAAGTTACACATAATTTTTTTTTTTTTTTTTTCAAAAATCGTAAAATAATTAAAGTAGATGAAAAAATATAATATAACAATTAGAACGAGTGAGAACTTTTCGCTGAGCTTCAAAATTTGTTGCTAATAACATTCATGCAAGCAATTGTTTATTCAATAGCTCTTAATAAAAACACTATTTTTTCCTATCCACATGTGTTTATAATAAAAATATAATATCCTTATACTAACATTTTTTTCTACACGATTTTCAATACTTTACAAATAATTAAATAGGTTAAATATTATATCATTTTAAAACAAGTTTTATATATCATAAAGAAATACTTCAAATTATTGCTAAAAACAAACAATTTAGTTTTCCAGTAAAAAATAATACTTGGTTCGCTAGAAAAATTAAATTGTATTCATTTTAATGTAATTCGAGAATTACGCAATCGTGATGTGCACGTAAAAGCTAATTTTCTTTAAGATAATCTTATCGGCTATCAAATCAGATTTCATCGTATTGTAAATTATATAGACTTAGTAGCGTAAAATTAGTTGTCATAGATAAATAATTTAATACCGTACTAATTGGTAATCCTGAAACTTTATACACACATGCGCACATATATGCATATATAGCATAATAGTATTCTGTCTATTGGACGTTGAGGTAAATATTATGATAAAAATTTCATATATTATTTACCCACTTTTCGGCGTTAAAGCAATTTCCAAGGCCGTCGATTGTCGACATCGCCGGCCTTTTTAGATCTCAGATTCCTGTAAACACTTTGGACGAGAATTTTCCTATACTTGTTATGTTTTGGCATCGATTTGTCCGGAATGTTTTTATATGGTTTTCGAGCAATAACGTCGCTTGGAATTCTCCAAACTTCTTATTCCTTGTTTTTTTCTTAGAATTCTCGAAACTTGTAGATTTTCCTTTCTGCGCCTCATGTAAGATTCCAGTGCAACAACGACGATGCCTTGTTACCAGATAAGTAAGCCGCCGCGTGGACATATAAGACAAACAGGCGACGAGCCGCGCTAATCTTCCAATGAACCGACCACGGTGAACCCTCTACCAGAAGAAGCCATGGCACACGGGTCTCGGTCTGCCCATAGCAGGGCCACCATGGAGAACGGTCGATAAGTTTCAGCAGAGCCGCGACGGAACGATCAAGCTTTCGGTTTTTCCATCATTCGTATCCAACAGGCTTATTTATTTATAGTCTCATTGTGTATCAATCGCTCAACAGTTATAAGTTATTACGTTATTCAGCTAGTGTTTTCGGCCACACACACACACACACACACACACACGCGCGCGCAAATCGCTCAATTATATGAAACAATGAAGCCATCCAAAGGGACATAAGTCTAATTGCCAAATACAAGCAGTCGAGGATGCTGACTGCGTGACGAGAACCTACACTACCACACAACAAGCATAGTATCCAGGTATCTCTATTCGTTCGTATACACATTCTCAAGGCCACACGTCCTACACAGGGATGTGAGCACAGTACTGCTAGTCCTTACAACACTAACAGAAGCCACGTCGTCATCAAGATGCAACTTCATCATTGAGACAAGACGGAGTTTAACACACTTCTATAAGAAGTCAATCCTCCTTATTATTAATGTAACTGTCAATAAACCATATGATAACGAAGTTTGCATATACTACACATTTTCTACGACTCTTCCACCTGACTCTTCCACCTAAGTATCTGCTAAAGGCGGACGGCAAATTATTAAAGCTATCGAAACAACACTGGCAGTCGGAGCCAGAAAATAACATCACTTTCGAGCATCCACCCTTATTAATATATATATATATATATATATATATATATATATATATCAATCATTTTTTTATTTTACATTAGAAAAGTGATTTAGAAGCCTGGAAAAGGCAATCATAATTATTATATGACGAATGGAATACAACGGAAGAAAATCAATTTTTATTAAAAAAAAAAACAAATTTATAGTAGTAGTAGTATTTCGTGGGAGGATTATTATATGAAATTTCAAAACTATGGCCTGTAATATAGCAACTAATATTTCTTCAATTAACAAAACTTCACACAATAATAATAACTACGAGTTTTATATTTTTTGTTTTTAATAATTGGCCAAACTAGTAAATTCAATTATTATGTACAATTGCAAAAATTACACTCTTAACATTGACGTGTTGTACATAAAAGAGAGGATGAACACTCCGTACGTATTATCTTATAAATATCTTACATTTTATAAATTATTCTGAACAAAAGGGTGAAAAATATCGGATAAATGTATGTGTGAAATTGGCTTCCCGATTTCAATTCAATCTTCATAAAAACTTATCATTTATTCAAATTACAAGTATCTTAAATATTTCTAATTAATTTAATTTAAAATAAAACAAAAAAAAATAATAGTTGCATTCAGGTCAAAATCTAAATGACCTTCTATTTTGTGAACTATTGTTCACAAATAAAATAAAGTAGAAAGGCATTGATGATTGATTGTACGCTTGTCTTATTCGAATTTCCTCCAATTTCATTGTTGTCAAATCGGAAACGCGTGCATTGTATGTACATCACACACATGACAACAGGCATTTGCCAATAAAATTAATATTTCCAAATTCCCTCCTAAAATATCAAAGATAATTTCATGTAGATTATGACATTATTATTTGTATTAGTTCAGCATATAATAATGAGCGATGGGCATTCATGAAACCTTAACAAAAATACTTTTATTAACCACTGATACGAACTCAATTGATGAAAAACATTATATTGAGCAATAAGTATAATGGCTTTGATGGTATTAGTCGTTTTTTAATAAACTAACATATTACTTGGACATTATTCTTATCGCTCATATCGGTGAGTCATAGATTTCAAGTTCTGAAATTCATTGTTCATAATTTAATGTTAAACGCAGTAATAATTATTATCTGGCTGTTTTTTTTTTTTTTTTTTTTTTTTTTTATTAATATTAATTAAATGAAAAAATTATTTTTCTATATTTATAATCTGTCATTTATTTGGAATTGTAAATCATTTCATTGTCTGAAAAATATTGTCGTCAGCGAGTAAATTATTAAACCTCTTCAATTTAACTTATTTTTAAATTATGTTCTTTGCTATGTTTAAACCAGCTTTTTATAAAACTGAATTAATTATTACATCAGTATGAAGTAAGAATTATTTTAGAGATAATTGATCAACATAAAGCTACGATTAAATATTACTCCGAGGTAGTATATTACAAATTTTATAAAATATTGCCTTTCAAAATTTCAAGATATCTGGATGAAATTTACATTCTTAAGTTTTGATAGGTAATAGATATTTAGAAATCTGCAAATTAAAAGAATATTATATTACAGTCAACGAGAACTTAATACTTAAAAATATTCTTAAATAATTATCCTATGGAATTAGTTACTTAATTATAATCGTTAATCATAAATGAAAATAATCGCTTATCATTAATTAAAAAGTAAAATATACTTCACATAAATTCAGACTCCAAATACAATTGCTAACGTATGGTGGAATTCAAATATGAGGTTCGCCGATGAAAAATCGAATCTGGAGCAGACGAGTGGCTAGCTGTTGGAAAAGAAGGGGAACGATATCGAAGTAATATCAGTGCTGCACATTTAACGTTGTTTACATGCAATACACGCGCAATACACATGCATGCATATAAAGAGTATGTATGAGAGAATGATAGAGAGAGGGAGAGACAGCTATGTGGACACAGAGGCATAAAATTTTTAACCAACTGGCGTTAAATACATACATATGCATATGCACGAATGCACATAGGCGGAGAGAGAGAGAGAGAGAGAGAGAGAGAGAGAGAGAGAGAGAGAGAAAGTGAAAGAGAGATTAAGGGGCGTGTTATGCAAAATACGCCTTCGCGCGCCACTTTGCTGTTCGCGAGGTTCATCATTGATTATATGGCAAGGATAATTATAGTATCCAGCCACGTCCGAAAAACCATGGCAATAGTATTAAGAGTGAAAGAAAACGCCATCTCTTTTTCTCTTACATCCTCTAATTTAAAATTCACGCCCTCCTCCCTTCCACCCCTTACGAACCGTCAAAAACAACTCTCTCTTGAACCCAATGAAACCGACTATCACACAAAGTAAGATTATAAATATAAGCGAATGAGCAATTATTCAAAATTCATTCAATCTTATAAATATTATATTTTTTATAATTTTTTTTTTTTTTTTATAATTCTATTTTCTGCAGTTATAAATAGATTAATAAGTGATTAGTCTATTATAAAAAATGTAAAAATTAAAGAGGCAATATTTTCTGATAAAAATTATTTCAAAATGTTATATGTATAAATTTTGCAATTGTGCATCGATATGGGGTAATAACTTTTAATTTAACAAGAAAATTAATGTTTAATAAACGGGTTAATGACCAAAGTGAATAGAAACAACAAGGCATTTGTACAATAAAAAAAATCTTTTCACTTCACATAAAAATCTATTAGCATGAAAAATTAATTATCTAAAAATCAATAGAGTGAGCATTTAATCCAATCAAATGGTAAGAATAAAGACAGATAAAACCCAATGCTTTTAAGTAATTTTTACAAAAATATTGCACCAAGATAATAATTTTTTATAATCTTATAACCGAACTACTATCGAATGAAAAAGTAAGCTGGATTAAGCAAACAAATATAAAAGAAAAACTGTATGCCAACGAATACAGAACATTATAATATCAGAATATCAATGCTATAATTTAGATGTCGACTGCACAATATTAAATTTAAATTCAATTAGATGTTAAAATTTTTATTTAAAAAACATACCGTTTAATTCTAAGCTAATTGAAATGAACTGTTAAAATACTTGACAAATATTTCAAAGGGATTAATTAAAAAACATTAGCCCCGTTAGAATTAAACCTCAATTTCTTTACCGACAGCCCTTTATATTAAAATACCGTTTCCTATTAAAAACAATATATTTAAATGCCCTCGTAGAATTGAGAAAAAAATTTTTCATGCATTTGTCCTCAAAAACCAACTAACTGCCCTCCGTTCGCGTAACTATTTAGTTTTTTGAAAAAGTTCAAACGTCGAAAGTCGAAAGATCCAATTAATAAGCGTTGCATTCGGCTCGCAAGTACAGGTACATCAATTTTACAGCGAATACATTTTATACTGAACTATCGATGGTCAAAGGCAACGAATGCACCTTTTGTGCCGTCATCCCCATCATCACGCACTAAACAACAATAAATCCGCGCGCGCAGCGGCGCCGCTCGAAGTCACGCACTACCGGCGCACAGCCCACGACCCTGCAGTTTTAGCTAGAGCATCGGCTTCATCGGCCACGGCTCATCCGCACCTATGCCCTATCAAGCTCCCTCGCTCACTCCCTCTCCTCCCCACCTCTCTCTATCTCTCTCTCTCTCTCTCTCTCCCTCCGCCTCCTGCTCTCTCTCCTCGTCTGTTG
>NW_011948448.1:236728-254113 GCF_000503995.2 Ceratosolen solmsi marchali
CCCCCCCCCCCCCCCTCTCTCTCTCTCTCTCTCTCTCTCTCTCTCTCTCTCTCTCTCTCTCTCTCTCTCTCTCTCTCTCGATCTCTATCTATCTATATATATACATCTGTCTAGCTTTACGGAAGCTCCGCTGCTTTCCTCAGTTGTCGTATACGCTTTTCAAAGCGCGACTATCCGAGTCAGACTATCAGGGAACTATGAGTTATAGATTTTGCGAAATTCTAAGTGCAATATTTCAAGAGAGCCTTAAGCTTTAAGCTTTAAGCTTATTACGTATTCTAAGAGATGAATATTCGATAAGCTTAGGTTGAAAATTTACCAATCTGAAGAGGCGCTATAGGCCGAAGAAAAGCCATTTTGCCGTATTAAAATCATGTAAGTTTGAATATTTGTAATGTTCAAAATGTTAAGCGTCTCTCAATTTGTATACTTCGACACATGAGCTTTAAGTAAATTATTCTTCAATGTCTCACATAATCGCTGATTAATTAATGAAAAATTTTAACTAACAATAATTGTAATTAGTATTTAATAAATTAATCGATTAATATGCAAAATTTTCAATTTCAAAATTCAAATTGCCACATCAACAATTTTTTGATATACATATTTTTAAAACATTGATTACATATATAAATTACATTAAATATATATATATATATAAATTATTTTAAACATCGATTTATGATGATTTTTTTTTCTTTGTTCATTAAAACTACCCATTCGTTAAAAATTAATTATGTTTCATTACAGTTAGTTTTATATTTTATTTTATTCAATCATAATTATATTTTATTCTAAAATTCAGAAAGAATGTATACCATATGTGTGTATATATATATATATATCATTTACTGTTTGTATTTGATTGTTAAATATATAATAATGCAATTGCGAGAAACCAAATCAATCAATCTCTCTTATCAATAATCTCCTAGACATATTTGATTCGTGAACTATTAATTTACCACATTGTAGAGATTATATATATTTCAATTAAAAATTCATTTTAGACAAAGATATATTTGTCTTTATTAAACGAATAAAAATAATCAAGTTTATTACAATAAATTAATATGTCTTAGTAGAGATATTGTTATTTAATGGCAGTCTATTCCATATGTAATAGATAAATTTACAAAAAATAATAATATTTTGTATCTTGCTTGTAAAAGTATAATATATGAAGCAAAAATCTAGATCAATAAAAAACGAACAAAAAAAAAAAAGGTAAAATAATTACGTGTTTTTTATTATTAAATTAATCAAGCATAATCCAGTTTTTGCGATTTGCCTAATTAATTCAATATTATTAGCAATGTTAATATTAATATTATAAATTCTGAAAAACATTATTTATTATTATTTGATATAGCATTATAATATTTATTAATCACAAAATTAAATATTTATTTCATGCATAATTTGTTCTTACAATTTATATGAAAGATAATTTCTTAGGCACAAATACGTATAAATCTTAGAGCAAACTTTTATCTCAAATTGTTTTTGTAGTGCATAAAAAGGAAAAAAATAGCAGCACGGTAATGTAGTGTTATTATTGTAATAAATGAATAAGATTTATTAAAATTGATAAACATATTTCAATATTATTGTTTAATAAAAAAAACAAAACATAAGTAACGAAGAGAAACATAACGAATAAGCGTGCAAGTATGCGTAGACGATCGAAATTGTATTGTGTAGATAAAATGAAGGCACATCATACGTCAAATAAATAATAGCGAGTACACAAATACACGTACGTATGAGGTAGTGACGGAAATCCAAAAAGGAAGCCGCACGTGTAAAGAGGGTATAGAGTCGAACAGCTTATATGTTGTATCGTGGCCATTGTCAAAGCCACTCGTGTCAGAAAATGAGCGGAAAGCTCTGCTACGCGAGTCACCGGTGTACATTTCCTTCCAGCTTCGTGCCGTATAACACGATATTTTCTAAAGTTGTCGTGTATTTTTTCTTTTTTTTTTTCTTTTTTTTTCTTTTTCCTTTTCTTTTCAAAATTCTTCTTTCCGATCAATTTTCTGGCTTAATCGGCAACAATTGAACGCAAGACAGTTGAGTGACACATAAACTTTACTCAGAAGCCATTGTGATTAATGCATAGGCCATATTGAGCATGTGTTTTGCTGTCTTATAACTTGAAAAGTAGGCCAAGTTTATCGAAGGTATAAATTAAATGTTTAAACTTAATACTAAAAACATTCGTCAATTTATATTATTATATATCCGGTTTCTTATTGTAGTTTTTTCTCTGCTCAGTGTACCTAAAGAAACTAAATGCCAATGGATTTAACGCGTTACGAATCACATTAAATAATAATAATAGTTGCATTACGTTGTCAAATGTATGAATAACTATTTCTAATACAATAACAAATATATAAGTAAAATATATATTGTCATAATATAACTTTGTGTTTCTTCAAGAATTATCACAGTTTGCATAAGTAATGATTTTATTGCTTTGTTAAGGCCCGTTAATTAAGTCAATCTAGAAGGTTTATGATTTTTAAACAGATAATTTACACATTAAACATTTACTAATTAGATTATGCATAATTTATATTTATATTACATTCTATTTCTCCATCGAGAGAATAGTTAAATTTCAAAACTTGGTAAATAATTATTTTACTGAGATTTAAAATGTTTTATAAATGCAATAGTATTTCATAAATAAACACAAAAAGCCCCGTAAATTGAAATTATTTTACTTTATAATAGTATGTTTATTTCTTCAATTCAAAAAATTATTTCACATAAATAATTGTAAATTATTGTAAATTTTAGGTAATTAATTTAAAAATTTATCTATACTCGTAGACTTTAATGAATCATGTGAGCTAATATAATTCTTGTTACAACAAATATTATATAAAAGTGTAATTTCACATTATAATTTATGAATAACTACAATGAGTTTTAATCATTCTACGTACAAATATGAAAATTATAATAAAAATCAACTGTAAATGATTCTGTGGATAATATTGAAAAGTATTAATGCGCCTTTATATCTATGTATTTTTGCATAGATTGAATAAAATTAATTTTTTTTACAATATATAATTTTAACAAAGAAAGTAGTAGAATAATGAACGGTTTGTATAAATTTGTTACAATTTGAAAAAGGTACATTAATGTATTAAAATGATAACTGAAAACATTAACTAAACACCAACTAAATATTTCAATATATATTACATGGTTGTTATAAGTATTATTTTGCTAAATAAATAATTATTTCGTATTTCTTCTTCAAAATAAGATTTTTAAAAAGTCTTATATACAATTCGTGTATGTGGCTCAAAAATATTGATTTGTAGGTGACCCGAAAAAATTGTATATTATTAAGAAAAATCATTGTACACATATAAATACAGTTATATACTAATGGTAGTACTCTGCTCGTGTGTGAATGAAATAATATTTGCTTTGATGTTATCTAGCTATTGGATTTCTTTATATATACATATTTATATCAGATCCTATTGGAATTATTTGATGATATATAACTTTGTATTAAACATTTGTAAAATATTGTAGATCAAAACCAATAAGTTTTATTTGTCAAATGAATAAATAAATATTTAATTAAATGGGAATCGTAAATAATTTAAAATATTAATTTACAAAAGCATTCAAATTGTAAACAAAGAAATACATTTGATTCTTTGATTATTGTTTGTATAAATTCCTTTTTTTTTTTTCTTTTTTTTTTTTTTATCAGGTATTAAATATTTTAACTAAATAAGACAAACTAATACGTTACTAATATTTCGATATTTCTATGATTCCTAATTGATAAAAAAATGATTTTTTACACTACGATATTAATAAAATTTAAATGCAAAAAGTTTTAATCAAGTCACAGAATTATTTCATGAAACAATGAGTATTTAGAATAGAATTAGCCCATTTTCTATTTGTATTTATATTTAAATATACTCATATAGACTTCAAATGAAAAGCATTTTATTTGAATAATAATTTGTGATTAATTGTGTGTGCTAATTGCTAAGCCTTTATGTATTAGCTTAATTGCACTATAAATATTTTAAAACCAATAGGGAAAAGTTTTAAGAAAATTCTTTAAAAATCTTTGGTTCTATAACTTTATAAATGTTTTTTTCTGACAATCTAAATTTACTAAATAATTTAATACAATTATCACAAATTTATTAATATCGAAAAGTAATTTATTAATTAATTTCGTAAATAAATAAATATAGAATATTCTTCTTTAAAAGATGATTCAATTAGTCTAATAGAAACCCCTATTATTAATTAATTCATACAAACGCATATATATATATATATATATATATATATATATATATATATATATATTATATGTACATATATACGCACGCTGCGTGTGCGTATGTGTGTACGTGTGTAATCTTTAATCTTTATTAACAGCTAATAATTATACATGGAAAAGTTGCATCCTTATTTGGTGTATTGTTAATTAAAATTTTTTCAAATATATAGAAAATGTTTATTAAGAGAAGATAAAAAGTTTATGTAAAAATTATTGAAATGAAAATTTTTTCTCTATTATAAATATATGCGCAATAATGTGCTTCTATAGAATGCAATCTCTATAATACTTTTAGGGATATTAATAAATCAATAATTTGAATAGCATCTACATTAAATTAGCTCTTTTAGATTACCTTCATTATCATCTAACATTAAATGTAAATTTTTATTAAGAAAATGCTGCGCAAACAAAGACATTAAAAAAATATAAAGTACCGTATTTGAACTCTTTATCCCCACTCACTTATGGTTCAAAATACTACGTCTAGTCTAAATAAAATGCATTTAAAACTTAAATATAATTATCAACATTCTACTATTACTGCATTATTATTATTCATGAACTTTTACGAAAATTCCTAACTTTTTTTTCTTTTTTTTTTTTTGTTTTCTTTATTAGTATATGATTTTATAGGTTAAAAGTCAAACTAGCGTGAGTTACAATAAGAGAGTGGAAATTTTGAAGAATATAATATGATGGAAGGAGTCGTAGGCTACTGCGCACAATAATGATCGACAAATTATCATACCATACGATGTATAAGGCCATATAAGTGTAAGGAGGGAGAGTCACTTGTTGGATCATCTACATTATTTAGCTAAAAATCGCGACTTTCAGACACGATTATAGTTATTATAGAATTTCATCCCAAACAGATCGGCCGCGAACATGATGAGGCCGCAACGTCTAATCGGTCTTACTGCCTGAGTCGCTGACCCCGATAATGATGCACGCATAGTCAGTCGCTCACTGATGATCCCAGAACCGATGGACATCCCGGCTTTCCCGGCGCCACCATCCTTTCTCAGTGTCTCGGTCTCGCGCTCCTTACCACCGGATGGCCAAGCGATGCGCCGGCGCAGCTTCGAGTTCCCCAGACGGAGGCCGCGCTCGGCGAGTTGGCTTCCGACCCGGAGGCACACACGTCGCTGCCGCGAACGAACCAACCACGTCCAGCCGTTGGGTGCGAGAATCGCGCCCAGACTTCACCGATCACCCCGATCCCAGAAACCCGGGCCCGGATTTCGCATGGCTGCCGAGGACGAAGGTCACCGGGACGGGGAGCCGACCGGCGGACACGCGGACATGCCCAACCGAACAACCAGGTAAGACTCTCCGCGGCACGAGCATCGTCGGTCTCGGCCTTGGCGCACCTCCGGCTGCTCGCGACCCAGGACCTCGAATAGGAACGTGACATCTTACGTTTGCTAGGCCACAGTCATGCATGCGCACGCGATTTACACACACGCGCGCGCGCGTAAACATAGTCTGTCAATACACGAGACTGAAGAGATATCGATGCTAAAATATAAAATTCATAGCGCTGGAGCTTGACCTGCACGCTAACTAAACCAGCTCCTTCCATACTAACCGGTACTACTCTTCACACCTGGGCAGATAATATTACTCAATGGTTTTGAAAGCGAAGTAATTCTTCGATTTCGCGTATCACCGCGTTGAGAAATAAGGAGCAAAAATGAAATGAGATAATATTATCCGTCTTGAGTACGGAGAATAGCGTGGCCTAAGTTAACAGAGTTGTTTACTAAGTCCATGTGGATCCACAATGTTGAGATTCGAACTCTTTCATCGTGGATACGTCGTTTCATGCTCTAACCAGCCAATTTGCAATACATTGTTGCTTTTTGGTTAACTCGAGCTATTTGCTCAAATCGAAAAATCAAATGTACTTGCACGCGTTGCTTTGCGTTTTGGGCAAGTTCGACATAATAATTATACAAGCAGTGGTCTCGATGTCGTGCTAATCTTCGAAATCAGCATGCATTGTTTAAAAAATGAATAAATAATATAAGTACTCGATAAATACACTAAACTGAAATTAGTATCGTAAGTGATCATTGACAAGCAAAAATAATTATATATAGATTTCAATGTTGCAAGGATTATATTACTTTTATTGAAACGATCTTTGCAAATAATGAATATTTTACTCAACAATAGCATAACGGTTATTTCATCATTTACTATTACAAGCTTCATTTGCAAATATGCCGTTTTAATGATAAAACCTAAAGATTTATACCAAAAAGTTCACGAATACCTCTTCTGATTAAGAGATCGGTGAATTTAATACCCTTGATCATCCATCGATTATATATTAATTAAAAAAAACATTTTCATCGTGTACATTCTACTTGGTCTCATAATTGTATTAGTCCATATAAATTAACTTAGATTTAATCAATCTTTTTTTATTATATAAACGAAATTTAAATTTTATAAATATGCAAGAGTTCTTATTATTTATTTACTCGTACTTTAATGTAAACACACATTTTAATTAATATTTATTTTACGGCTAATTAATACAAAGAATATCTAAAAATTGAATAATTTCAGCACAATATTTTAATCATTTTTCTAAACTCTTGTTACTGCAGTGAGGCGAATGTATAAATGTAAATTTTTATTTTCATCATTTACCGGATGAAAAGTAACGATACGTCTATCGAGCAAAGCGAAAATATTATTTAAGCGTCTGATAAATGTTTTAATAAGAAGCTAGTAATAATTTCCTCTTGAGAACACTATAATAATCAATTTTAAAACAATAATATTCAACTTATTCAAAGAAATGCTTCATTAATATCCTAAATATGTTAACATCATTTAATATAAATGATTATTACGAGCATTTTTCAGCTTATAACTGTTCATTATCTATCTATCTAACTAATCCATGTAAATTGATGTAAAATATGTAAATAGACGATAAATTATAAATAATAATTATATATTACACATATAAGTACTAATATACTTCATTCCTTAATGTACACTTACTCTTTCAAAAGCAATTCTATCAATCATTTATTAAAGCATAGAATATACTTTTTAAATAAAGTAACAGACATATTTTGTATATTAAACAGATTATAATTATGTAATATCATATAAAGTAATAAAATTAACAAAATATTGAACGGTATCAAATTTTGTAAATAATCGAATAAAGACAGAATAAATGATAATGCTAATTAAACGATTATTTACTTATTTTTCTATTAAAGTAAATGTTAATTAAATATTCTGTTTAAAAATTCTTCGATATATATATATATATATATATATATATATATATATATAACTAATTCGTGTTTCATATATTTGTTAAGTAATGCATTACTATGTAAATTCAGTAAATAAAATGCATATTTTAACTCAAAAAATTGACGTCTCAAAACTTCACAACCCGTTGAAATAACAAAATGCATGATGATATGTGGTAGCTTGGATCGATAAAAAAATTAATAGATTAATGGTCAATATAAGGTTTGACATTCTTCTGTGCATGTATGATTTCATTAACAACGTATGCTGATCACTTATTAGATAAAAGTTAATTTCAAATTAGCACGTAATGTAAATCAATAGAGCGATCGAATTTATGTAAATTAAATGTTAAAATTTAAATTTACTAATATTAGTCAGAAAAATGCTTAATACCTTCGTTTAATAGTAATCGTAACCGATATTAGTAGCCTCATACTTTAAGGCTTTGGAATATCAACTCACTTACCTTATACAATATTATAAATAATATTTTCAGAAATATTGAATATTACTTGTTTTAAAATGCATATACAATTAGTTATTATTATTTCTAAATAAATTTTAGAACATTAAATTAAATTAGTTTTTATATAGTTATAATATCTATTTACATGATTTTGTCAGGTCAGTTACACGATTACGATAGAATAACCGGAAATAACAAAGAAAGAATTATTAACATTAAAACAGGGATAATAGATGTTCAAGGATAATCAAAGAGAATCAGGTGGATGAATCTGACATCATTTGCTGTGAAACTACCGAAGGTAAACACTTTTTACTACACATGTTGCACATAAAATACTTCACATTAGTAGTTCTTGCTTTAGCAAAACAATTTTTACATACATGCACGAGTGTACTTGTACCTTAGAATTGCAATTAAACAGAACAAAAAAGTGAATGCAATAATAGTTTCCTCTTATTATAAGAAAACATAAGATAAACTTTAGCTTATTTAAAAAGTCGTAGATTACAATAATCGTCGTTTCGATAAAACTAAGATTAAACTAACAAATTGATTATTGATAGAGAGATTCGACATTGATGAGCATCGTGGTATATCAAATAACTGGATTTATAAACAAAGAGAATATGTATCTCATAAACGGGTATTGTCTATTAAAGACAGATACCAAATACAATAAAATATAATTTATTCGCAAGAGAAAGTTTTTTACCTGGAAAATATTATTTCAATGTACAATATACTATTAGCGCTAACGTGACAATATGTTAAATAAAAAATAAATGGATATTTCATTCAATGTCCTTATTGTCAAGACCTTATTTTCAAAGATCAATGTAAACCATTTATTGTTCCTAAAATATGTGAAATTTAAGGCAACATCTTCGGGAGTTAGAGCAAGAATAATCCTTTTGATATATATATATATATATATATATACACACAAATACATTTTCAATTACAAAATTATCGAACATAAAACGCATCATGATAATAGTGGTTCTTATGCACACCACATTCGAATTTAGCTGGCCTCGTTTCATTGAACACGTGAGTCGTGTATTTCAGCATAATTGTCGACTTGTGTGAATGTTTACATTTTAATTTAAAAACCTTTTTATGAAGTATAAGCATAACAAATAATAAAATCCATTACACATATACTCTTAATAAAAATAAAGTACTAATATACTACGTAATTTCAGCCTTGTATGTGAATTTCAATTTTTGATAAAATTGTAGAAAAAAAAACAAAATAAATATTAATATCTTATTTCTTATTAAAATATATGCAAATATTTAGACAAATTGCAAATACTTTACTTCATTTATTCCAATTGCAGTTTATTCATTAATAAAAACGTTATAATTTTTAGTATTTTATATTAACAAACGATTTTGCAGAATTGAATAATATATTGTAAAAAAAAAAATATTCTTTTATAACATATTTCAAACTATTTTTTAAAACTACTTATTGACTATTGATTTTTTTTTTTTTTTATTTACTTATTTATTATTATTTTCTTTTTTTGTCTTCTAATAATATTATCTAAATGTTTATTCAATACTATGTTATGTTTTATTAAATAAACGAAGAAAATAAAAATTCAAAAGAAAAATGCGTGAAAGTTATACAGGACATAAATAATCAAATTATGTCAGAAACAATTGGCTTTCTATGTTTCTTCTGTCGACGAATTGTTCAAATAATTATTAAGGAGTATCAAGTCTAATGTAGATTACTGAGTAAACTCTTAATTCTTAATCAACACATTGTGACTAACTACTTCCGTTACAAATGTACTTTTTTTTTTTTTTTTTTTTTTTTTTTTTTTTTTTGTTTTCTTTTTTCAATTAATCACATGATACTAATGTTAACATAAATTACATCTACTGATATAGAAAAAATCGATGTCTATTTTTTTTTAAATAAATCCTCTTCGAATAAAACTCAAGTCTTCAAATCTTCAAACTTCATAAATTTTAATTTGTAAACTTATTTTTAAGTAAAATTATATTTATATACTTTTGCAATAAAATATATATGAAAAAATCTCTTTATTGATAAATGACAAAATTATCTAACAATTATTTATTTATAAAGTTTATATTTAATATTATTATTTAAATAAAATATACTTAAAATAAAATTTATTTTCAATATTTGCTTTAAAAAAAAAAAAAAATGCTATTTATATATAATGTATTGACGCACTCCTCTGATTTTAATTGATTGTTAATTGATTTTATAAAAAAAAATTCACTAATATTAATAATTGAGCATATTAATTCTATTAGTAATCTTACAAGAAACATACGATATATATGTTGAATAATTGTCACATATACTCCAAGAATATTATTAAACACATGTATTTTCAATTTGTTAGATAAAAATAATAAGCAGGTTATAAGTAGATTATGTATATAGCAAAAAAAAAAAAAAAAAATTCTATAAACTGTTCTCTAAATTTTTGTCATTCTAAATTTTATGCTTTTAATTATATTTTTAGCTTATAAATTGTAATTAAATGATAAGAAATCTGTTTCTTAATTAAATAACGAAGATTTATATAAAAATTATTTTTATTTGAGAAACGATCTTATCTATAAGATACATATTTTCCTTAAAATCATTATTATAATTCTTTTTTAGTCAATTCCAATAACATTATTAATATTTGTTTTCAGATGTTCCATCGCAACTTACATTTTTTATTATTCATCGATTTTATTATCGATATTTATTATGTATTTTTAAAGATTAAATTTTTTTTTTTCTTTTGCTTAAGTTTTGCAATTGTTTAAGAAGAAGCTGGATCTTGTCATTTCTTATAATGTAAAAAGTGTTTGATTTTCATATAAAAGAAATTCATCAATTTGCTTAATGCATATGTGATTTGACTCATAATCTAACTTTAGACATGCAATGAAAGAAGAAGAAAAAAAAAAAGTAAATGCACAGCAAGCGCTATTTATGAAATTTTATATACATTTAAGTGAAATTATGTCTTAAAATATTCGTGACAGAAAAATAAATACAGCCATATTACTGCATAATAGCTATATATTTTTCATTTTTCTAATAATCCCAAATAACAATAATACTGCATTAATTCATATTCGTTTATAATAGTCTTAAGAAAAAATAATTACAGAAAGAGACGTTGCTTATGTTCATTAATTATATTGACAATACAAGAAACAATAATATATTTGTTAACGAAACTCTGTATGAAGTATTCCATTAAAAGTAAGGTCATATCGACTGGCTCGTTTAAAATTTATTGCTTTTTACTAAAAATAAAATGATAAAAACGATATTATCCTTCATCTTGAGTTTCTGGAACTAAGTAACGGAATGAAAAAATTCAATGCACAGCGTGTTATAAAGCGTTATAAATTATTTTTGTACTTTTGTCTTTAAATAAGCTTAATGGCACGAAATAATGGAACTGCTGCTCTACAGTTTCTAAAATCAAGCAAGTGCTTACTTCGTATTATAACCATACGACCGACAATTGCTAAATCGATAATCGGTAAAACAGTAGAGAAAAGAAATTGATAAAGGAAAAATAGAAAAAATAGTAAGAACAAAGAAAGACGAAAAAAAGAAGAGAGAGAGAGAGAGAGAGAGAGAGAGAGAGAGAGAAGATGGAAAGAAAAATATTAACATTCTATTGGATAAAAAATCGCTTACAGAGGTGACAGACACGTGTCCCACGAGTTATTGTCATATCAGCTGGCGAGGTCCGAGCTTTTCACATTATAAACACGCATATTCGACGGTAGTAAAGTGTTATGCCGACGACTCAAAGTCGATCGATGGTGCGCGTCAATTTTACCTTATACGTTGACCTTGCGTGCGATGCCGCAGCAGTGGTAGATAACAACTTTGCTCGTTAAAACGTATTTAAATAAAAAGAAAAAAGAAATGAAAAAAGACAGAAAAACAAAAAAATGGACTTATTCGAGCTGTAATTACAAGATTTCATTGTAACGGCTATCCGGCATTTTGTACCGATTAAGACATGGAGCTTGCATGCAATTTAGCTTATTCGTGTGATAATTTAAAGGAAAGTATTATGATGAAGCTATTAGGACGAATGATAATAATGAGAAAAGAAAGACAAAAAATTTAGAGTGATTAGGCGGATAAACCCACGTATGTAAGTATCGATATTATTTGCAATCAAATATGAGACTTAAAAATTGTTGAATTTTTTGAGGAAAATACAAAATTCCGGAACTATATTGGTTTCATTATTAATTTAGATCTGTAATCCATATTCTAAGGGAACATCATTGATATAATAATTATCATTAATTCTCTAAGCACTCACACAAACAACATAAAAATTTTCTTTTTATAAATTTATAATTCGTTTACACGTTCATCTTTTCAAGTTTAAACGAAATAGTTATGTTAATGTATTTGGAACATGACATTTAGTTTTAATTTATTATACGCCAAATAAATAAAATTAGGTACATTAAATAATAATATTATACAAATAATTATAGTTTATATATAATTATATTTATTTTTAAGTAATATAAAATTTTTCATTTTTACTTGCTGAATGCTCATATTTAATTTTATGAAATTTTTTATACAAGCGAATATTATTTACATAGTAATAAAATTGTTGTTGCGCTAAAATTTGCAATAATCTCCTTATTACATTTCTAAGGATAATCTATTATTAAGGTAAATAAATACTCAAGGAATTACTTTATTAGTAACAACAAATAGAATCCAATAAAACATTACATTTTATACTTCAAATTTTATTTAGCTATTGGAATTCTTAAAATGAATTGAGTTGAATTTCTAATTTTATGAAAATATTCATCTGATTTTTTAAAATATTTATAATTAAAAATTTTCTAACAGTCATTTGATAATTAATATTCAATTAATATTACTTGAACGTGAATTTAGGACATTTTATTATTTTATAGAATAATTACAAACCTTAAATGTTATTCAAATTCATATTTGCAATTACTGCATTGATTAACGTTTTCTTTTTTTCTTACTCGATATTTCAAAAATAATGATTTTTGTAATTTCTAATACACTGATTATTTACTAATATAATTGTTAGCTAAATAGCACTTATGCAGGCTGTATACGATGGAATTTAAATGCATTATTATTTTTGTATAAACTTATATATAATGTGTGTACATATTAATATTATTTATTCGTAAAATCACAAATATTTTTTTTACCTAAATATTTGTATCTATATATAGTTAATTGAAAGGAAAACATGAAAATACAAAGATCAATTGAAATTGAAATCCAATAATTAAATAATAATTTATAATTTTTATAAGCACGTACGAATTAATATATGATATTAAAAATGAATATTTAACGTAACTACGGCAATTAACAAACTATTAACATATAAACAAAACTAATTGAAAAATTTAAAAGAATAATTCCTCTTTCATAACTAGTGAATAATGGTTATTCACAAAAAAGAAAACCGGTGATGATATCAATAGTATGCGATCGAATGCGACCAATTGAACTGGAAGAAGCACAGAATTCTGGATTGGCAGTAAAAATGCAAAAGATTTTCAAATCAGCAGAATCCCAGACATCCGACAGAATTTTGTACAGATTGAGAGTTTTTCCAACCCTCAAAGATATAGTCGATGAAAATAAAATCCTTGATCCGAAAAAGTCATCTAGAATATTTCGATATTTTCGATTTCTTGGTCGCATTGCCTTATGTCAATTTGGTAAGTTTTATATTTTACTCATTTCCTTTTTCTATTATAAAATTATATGTCCTTGGTTACTTGTTTTTATTTGTAATTCACGTTTTAATTTTATATTTTTCTATGATCAGATAATATAATAATAATGGTTTGTTCATACGAATGAAGTAAATCTAAAATTAGATAAAATTTTATTTTTCACTCAACCATAGGTAAATGAATTTTAGTGTTTAGTCATTAATTTTAAATACATAATCAACCTACTAATGTCAATATTAAAAATGAAAAAAATTACCAAAAACAATATATTATACATTTGACAATTTATAATTTACATATTTTATGTATTATTTATTCTAACATTTAACAATTAATTTCTTTATTCACTACAGTGTATAATACTTTCAAAATATTAAAGAACACACATCTGAGGTTCATACGTCTCATATACTGAAAAACAATATTATTTATCACTTATGTGCTAAAAATAGCTAAACGTGCGTGCTTACGCACATGAACGTGAAATTATTAAAATGATTCGCTCTAAATAGAAATTTTAATATATTATTTGTAATTCCTTTAAAAATTTATATCCATATTTATACATATATTATAAAGTCTTGAATTTAAAGGCAACAATCAATGCTTATAATTAATAGGGATAAATTTGTGAAATATAAGTTTTCGAAGAATAAACTTTTTTTCTCAAAATTATCTTTCAAATTCCGACAAATTTCACAGGGATTTAAAAGTCAAGTGAAAAATGTTATGTTTCTGTTAAATATCCAGATCAATAATTTAACGATCACCGATATTTCACACATTTGAAACTCAATGAGTTACACTTAATTAAAAAATCTATAAATTGTATTGATTTATGAAAGAAAGAGATACTTAAATGCTTAACTGTTTTTGTATTGTAATTGCATAGTAAAAATTGTTCTATAAGCCAAAGTTGGTCATTGAATTCTTGTAAATGTGAAAGTTTTCACAGTAAAAAAGGCGCCTGAAGGCGTCTTGACGAAAATACCAAATCTTTTACCGTACCGCTAACCTCATCAGGTCTCGCGTGGCTGCTCACACTCTGGACCATCCTCGGAGCAGGCGCTTTCTATATTACGGAGAGTCCACGAGAGCTTCATCAGGTCATCGAGCTCAAGGATATGCAGCGCGACCTGGCCGTTGGCCTTGCGACAGAATTACGACAACTGCGCGCAAACGACGAGGAGACAGAACCTCTGTGGAGCGCTAAAGTGAGGCAGTACGTGGCGAGGCACGAGAAGCTCCTCCTCGTCGCCGTGAGCTCCGGCTACGGCGAGGGCGGTGACAACGGACAGCTTTGGACATTCCCCGGCTGTGTCCTCTTTGCCGTGTCCGTAATCACGACACTCGGTGGGTTCCATTTTATCCAGTTTATCCCTTTAAAAAATCATAACGAGTGAATAATCGAATCGATGATCCTTCGATGATCATCACTCGTTTCTTAATTGCTCGAACAAGCACTCGTGCGCTGCATTTTACACTTGATCCTACGTGCAAGCCTCGAGTCCAAGATTTATACGAGATGTCAAGTATCTCATGATAGATTAAACTTTTCTTATAACAAACAATTTGTTCCTTAATTAATGTTTCCTTAGAAACGTTAAAATATAATTGTCTTGTGAAGTCAAGTGTTATTGACTGGACATTTTCTTGATAGAACGACTGATTGTCCAACGCAATGGTTAATGTAATAATACAACGATGTGGGTAATAATTTTAATTCAACTTCTCGGATTATATCATCGCGCTCTTGCCTTTTTATCAACCTCGCCCAATTATTAAAAATCATTGATCTTTTTATATTGATTAATCAAGGTGATAGAAAGATTCATTAACATTCGTTTGAAAAGGCTTTGGCGCTCCGGTGCCGCGAACAAATGCCGGTCGCACGGTGGCAGTAATATTTGCAGCTATTGGTATTCCCGCCCATTTTCTCCTGATGCTGAACATTGGGCTGCTCCTTGCTGTTGCCCTTAGGAGATACAGCATCGCCAAAAAATATCCGTCCGAGTGTAGAGATTCAACGACAATGGACTCCATACCTATGCCTACGTGGGTGAAAGTCCTACCTTACATCGCAATGGGTAATAATTCTACGTTGCTTTATTTGCTCCAAGAGTACAACGCAAATTCGTTGCAATTTTTTGCGTCACTAATCCAATGAATCAATAACAATTAAACTTTATTTGCGGTTAAATATTATTAACAAACAAAACAAAACAAAACAAAATACGAATCCTACTTTCAGCTCGTTAAATAATTATAAAAATGTTCGTGTAGGACAAGGCACGTAAAGTTTTCTAATATACGAAAAAATTTTTAATTTCCGGATAATTTATATTACAAAATAGAGAAACATTTTGTTAAATGTGAAATTGCAATCAATTTTAATATGCAAGACAATTTCCTTCCACGAGCTAACAAATATATACACAATATTTATCGTTAGCAACTTATCTTGCGCTTATTATTCAATATATCGTTTAGCTATATCAAGGTACCGAAAGTTTTTAAAAATACGCTTAACATTGTAAAATAAAATAAATAATAAATATCATATTTAATATTATAGATATAATTCACAATATCTCAATTTTTCTTCACATTGTTCTCTCAACACTTAACAATTAGATCTTTTATATTAGATCGAGATCCCTACTATTACTGTGCTTCATAATATGCGACGAATTATAATTTTAATTATATTAATTTATGAAGTTTATTAAAGCCATAATCATTGATCACTTCATAAATCACTTTTTCACTCTCGCGCGCGCGCGCATATTCAACTGCTTAAAGCGGAAAAATTTGCATGAAAACCATCGGATCGAGGAGAAAAACAGTTTAAAAAAAAGGAATGAAAACAACCTGCCAACAGGCGCATACTACATTTTGGGCATCCTGTGCTTTGGTGCCGCTCGACTAAAGCCCTTCTCCGAGAGTCTACTTTTCCCCCTGGAGTTCACGGCAGCCGGTGGACTGTCGACGATAGTCGGTTACGTGCGCATACTCTACAGCATTTATCTCGAAGGTGCTGTCACACTCGCTGCAATAGCGGTTGCTGTGCTCAAGGTCTCGGCCACGCAGAGCCTAACCAACATAGGCTTGAAGTACGGGCTGCTTGTGCCTGCATAATCTTGAACTTAAGACAGCGCATCATCGACGAGCGTCGATGGGAGATTTTTCGAGTTGGCGCTCCGTCGAAGAAACGACATCATCGACGGTTGGAGATTACGTTTTTTATAGAATGCGACTGCGAACGACTCGATCGAACGTCCCGATCGAGCTAGTTACGAGTTATTTCACTATTTAATTGTAAATAACGAGTTATTTAATTGTAAATAATTTAAGCGAGTGAATAACGTTGCTCTAACAATGTGTGACAACATTTTAACAGAATTACAAAGAATTATAGTAGCGTAACATTTTTCGAGAAGATCGAGGCTTCCAATATGAAATACTGTGAAGTATATAAAAACTGTTGCTTGGG
>NW_011948448.1:254286-269589 GCF_000503995.2 Ceratosolen solmsi marchali
GGGGAGGGGGAGGGGGGGAGAGAATAAAAAGGAAACACTGTATTAACGGGCGCGTAAGGATAATTTGCAAGCTTCAGGGAAACGGGTATATGGATTCACTTACAAATATTTCAAAGAGATCAATTTGACAATTTGGACTACGTATATATTTTTCCATTTATTACAGCATTGGTTAAATAACAAAATTAATTCGGTAAATTAAATATTTTAAATTTTAATCCGTTTTTCAATTGTCGCAAACTTCACGATAATTCATATCTAATGAGAAAAAATTATTTTTTCCTTTTATACCCTTCTAACAGTGTATCCCGTAATATCTATTTATAAAGATCATATTACTCATATATAAACGATTATTGATATTACAGTCACTCACATTTACATACTCATCATACACCATATAAAATAAGAGGCATTACAAATATGCAATAAGATTTAAGAAAGTAACAAAAATTTGTATTAAAATTTATTTACAATTGAACCTACTAATTTTTAATCGATAATTCATATGATTTTCAAACTTCTCAAATCAATTGTATACATATTCGCTAAACATTATAAAATAAATACGTGTCTATCAGTGAAAATGTTAATAAATAAATCGTAGAAAATGGTCAGAATCTTAGACACAAATTGCTTTAAACTTTAAAGCACAGGTACATTGAATTTAAATATAACGAAGCTTCTTTAATAATTATATATGTTTCCAGTAGACTAAAATAAATGTTTAGAAATCAGTTCTACAAATTATGCTAATATTTATAATTTTGCATTAATAAAATATAAATGAACAATTAAATTATTAGAAATAGAATTAGTTAAAATATTGAGATTTTTAAATTAAATTTATATCTAAAGATCATTAAAATATAATAGAATATCGATTATATAGTGCAAAATCTCTATATTTACAAAGGCTATACTCAACAAAAATGTCAAGTTTGCAAAAATTTTAATTTAGTTGATATTTAACTTATCATTCATATTTCATTAGTCCTTTTTATGATTTCAAACAATATTTCATAATTTCAACTTAAAAATGTTACTTGCTCTTTCAATTTCGTTATCATTATAAATTAATAGTGTAAAATTATTGTGTATATTTTTTAAATCATACGCATAAAGATGCGAGTTTTCATGTGTTATTGTAAGTCAATTAAAAAATACCTTTTACAAAATAGCATCATGAGAAAATGATGTGACTATATTATTATTTATCATAATTATGAAAAAAAAAGTTCATAATTTAAATGATGTATATAATAAATACGAATAGATGTTTTATTTCATTCTTCCTTTTAAATAAAAAAGATATCTTATTTATTTATTTATTTATTTATTTTTTTTTTTTATTTTTTTTTTTTTTTTTTTTTTTTTTTTTTTTTTTAATAAAGTGTAATTTCTTAATATTTAGTATTGACAAAATTATATAAAAAAGAATTTCTATAGGAAATGATAACATCTATAAGAATGTAAATTATATTTTTTTGATAATTATTTTATTTATTAACAGAAAAATTTCGAGATTCATATGTAATTTAAGTATTTATAAGTATACAGTGGTGGAACTTTGCTATAAACTTTTTTTTAACAGTAATTGATACATCAACTTATCAATGAAAACTTAAAAATATATAGCAATATTTTCAGATCAAATTAAGCTTCAAGCATGTTAGTTTATTCATAATACTTTTTATTTTTAAGATCGATAAAAACCTTCAAAATATGATTACCTCAGCATGTTAATGTGCACAATACTAAAAGATACTTTCAAGACATTTTGAAAATAAGAAAATTAAACCTATGAATATTGTAAATAAAATTTGTCAATTTTTTATAAATGAAAAATAATAAAAATTTAAACATTTTTAATTAATTTAAGAATATTCCATCAATACTTAACATCGAATTGTCAACTTTTTAAAAATGTTTACATTATTTATTTTAACTATAAAGTTAGACCCGTAACCATTGTAATAATTACAAATTAGTTATAATTGTGAATATTATTATAAAAATTGTCGGTTTTGTATATTTGTTTATCACTTTCAATTAAATAATACAAATAAACTCTGTTACTTACATATTTTATATGTTTCTAAAAATTAGGTCAATATTGATGTAAGAATTTTTTACAATTAATAATAATCAATACACACTATTTAATTCAACAGTTAGTTATTTTCACTTTACTCAACAATGAGTTAAAAGAATAAATGTCAAATATACCAAATAGTTTATTTTGCCAATAAATTCTGAATACCAACGCAATATGTATAGTTAAGCAAAATTATTATTTTAAATAATGTTGATGAATTCGAAAACTTCTCTGAACGTTGATTTCATGTTAATGAAAAAACATATAAGAAAAATTGTCAATCAACTGTATCAGTTTTAATTGAAAGACGTAAGCAATTAAATAGTTCTAAATTATGATTTTTCCATTAATTGTTTACGTATTAAATTATTATTATTTTTTTAATATTTCATTGAATTTTTCATATTCAATTTGAATAATGTGATTCGTTTCAATAATGTAATTTCTTTAAATTTCTATAATTTGTTCAGAAAATTACCAAAATTATCAAAATTATTTGCTGCTTGTATAACTTCATTACTATACACAACTATATTGTATGATAATTATGGTTTGTATAATTGGCTTTGCTAATATATACAATGATAGATTTACAAATCCATCAACTTTAGTTAGAAACACAGCAGTGTGCAATTATTGTAAGACATAAAAAGCAAAAAATATAAAACAAAATTTCCGCTTTCTTTGTTTTATTTATTTTTATCCATAGGTAAAAGTATTTTTAACTACAAATCAATCGTATGGTAATCATACATATGAGAGAATAATATTACTATTCGCTACTAATCTTTATGTAATTGTTGAAAAAGAACAGCCATCTATAACAAAAGTCTAAACCTTAGTTTATAATATTATACAAATATAAATTAAATTAATCTTTCATTTAAATTACACGTTAAATACATATTTTAAATAATAAAATTTTGAATCAAATTAAATTTTAACAATATATATTTGCTGATACATTTAATGTAAAATTAACTTTATTATTAAAATATTAATTTTCAATTTAATTGTTTTTTTACAACATTATTATTATTATTATTATTGTTATTATTATTATACAATTTAAATAAGAGATAGCTGTTCTCTTTGTTTCATTTTTTTTTTGTTTTTTTTTTTTTTTAAGCAATTGTTCCTTATTTACTTTGATAATAAAAGCATTGAACGATATATTATATAAATCTTTGGAGGTTCTATGTTTATGGTCACGTATACATTTATCACGTACAAACCAATATTTTGTATTCCCAAGAGTTATCCATATACATTTAAGTGCGTATGCATTTTTTTTTAAGACATTTTTTGTCTTGCACTTTCATCGTCGTCATCCGAAGCGTCTAGTGATTTATCCGAAGGATCACTCGTTCGTGAGGATTTCTCTTTCTTTTTCGTCGATTCATTACTATTTAATGCTTCTCTTATCAAATCCATTAGATCAAATGGCTCTAAGTAACATTGTTTTGATCCTGGAACAGTTTTAATTTTATAATAATTTAGTAATAACTTTTTAGAGCGACGATAAATAAAAGACGTAATTAATAAATAAAAACATTCATAACAATAATCTATATATCTATTTAATATTATATATGATTTTAGAGTAACGAATCGAGTATGCAGACGACAATCATTTTTGAGCAATTATTATTGGTACAATACAATACAATACAATAAAAAATTAATGACAAAATTATTTTCTGTTAGTGCACAAATTAATAGTGTATTGTTACAAACACACGAGTGCACCAAAGTCGTAATTCACTTTGTTAAATTGAAGCATCGTAGTTATTTTACATGACGATGAGAATTAGAAAAATAATTTAACAATGGATCAAGATAAAACCAATTTATCTTAAAATATTTTTTAGAAAAAAAGGGTTGGGGTGGGAGGGCTTATTTAGTTAATTAACGGCTTACCTAAACAATATTGAATTCCTGACTGCTTATTATCATTGGCTTGGCCCAATTTCAAACCTCTGTATGAAAAAGTAAAAGCGAATCAAACAAAAAATGTAATGCTTCGTGCATTCGGGATAACGTGTTAAATTTTTAACATTGTCCCCCTTAATAATCTTGAGAATACAGCTTACAATATATAAGCGTGTAGTAACACAACAAAGATTCATCGACTCAGCAAGTATAAAAATAAACTTTTTTTTTTTTTTTTTTTTTTTAATTATGAAATAATATTTACTTATGTAGTAATGAAATAGAAGTTTGAGCAGATTTACAGAAACAAGATGTCAAAATTTTAATTTTTTGTTTTAAGGTTTTTATTTCTTTCAACACTTTAAATGCCAAACAAATATTTGGGATTTCTTACCAAATTTCTACTTATTATAAATGCAATATAATAATAAAAGTATATTTGTTTAATTCGGCCAATGAATTTCAATTCATTATTTACTTAATTTTTAAGAGATAATTTTTCATTAATCGTGCATGATAATTTCTATGGGCAAGTAAGTAGGTGCATATAACTGAATTTGATAATAGATTACCTAATTATTTAGTATTTTTATAATATTCAACGATCCAATGAGTTGAATGTACGTATAAAATTCACTGAATCTTACTTACTAAAGTTGTACTTGTATTTCGTTTATTACGAGTAACTTGCTTAAATTTCTTTTGCTTTTATAAAAACGAATTTTCAAAAAATTTCAACCCGAATACAATTAGAGCGACTGATATACCAAAAATTATTAAATAAATTTGATTTACTTTTTACCTATACATACACCATATGGAGCGATTATAACTAAATATAAAATGACTGATAAATCGATTGATTTTTATCATTTTACAATACACTAAATAAACAAGCATTATACCGAGTAATTGTTATTTGAATTCTAAGAATGCGAATTCGACACAGTTGAGTAATGAATCATTTCGTTAAACTCAAGCAAACTAATATCATATACGGTAAATTATTTATTAGTCATATTAAAGAAATATCAATACGTCGATTATCTATTTTACATTTTACTAAAAAAAAAAAAAAACTACATCCTTTCGATCACGATTATTCGTAGTAGTTCCTAGTACTTTATCACTAAACTATATTTTTTTATGATTTTATCTAGCGCAAGTAAGTAAGTAAAAAAAAAGACAAAAGACAAAATTCCTCATTGTTTTCGTTATTACATTCATTATCGACATTATTTTCATTACAACAATGCACATCAAGTAGCTAAAATATAATTGATTACTGCAAATAATGGATAAATGTACTTAAAATAATTTATTAATAAAACAAAATACTAAATTAAATACACTTCTTGTAAATCACTTATTTTTTAATTTGGGACATAATTAATGTTGCAATAAAAGCAAAATTATTTGGCTAATTAAAAATTATCATGGAACAGAACTGCATTTAGTTTTCGAGAACCGCAAAGGTGAATTCACTCACCTAATATTTCTAGTTTATCCGAAAATCGCCCTCTTCACCCTATTAAGTAAGCCTTCCCCTTGATTTGTTTGATTTTCTGGATTCGCTTGAGTTTGCGTCGACGTGCCTAAAAAATTAATCGATCTCATAAATGAAACAAATGAATATACCAACGATAAAGTTATGTTAATTAACTCAATAATTAACAACAACAACAACAAAAAAAAAAAAATATATATATATATATATATATATATTTATTAATATATCGTTCAGAAAACGCCATATAAATTGAAATTGGAATTTTTCTAAAATCAAATATATTTTTCAAATAGCTTTAATGCAATATATAATTCGTTTAAAATGTAAATAATGTTCTGTTATTTTATCAGTAATATGCATTATTATTATTAATTTTTTTGAAATTGTAATGATTAGTTCGAATTAATAATAAGTAAGACTTGTATACTTTTTTAATTATACATTATAAATTTTTATAAACTGCAATAATTTTCCTAACATAAAATGAAATATTCGGTTGGAAGTTAAAAAGTAAAATATTTGACGAATTTTCACGTCAAACGTAAAGGTTAATATTTAAATACCAAAAACTACATTAAACTGTTTTAACAAATTCTTTATTAAACATATATTTTCTCATACATAAGATTTATTGATTATTTCAAAATAGATAATCATCTATGTATAATCTATTGATTATTTATATTTATTTTAAAATAAAATATATGCAAAAACTCATATTAGAAAAATTCTTCATATACAAAAGATAACAAGAAGGCATTTTCTGGTTTTAACGTATTTTATTTACAAAACTAAACTGTAACAACATTTACACGTAACGGAGAAACTCAAGCGATCCCTACAATAATATTTATTCTAACAATCTCTTTCTCTTACCAAAATCTTCAATCGCGCATTGTTTGAAGTACAAGCCTAGACACCGTGAATCTCATAAATAATCAAATGTAAAAAAATATAAAGATATAAGAACATTATTCTCAATTAATTTAATTTATCAATTTTTAAGAAGCATTTAATAAATTTAATGTTAATAACATTTTCGTTTTAGATTACGTGATCGAAATACAAAAGTTTTTTAAAAGCCTATTTTTATGCTACAGTTAATTATATTTTTACACATATGGGATTATTATTATTCAAGTTTACATAAAAATTTTTAATGAGTTTTCACATTTTTCATGAAGCTCCTTAGTCTATAAAAAAGAAATATATATTTGCACATAAAGAATATTTACTTGTTACAAAATTAAAAAATTATACAAATTCAAGTAACTTAAAATAGTTTTATATAAAACATGAGAAATATTCATTTTTTATAATAATAATCTACAAATGTAAAGTAATATTTCTCTTGAATCATAATAAAATAAAATTACTTTAAAAACGAGGATATGAGTCAAGGAATTTAAGCTTATGGTCATGAACTGTTCTGCTTATGTTTCTTACCATCCTTTTTAGAGGTAACACCGTACACCTGCCCAGGCGTATCTTCTTCTAATTCCGCGTAAGCCTGTATCAAAGCCCGCTGCTTTTCACTAAGCGACGACGACAGTTTAATCCTGATATGAACATAATGGTCACCATTACCGACTGTGTTCACTTTCTTAATGCCCTTGTTGCCGAGACGTATGAGAGTATGCGAGGATGTATTCGGTCGTATTTGTACGGTGATGTTCTCATAAACACCTTCGATACATATAGTGCCACCGAGAATGGCCTGAGAAATCGAGATGTCGGCCTCCGTATGAATATCTGCTCCATCACGGCGAAAATAATTCGACTTTTCCACGTGGAATGTTATAAAAAGTTCCTTGTTTCCAACAGCCATTCGCACTGTTTGGCCGTCCTCGACTCCGGCTGGTACTGGTACTGTCACTTTTTTTCGTTGTACCTGCGACATAACCAGACATTTGTATTCTTACTAATGTTAATATAGCAAAACTAACAAGAGCTTTCACAAGACTTTTAATAAGATCATTCAAAATAATATTTAAACATAAAATGACTACTGCGTGCTACCGAGTAAAACTAAAATATCTAATATCTACCGAAGCTTTTATTTTCAAAATAAAAGTCAATATAGCCGCCACGTGGATAAATATAATTTTTTGTCAACAAAATTGAATACTTTATACAAAATTTAAGTATTTTTATAAATAATTAAATTTCACTTACTGTTTGTCCTTTTCCTTCACATTCCATACACGGATATTTTATGTACACTCTAGTACCATGACACTGCCTACATGTAGAACGCATAACAAACGGCCCGGTACTAATTGTTTCCATTCCAGTTCCATTACAATAATTACACTTTATAGGTTTATATCCTAATTCACACCTATTACCCATGCACTTTGGGCATGTATCGACAACATTAATATTTATATCTTTATTAACACCTCTTGCAGCTTGAGAAAATGTTAAATTCATTATCACCTGTTAAAATAATTGATAAGTAGTAATATTCTCATTTAATCAACTATCAAATTAAATGTAGATTTACCTCTTGAGCAGAACCAAAACCGTATTTGGATTCTGCATAGTCTTCAAAATCTGGAAAACCACCAACAGTATTGAAACCAGCATCACCAAAAATCTTTTTAAATAACTCTTCAGGATTTATGGATGATTTAAATTGCCAATTAAAGTCACGAGTATCGTGACTCTTTCCTGATGCAGACGATGAACCCATTCCCATTTGTTCCGACGTTGCACCCCATGTATCATATTCTTTTCTTTTAGTTTCATCGCTAAGGACTTCATATGCTTCTGATACCTCTTGGAACTTTCTACTAGCATTCGGATCATTTTTATTTGTATCTGGATGATATTTCTTTGCCAACTGATAGTAAGCTTTCTTAATATCTTTTGCAGATGAATTTCTCGAAATGCCTAATATTTCATAATAATTTCGCTTTGCAAATAATCCGCTTGATAAATGAAATTTTCTATAAACTTGCAAAGTTCCTGATATGCAATCTATGATGTATAAATAAAATAAAACATAATGTGATTAATATATACAATTATTTTGTAATTAATATTTTATTTAGAAATAAAGTGATAACATAAATGAAAATAAACATTATTGCGTGCATAAATACAATGAATAATATAACTAATCTTCTATAACAAGACAAAATTGATTCAATTTGCAAACATTTAAAAAACACCAAGTGAATGTTTACTCAAATATGGTGTCATATTTTGTTTGCAGTGTATGCATAAACGTGTTGTACGTACAACATGCGTGTATGCCTATATATACATATATATATATATATATATATATATATATATATATATATACATATATATACACACACGCATGTTGTACGTACAATGGTGTAGTGTGTGTGCATGCATGCGTACGTACGCGTGCGTATAGGCGAGTGTTCCTATACGTATATACATTTGTGTTATATAATTGAGAAGTATTATATTATTAAACTAAATGGCCAAAAAAAAAAATGTGGATTAATTTTTATAAGCATACGTCACTTTAAAAAACAAAATATAATTTAAGTAGAATAGGTAGTAGTATAATAATTGAACGTTTCACATACTTATGTACTGGCATAATTATTAATTATTTTTATAATTCATAAGACTGATTATAATATTTTCAAACTAAGCAAATAAATTATAACTGCACCTTTTATTTAACTTACGTAAAATTTTAAATAAAAACTAGCAAATAAAATGGATTCACGATAATTTAAAAACAATTATAAAACACTTATAGAACCAAATGAAAAACAAAAACAAAAAAATCATTTTCTCACGGATAATCGAAAACACTAATAAAAGACGAACTTATGAAGCTAAAAATATCCATAAAAAAAAAAACACATGGAAAACTTATAGGTTAGGTAAATTAAAGTGTACCGGCTATATCAGCTTTTCAATGCCTAAATATTACTAACTTGAGTGATATGATAAATTTATGAAAAATCATATTGTTAAATATATTACACAGAGATTTTGAACATTTTACAAGTCCTTGAGGAGTGATGTAATAAATAAAAGACCGAGTAGTGCTGTACTTACATTTTTGAGTTTTTAATCGAGACCACGGATTGACAGACTGCGAACTGTAATTATAAAATTGACTGCAATTGCCGCATCTCGATAAGATTGGGGTTTGGACAGTTTGTGATTTGTTACGACCGATTAAACACAAATTCGTCGACCGCAGAATAGAAGCAAAACCCTTAGTGGTGGCCATATTGGCTGAAAGACGCATGTTAATTATTAGGTAGACGACACTGTACCACCAATAGACAATGAGCAGCCAGAATAAAAAAAAAACTAACGAGATGGACGATGGTCACTTTACGATTATTTAATGTAAACCTCGACTATGCGTATTAACGGTTAACTCTCCTTAAAAACATATCGTCCAAAGGACGGAAACTAAAAGTTAGCGGCTAATGCACCGACCAAAATGTGATAATTATTTGCGCATGCGTGATTCGTTTTTCTTCTTTACGCGGAATTCCACTTTTACGTCGAACTTGAAATAATTTTCCAGCCCATTAAAAAGCTTGATTATGATTTTCATTCTGTTTTTTTATAACAATTGCATTATGTTAACAATGAGAGTAGAGAGAGTAGATGTACTCGTTCGGCCACTGCACTCAATAGAAAACAAGGATGATTGTAGAAGGGAAAATCGATTATAATGAAATTATTGCGTTCGCTTCAATTATATTTAACATTTCACTCTCATCGTCATTCGGGCTATTTAATCCTCACTTTTCGCCCAATATAATCGAATGGCTAAATTGTCAATATCTCATTGTATGACAATAGTAATGATCGGATTCTTCGAGTAAAATTCGGTTAAAATTACTGTTATTATCTGTTAGTATGAAGGACATATTAGTAAGATATTAATTATTTTTTTAAGAAAGCGGAAACTTTTGGCAAATGTCAAACACATATTTTCCCCTTGTGTTTTCCATGTGTTTTATCGGCTACTTTTATTTAAGTCTTTCCGATATTATTTCAGCATTATATTGTCAATCTCATTTATTAATTATAATTATATTGATATCGTATTCCTCGTATAATACAGTCATAAGATCTTTCTTTTTTTTTTCTTTTTTTTTTCTTTTTTTTTACTCGAAGTCATAGAAATTTGTATTTAGTAAGATAATTGTAATTTTAAGCGACACGAGGCCCGTGAATATTGAATTTATTTCGCCGACATAATATACAAAATATCATTCATATTTGATAAAATGGCTTACGTTAATTTTAAATCGGTCTCCCGCTAATGCAGTGCCAAACATCAATTAAGATATTATCAATTTATATTATCGCTTGTATAGATGAAAATTGAAGTATCATCTATTTTAT
Organism: Ceratosolen solmsi marchali; assembly: GCF_000503995.2. Taxonomy (NCBI): domain Eukaryota; kingdom Metazoa; phylum Arthropoda; class Insecta; order Hymenoptera; family Agaonidae; genus Ceratosolen; species Ceratosolen solmsi. The sequence goes on from NW_011948448.1 coordinate 265,194, forward strand.
CTTATATCTTTATCATATATGTATCAACTTTCCAGTACTGCTAGATAATTAGTAAGTAAATCTCAAGAGATGTTTTTCAAATCATAGAGAAATGTAGAGACGAACGGTAAAAAAAATACCTTATTTTTATTTAAATCTCCAAATGATAAAGTAAAACAAAAACAAACAAAAAACTAAATATATACATAAATATAATAAATAAATAAATAGAACTTCTTCTTAATTTTCCTATTAAATATATAATAATGTAATATTATCTTTTCACTTTACGTATAATAAGTATAAAATCTTAATTATAATCACACATCGCTTGACGTTTGTTTTAATATGCTATTTACCTTTAACTACATAATTCATATATTTATTCTAACAAACTTACTTTATGTAATATAATATGTACTTTATTAACTAAAACACACAAGCTCACTGCTTATGATATGTTTCATAAATCAACCAAGAAAGCGCGTTTGTATCCTTTGAATCTTGGGCGTAAAGTATCTAATCGCACGAGTTGGTTGCCTTTCCTTTTCACAGATAATCTTTTAATTGGAGATTTCAAGCACATGTGTGACCGTGTGACCGTCTGACCTACCCCACTCGTGTTCATTGTAAAACTAAGGTTTCCACGTTACCCCGTAAGATGTCGCTAACAAATGCGAATACTTTTAATACCAAATTCAAATGGCATTGGTAGACAGGTTTACCTTACCAATGCATTAGTATGCGTAGCCAGTAGTTGCATTAACGAGATATTTAGGTTAACTTACGGGCACTTTATGTATTTGCCTTGATTTGAATAATTATTTACGAAATTCGCTGATAATGGCACCTCCGCAAAAGTATACCTTATTTTATCATCTTACTCTCCATACTTATATTCACAGATGTATATATATATATATATATATATACATATGCATATACATATATATATATCTTTAAATTTTATCTAATCTTTGAATATCCAATTATAAGTGTATTTAACTTCTCATGACACATTCGCAACATATGTTTCTATAAAATTATTCAAAATTTTGAAGATGAAATTGATTTGTTATTAGAAGTTAATAGAACGAGTGATAATTAAATATATGGATAAAGAATATTTTAAAAAAATTAATATAATAATTTTTTATCATAATTATACAATAAACAATTCTGTAATAAATTTATGATGTTTTTTACAGGCCCAAGGTGACTTTTAAGATTACATTAACATCGGATCCAAAATTACCGTTCAAAGTGTAGGTTCTTTTAAGCGACTATGACAGCTAGAAATCCATTGTCAATACATGTTAAATATTCTTTTTCTTTTCTTCGTAATTAAAGGAATTTTTCACATTGATATTTGTATCTGTATATCCGATATAGTAATTTTTCTATTAAATCAAGAATGGACCAAAATATTAATGAAATATTAAAAACTATTGACTTCTACTATGAAATATTAGAAAATCCTGAAGTTTGTACAAACATAAGCAGCGAATACATGAAAAAAATCTTTCAAGCCTGTATATACATTGAAAATACAATTAGAAAGATTGAAGAAGAGGAAAAAGAAGCTTGTTTTGAAAGTCATTTAAGCGCATGGATGTTAAAAAAGAATAAAAATATTAATTATAGATGTTCTGATCTAAAAAATGCGTGCGATAAAATGTTAGAGTTTTGCTTAAAAGAAAAGAAAATTTCCACTATAATCATTGATGAACTTTTACAAATGTATATTCAGCAGTGTGGAAGTGTTAGGCTAGAATCAAGCATCAATTATACATTAACTAAATCAATGCAAGCAAATGCTATATTACAAGCCCTTAAGAATTTAGAATTTTCCAAAACTGATATCGAGGATGAAATACTTATAGCTTCATGGGATTTTGAAATTAAACTTGGTAATAAAATTAAAGTAATAGAATATATAGCGGACATGTTTAACAAAGAATGTTTTTCAAAACTCATTGAATTAGCTTATAAATCTGAAACAGGAAGTTCAATAAATATTTTAATTTTAAATTTATTCTCAAAAAAGCTATTAAAGAATCATCTTCGATTATACTTGGAGTTGAAAAATACCAAAAGAAAAGTTCTGTTAAAATTATTAGCAGATAATTCTCAATTTCAAGTTACTTTTGTAGACTCGACTTTCTATTTTGGACGAAGTATGGAATATGATCACGAGTGTGGATGGATTACAAATACAGGATTTTCTTATAGTGACTTAGAAAATATGATAAAAGTTTTTTTAGATGGTCCCAGTGAATTGCATATATTAATAATTAATAGAATTAAAATAGCAAAAGAATTGGATGAAATTTGGAAAGATATAGAAAGAGATTGTGTTTTATAAGATCAGAATTAATTAAAAACAATATTGCGAGATTTTATTATAATGATCTTGTAAATGATGTATTATATTTATAATTATCTACCTAAAGAATAACCAAATCATTGAAATAAAATTTTTTTTTTTTAATATAAAGCTACTGATTTTCTATTGTGTCTTGACAATGGTTATAAAATGTCCACTTTGATTTCTATATAATATTGCTATCATATCGTATTATAGGCTTAGCGTACCAGAAGATACACCGTTTACAGCTGTACTGAAGTTTGCGGCTGAAGAATTCAAAGTTACTCCAGCTACTTCTGCGATAATCACCAACGATGGTGTTGGAATTAATCCACAACAAACTGCTGGTATTATAACATTTTAAAAATAACAATATCAACTAAAATTACTTTTCACAAAAACGCTTTACAACAATGAAATTAAATTTTTGTTTTCATTTTGAAATTGTCTTTAAAATACATCGATGAAACTCTAATTACGTGAACAAATATTTCTAAACAAATTTTCATCAATAATTATTAATCATTGTTTAGCGTATATAAAGATAAAAAATCTTATTTTTACAGGTAATATTTTTCTGAAACATGGCATGGAGCTCAGGTTAATACCAAGGGATAGAGTCGGAAAAAGTAACCGAGGTCAATTATTATAATTATCATTCTTATTATTGTTATTATTATTATCAGTTTACTGAAAAAGAAAAAAAAAATTATATATGCACTTGATCACAGAATTCTTTAATTCAAAGTTATGTATGTTTTTTTTTTATATAATATTAAAATATAAGTAATACTAAAGAAATGATAAAAATGGTAAAAATATTTTTGTATATATAAACAAAATAATGAAACACATACGTGGAGTAGAAATAGTTTTTATAGATGAGTTACATACAAGATATAAGATTATTACAAAGACCTAACTACATCACAATCTCATTATATTATCGTCTCATTTTCATTATCAAAAACCACATTTGTAATTTTTCTTCGTTATAAAAGCACTTGCGCTACAAAAGTATGAATTTTTGTATTTTCTTTTTCTTTATACATAAAATAATACTAAATAAAAAATATTATAATTTTGTTTATAAAATGCTACGATTTTTGTTTTTTCTTCATATAATCTCATATTTAGTAAAACTTTCTTAAATTTAAGTATAAAAATCTTAGTTAATAAAATTAAGCTGCCTCCTAACAAATTCATATGATCATAGTTTAAAATATCGTTTTTGGCACCAGTATGGTGATAAAATAATACTGCTTAAAATTATGTTTCACTCTTGTATAAAAAGCTACTTTTTGAAGAAGAAAAAAATACACTTTCATTTGTCGTGATCTTTCGTAACACTACATTTTCACATGGCACTATAATAGTGGTAACTATATTTGTCATAATCGTCACAAAATTACAAACATTCCAGTGTAAAAAGTTATATATTCATAGTAAAATATAGTGTTGCAAAAATGTTTCAGTATAGTAAGTGTAAAATAGATTTTAAAAAAACATTCGATATCTTTTGCATCTTTAAAATGGATATTCATTATCTATATAAATTGATTTTACTTTTAGTTTATCCAGTACTCTTAGAATATACCATTATTTTGTATATAAATTTAATATTTTTAATACATCACAAATGGCCTGTAAAGTATATTAAAAATGTTTAATATTTACTATTTATAATTTAATTTATAAATTTCATATTTTTGATAAAAATTTAATAAATTTTGATAAATCATATTAATAATATTAAAAAAATTGTATGTTTTTAAATTACAAAAGATGCCCATGTAAAATTGAGGTATGTTACAACATGCCCCTTACTCACAAAAATCATTGATCATATTTATTAACTTATTATTTGTAATACTTAGAATGATATTTTGCTTAATAATTATCTAAAGTGTGCGTTTAGACTTAAAATAAAATACGAATTTTAAGAAATTCTTGTTTTTTATATCTCTCGTAACGCTAGTACTTCATATTCATTATAATATATCTAACGTTTGATACAACTTTCTACTAAAGTTTTGATATATAAATCTT
>NW_011948448.1:269599-379633 GCF_000503995.2 Ceratosolen solmsi marchali
TAATTTTATTTTTTAATGTTCTACGATATTTAGTGCTTAATTAAAAATCTTTATCAATATAAAAAAGACTTATCTTCGTCGATAGCACATTACTCGTAGACGACTGAACAATATAGAGCTTCACTTGGTCTTTATATCTTATTTTTCTTAAATAACCACTAAAGCGTATTTTTAGTCCATGATATAATAATACTATGTTTTCAGATTAGGCATTCATAAACAAAATTCTGAGAAAAGCATTTCCAGACTAGAACTATCATCACGTTTGCTTCATTCAACTATAAGACATTCCTTAGAATCCATTATTATATTTATTTATCCTTTGCTTAGGACTGTTCAGAACTGATAGTCTTTATAAAAAAAGAATTGTCATCACATAACATACAAATACAAATATAAAAGTTTTGCATTCTTATTCATGTTTATAAAACCTTTACAAACGAAACGTAAAAAAACTTATTCAAATACAAAGCAGCTAAATTACTATATATATATATATATATATATATATATATATATATATATATATATAATGAATAAATAGGTAATCCACTTGTGGAATAACGATCAAAGAATTATATTACTTTGGACAATTCCATACCTTTGCACAAATACCCTCCGGACATAAATATCTTTCATATTATAAAAATCATCTTTGAAAATTTTCATTATCTGGCGTAATATTTAATCGTCCTATAAAAATATAATTATAAATATAAGAAATGAAAGTAATAAATAGTATGGTAAATTATTTAATTTTAATAAAATAAAATAATAATTTTAATTTAAGATTACTTTAATAATTTAATGATATTTATCTGTGTCATTTTTTCTATTAATTTACTTCATACTAATTAATATAATTTCAAAATAATCATAAAAATGCAATCTATAATAATACATTAGTACTTATCAAATAAAAAATTTTAAACAAATAAATAAAATATACCCATTCGTGATCTTCCACGCCCTCCACGTAATCTTGTTCCAGTGGACATGTAATTACATCACCCACAAGGATGCTCAAATTCTTTTGCATCTAATGTAAACATTAAAAAATCCCAATGAATTAGAATATTATAAAATAATGAACAATCTGTTTTAATTTCAAATCGTTTTCAAATATATTATTATAATGATTGTAAGTGAAATTATAAATAACGAATAATTCATTCTTTTAACATTTTAGCTTTCGAGAAAATTTTGCTTACGTCTAATTGTTTTGCTCTAACATCGGGATGATATCCAGATAATTTTGTATAAGGCTGAGATATTGATAAATTCCCCATGTTTTGTTTAGCCGAAATTGGCGCGGTTACCACTGCTTGTCCTTGATTTTCAGTTACTAATAAAGAAAATAATTTAACTTTTAGACATTTGAATTTTAAGATTTTAAAACGGACTTTTAAATTATTGCTCAAAGCTCCATTCAAATTACAATAAGCTTTAAGCTCTTAGATGAAATACTTACAATTATCCATCCCAGGAGGTTTTAAATTGATTCTTAATACTTGCTTATTAACTCCATCAAACCACTCTCTTGAACTCATTGCAGGTATCCATGTTACTTTAGTTGGTGGAAATAAATCATCTTGAAAAAGTTCACTCTGCGGAAAAATGCACAAATGATTTTTAATATATTTTAGATGAAAATCTTTGGAAAAAATAAAAAGTCTTAAACTTGATTAATTACTTTAATTCTCGGTACTGTAAAACTTAACGGCTCTATAGTATTATTCGTTAATCTTAAAGCAGATGCAAACTCGACACTTGCAACGTCACATTTATTTTTCGGCAAGAAAGATAAACCTTGATGCAATGAAGCACAACGGTGATGACTTAACGGGCAACAAAACGGTGCCTCTTCTGTTACTTCAAAGGCATAAATTGTCGAGTCGCCCTAAAATAAATAATTCAGTTCCATTGAAACATACGAATTAATTATGAAATTAATATTATCAATAATAGTAATGATAGCGATAATGATTAATGTGAGCTTACTCGTCCTGTAAGAAATAAAGTCGAGCTATCCTCGTCGTAATATGGCATTAAAATTGCTGGAGAAACATCGAGACCAACTGTATTTAATGGAGCATTTAGATTATCTGACTTAAATACAAGTATTTGTCTTTCTGAAACTCTGTAAGGATTGTAAAATTTTATGTTTATAATTATACGCATATCGGATAAATATAATAAATTTCTTCAAAATATTTTCACTTGTTATAATATTTTTATATATATTTATATATTTAATAACCTTATAAGAATATAATTTCACAATACTTACTTATCGAATCCCATAACAACCAAATAACGTCCGTCTAACGCCCATACAACTCTAGCGCCCCTCGTGCCCACTGGGCCTTTGCCCTCTCTAATAGGGATGTCACTGCTTCGTGGCTTATAGATTCTTAGTTTACCTGCTTTGCAAGCAGTGGCGACATACTGACCACATGGTGACCAGGCCAAGCTAAATATCTGATCGGTGTGGCCATGTAATGTAATCTGACTTTTTATCGACAGACCGGATATCAGAGGCTCAAGGTCCCAGATTTTCACCGTCATATCGTAAGAAGCTGAAGCAAGAACGTCGGCCGCCAGAGGATGAAATTTAATGAGATAGATTTTATCAGTGTGTGCTTCAATTGTGTAATTGGGTTCGTTGGTTGGTTCCATTAATCCGGAATTCGGTATTTCCCACAATCGGATCATCCCATCGTCGCAAGCTAAAATAATTATTCGCGTATATTATAATAAAACATTCACGACGAATTCAAGAATATAATGGTTTTTGTGAAATTTAAAGTAACACTAAATGCACGAGTGATGAATGATTTAGGGTCATTGAACATAAATTCAATTATAATAAAGGAACTAAATGTTTCCGTATATCATTCATTATTAAATAGTACAACTAATATAGTTATAATATTATCAAGCAATTACAGATGAAAAAAAAATTTAAAAAAAAAAAAATATATATATATATATATATATATATATATTTTAGACAAATTTATTATTTTTATTATTACTTCAGTATCTTTACAATATTAAAGGGGACAGACGAAAGAATTTCATCTTATTTATACTTGTGATTTAAGCTCACGTCCTATTACAACTTGCATTCGATCAAAATAAAGAGAGAAGATAACTTCGCATATTTGATAAATAATGTCTTGACGCTATAATACAGTGTTTAATAGAAGGTATTGTTTATTTTGGTTTATCATTTAACAAATGCACCCGATCTCAAATTAATTGCAGAGTAGACTTAATCATAGACGAGATTATTGAAATTTAACATTGAAATACATATTATATTTGATACTTTATTACTCGCAAATTAATGTTTATGGATATAAACGTCTAATGCGATTAATTATTCGGTATAGTAAAACTGCTTTTGACTTTAGAATAAAAGAATTTCAGACAATTCTATTTAATATAATAATGTTAATGATTATTCATTGAAATATAAATAACCTACCAACTGCAAGATGCTGATTGTCGAAGGGATCCCATTGAAAATCCATAACAGTTGCTCCATGCACCAAAGCCGGCATAACCCCGTCGGGCAGTCTTCCTGTTCTTTTCAGCTCCAAAACCGCTATTTTTCCACCAGGACCGCTCAAAGGAACGGCTACTCTATCCGAATTGGCTACAAAATACAAATATATTATTCAACGTTTTATATAAAAAGCTATGCTACAATAGACTATTATTATCTTATAAAATCAAAACAATTTTTTACCACACGAACAAATACTTTGTCTTAGAATGACTGATTTAAAATATTTATTTACCGTGAAATCCATCGCATTCTCCGGATACTTGGCGACTGATGTTTCTAATATTTTCTATGTGTGTCGATTTATGTCCAGAGGTACCTTTCAAGTGTCTGAACTTAGATACTCTACCTATAATAAAATAGTTCAATATTTTTTAACAATAGTTCAAGAAAACACGTGGCACAATTTCAAATAGTATGGAAGATGTTATCGAGTTATTGATAAACCGTTCGGTGACTAGCCACCTTCTTATTATAGTTGGGCCTCCATCATGAAATAAGGAGAGAGCGAGTAGTAATCGGCTAATACAGATTTTTCAGATTAAACGCATATGAATGATCGCATCCGACCCAACGACTCTCATAACAATATATTTGAAAATAAATAAATAATTTCGTGTGTCTGGGCACATGATAAATGGTTATGGAATAATAATATTAAATCCGAATACTAGAATTTAATACTAGAGGATGGATTTGGAGACATACAAGATATCGTCCTTTGGTTAGGACGGAACATACCTAAATGCCAATCGTCACTTCAAGGCAAACGAACGAAGGCAATATAAGAATTAATTTAAGAAGAAATTTGACTCCAAATGGGACCACGAAAGAATATTAATTATAATAAAAAATAACAACAACAACAACAACAACAACAAAAATTAATACAGCGCACTTAGATTGCTAGACAGTGCAAGATATGCAGAATAAAAATAATATAATAATCGAGAAATGACGTATTGGATTAAAACGTTGATTACATTATAGGATAACACACAGAGAGAGAGAGAGAGAGAGAGAGAGAGAGAGAGAGAGAGAGAGAGAGAGAGATGAATAATATATCAAACATGTATGCAATAACTAATCGATAAATGTTATATAGTATCAAAAATAAATGAGCTCTATGGCTCTTTAGTAATAAGCAAATTGAGCGTCGAAGTTAATTTCGAAGCTGTAACAACGGAGGCTGATTAGTAATTATCAGACATAGTTCGATACCCAAAATTGAAGGACTAACGGTCACAGTCAAGTCAAATACATTTTAAAGCATAAAAATCAAAGCAGATAGAAATGAAATGATTGGATGAGAACGAAACCAACTGCAACGAGGCTCTCTAAATATTTATTTAATTATGGTTGCCGTTTTTATGAAGTCAAATTATTAATTTTTCAAATTTTCAACGAACGGGAGAAAAGTGTCAAGACAGTTAGCTTTTAATCCCACAATTTCAGTTTACGATGGCGTATTTGTTATTTTTAAAATATACTAAAAGATGAAATGAATTAATTAATATCGCTAAATCGATAAACCAACCATAAAATTAACAAGTATAACTCACCAAATACCGTGGATGTTCTTTTAGGAGTTGGAGTAGTTATAGGTTCCGGCTTCTCGAGTCGTGGATCCATACTTTGCTGTCGCAATATTGGAATAACTTTTTTTACGTCATCCTCCTTAATGATGTCGCTTTTTGTTTTAAAAGAATCTCTTCGCCTTATCGACGTTGGTGAGCCAGTCGCCTTCTCTGCCAAATTACCATCAGTTACCGATGCAGATCTGTTCTCGTATAAGCGTCGTCTTTCAGCTATGGAATTTCTATTGGAATTTCCTCTTTCAAAATTACCAGAATCTTCATTTTCGGGCGATTCATCCTTTACCTTTTAATTAAGAAATGCGTTTCGTGCAATTTTTCTATTACATAAAATGCTGTTTGTATTGTTAATATTTTAATAATAATTTGAATATATAGGTCCTCCTCTTATTTTCTCTCCCTCGCCTCTCTCTCTCTACACACACACACACACACACACACGCACGCACGCGCGCGCGCACACACACACACACACACACACACACACAAAATTCTCCCCATCTCTCTATATATATCTATCTATCTATCTATCTATCTATCTATCTATCTATCTATCTATCTATCTATCTATCTATCTATCTATCTATCTATCTATCTATCTATCTATCTATCTATCTATCTATCTATCTATCTATCTATCTATCTATCTATCTATCTATCTATCTATCTATCTATCTATCTATCTATCTATCTATCTATCTATCTATCTATCTATCTATCTATCTATCTATCTATCTATCTATCTATCTATCTATCTATCTATCTATCTATCTATCTATCTATCTATCTATCTATCTATCTATCTATCTATCTATCTATCTATCTATCTATCTATCTATCTATCTATCTATCTATCTATCTATCTATCTATCTATCTATCTATCTATCTATCTATCTATCTATCTATCTATCTATCTATCTATCTATCTATCTATCTATCTATCTATCTATCTATCTATCTATCTATCTATCTATCTATCTATCTATCTATCTATCTATCTATCTATCTATCTATCTATCTATCTATCTATCTATCTATCTATCTATCTATCTATCTATCTATCTATCTATCTATCTATCTATCTATCTATCTATCTATCTATCTATCTATCTATCTATCTATCTATCTATCTATCTATCTATCTATCTATCTATCTATCTATCTATCTATCTATCTATCTATCTATCTATCTATCTATCTATCTATCTATCTATCTATCTATCTATCTATCTATCTATCTATCTATCTATCTATCTATCTATCTATCTATCTATCTATCTATCTATCTATCTATCTATCTATCTATCTATGTATGTATATTTATATGCATAAGATTTATAATTTATTATTTTTTTATAAAACAAATAAGTCTTCTTTTAAATTTAATATAAAATGTTACAAATCATTATTTATATTTCCAAGTAATGAAAGCACCGTATCAAAAAATAAGCCAAAACTATGATTTGTCTAATATGTTATTAATTCTGTTGAAATGTAATTCGTCGATAAAATAATTTGTCCGTAGAATAATCATAAAATAATTAACGACAAATGATAATAAATCATCGAACAAACGTTAAAATGGTACTAATCAAACAAATTTGAAACCTCTCAAATATTTATTACATTCTATGAATAAAACTGAGCTTATACTTTATATTATACTTTAATTATTTTTTAATAATCGTTACTCCATAAAACAATGTAATAAAATTAGCAAATGTCACCTAATTAACAACTTTCAAAGTCCATTACTACTCTATTTACCTTGACCTCGAATAGTCTGCGTCTCTCGGCCGTACTAGGAGTCTTTGGTTTATACCCAGAATCGCTCGAATTGGCATCCTCCTCGATAGAACTGGAATCACTCTTGATAGGTTCGAATTCCTTACCGCGGTCGGTTTCGTAAGTTGGTGACTTGTCAACGTCATTCATCAAATCCTTAGTGTCGTAACCATCGTTGTTTACATGGCCATTGCTCTCACCGGATGGCGCGTGCGGAACTGAAAACACCTTATCAAATGAAAACTCTTGACTCGCTGACTTGGCTTGAAATGGTTTTGGTCCCAAGCGTGGCTGTAAAAGACGAAAGACGACTCAATTACTTTTATATAAGTATAAATGAACATTCAAGCGAAATATGAAAATAATTGAGACCTATGGGTTTCAATTCTAGTGATAGAAAATTAAATAAATGTTTTATGTAGTTAACAAATTTTACAATTAAATAAGATACTTTTATCTTACCTTTGAAAAGGTAAATTGTACAATTTGTTAAAGTGCAGTTTAATGCATGAATAATAATAATAACAATAATAGTAATTTTCGTGTTAATTGATATTTGGTAAGGAAATAAAAAAATCTCTTATTCATAAAAGAACATATGAAAACAGTGATGTGTTTTATAATATATTATTATTATGTAATAAAGCATAAAGTAAATTATGTAAATACTAAATGCTTTTAAAATAAAACATGGGATTATATAAAAAAAAAAAAAAAAAAAAAAAAAAAAAAAAAAAAAAAAAAAAACATATATAACCACAAGGATAAAGTTTGTTAGCTTATAAAAATATTTGTTTTGCAAAATTAATTTCTTTTTCGAAATGTTTTTTTATTGCCCTTTATTAATTAATATATTTATAATGCAAATAAGTTAATTGCTAAACATACATTAATAATTAAGATTATACGTTGGAATATACACAAGAAATATTTATTATAGCTAAACATCGATACCAACAACATTATGATTATTGATGATTATGATTATATTTTAATACTATTAAATGCTATTATAAAAATTAAAAAAAATTTTAAAATCAACCATAATAATTTCGCGTTTTATTTTTATAAACAAAAACAAACTTTAAAATGTAGTCTTATAAACTGAAATAAATAATAAAATATAATTATATACGCGTACACTCACACACATACAAATTAATAGCTTAAAATATAAAAATCTATGTAAAATAGACCTACGAAAGATAATCCATATATCATTATCAAGTATCAAACCTTATATCCTCCAATGACGTTTGGATTCACAGAGGTAACAACTGATCCAGGATTCGGTGTTGTTCTCGGACGAGCTACTGGCTTCGGTTCTTCTTTTGTTCCCTCCTCCGACAAGCTATTAGTCCTGGAAGCTCTTGGAAGAGGTTTTGGTGGAACTGTTTGAGCCCCATTCTGCATCTTCGATTTTTCATCTTCCATTTTATCGAGCTCGGCCTTTTTATAATCCTTGTCCTCGTAAATGTTATTCTTTTCATGAATCATATCATCTTTTTCCGATATAATGTACGATTGAGCCTTCGCGTATCCTTTTGGGGTTGACATTGCTATTGCCTTCTGCTGTCGAACCTCCAATTTCATATCTTGCTGGTTATTTTTCAAGGTAGTTAGATTTCCTTTATGTACCTAAAGGTCCGATAATTTACTTAATGCTGAATTCAATTCTACTTGGTCTTGGACAAACACCAGCATTTACCGACGATATTCCAAGCAATCTACATATGACATTTTTATAAAATCTATACTTTAACAAATAAAGCCACTTGCTAACAACTATTTATCATCGTCGACATATATAGTTATTTAAATATATTACATATATTCGCACAGTTTATAATATTTATTTAAATATTTTCTTAAATTTTACTGAAATTTTTTTTTGTCTATTTAAATTAAATCACTTTTATTTTAATTAGATGAAACATATTTTTCTCGCGATTTCTATAATTTAAAAGCTATTGATTAGATATAATTGATTTATAGTTCAAAAAAACTTGTTTAAAAATTCAATATTTAGAAACTATTGGAAATATAAATCTGACTATACGCTCTAAACATCTTAATAAAACTATGATAAGAAGTTGAAATTTATTCAATATAGAAAGTTTAAGAACAAAGCAATTTATTAAATTCCTTAATAACGCAGTCAATGATGATAATTTTTGCAAATAGTTTTCTAATACATTTGTAACTAAACATTTTATTTACATCACTTAAAAAATTTACTTGAAACAACTTGTTTAATTATATATATATATATATATATATACACACACTCATAATAAACTGATTTATATACTTATTAAATAAAATAAATAATTTAAAAAAATATATTTTTAACTTCAAACTATTTTTAGAAAATTCGTATTATACCGATACTAATTTGTATACCCCGATTATTTTAATGAAAAATATTTAAATCTTTATTATATATTTTGCTAACTAAGAAAATTGCTATTAAGCTGTTAATGAAAATATATTTATAATCAAGTGACTTTATTTCTACATTACAAAGCAAACATTTGTATATTAAGTGCAAACTTCTAACAAATAAATATGGAAATTGACGATCTAAACATTTTATTTTACTTACACAAAAATTTTAACTACTGATCATCAGTGCCAGTTTTCTCAATATAGAGAAATACAAATAAACTACAAAAATTATAATTGACATCTGAAATATGAAAGAAAATGAAATAAATAACATATAAAATTATATGCCAAAAATTTATGCTCCAAAAGTCCACAGCAATCAAAAGATGAAGTACATATTCTTGATTTAAAAGTCAAATTACATGGTTAAGCATCACTTAAAAGCTAACTGTAAAGTACAAATCAAAATAGTGCATAGAATTAATAAAATATAAAAATATCTATGAATTAATGCATAGAAAAGTAGATTACAAACGTGATAACTAAACACACGCACTCAAATGCATTCGTAAACAAACAATATTTACATACATGTTAAATTACTAATATAAGTAACATTAAAAATAAATGCAAGGATGATAAAGGTTGATATAAATATTAAAAGAATAAAAATATTACCGTCATTGGTTCTTCTCCTTTATTTCTTTTTGCTGGATCTAATGATATTTTTGGTACTGATAAATCATGTCCTTGAATCCAAGCAGCTGCTGTATTTTGAGTTATGTAGCCAGTTGTATCGGGATAAATATCCGCATGAAAATCTCTATAGGTCTAGAAATATAAATTATCTCTCAATAAAGAATTAAAAAAAAACTTTTGTTATTCTGCTTGTTTAATATATACAATTTATTATTATACATACCTTTCTTGGTACTTGATACATAATAGGAATGACCATTGTAGATGTTAGTTGAAGTACTCTATTAACTTCAGCCTGCATGACATTTAATGCTCGTTTTGGTACGACACAAACGCCTTTTGTTTGTTCTCCACTATGTCTAATACCTTCGACTAAATATGGATCCTTTTCTGTGACTTCCATATACATTATCGTAGTATCTCCTTTACCAGCAAGAAATAGCATGTTTGTATCAGGATCGAATAATGGCATTAAAATTCTAGATAAAAAAGAAAATTTTAATATCCTTAGATCATAAGATTTAAATAATGATTAAGCGTGCGATCAAGTTTTCATTACCCTGTGCTACAATCAAGTTCTAAAGTTTTTACTGGATCGTTTAAGTTTCTCAAATCACGAATATACACTTGTCGTAGTCTAGCAGAATCAAAGCCTGTCGTTAAGAGTCTATCAGAGTTTCCCAACCATACAATTCTAGAATCCTTAATACTTTGATGACTGGAAGCAGATTGAACGATACTTTTTGCAGCACGAGGATCTATAACTCTTACTTGCTTATCTTTACAAGATGTGGCAAGTAAAGTACCATCGTGTTTCCAACTAAGCGATTGTATAACTTCTTTATGTTCAACATTAGCTGTTTAAAAAAACATAATAAATTAAAAACAGTAAATATCAATAATATTATAATCGAACCGAATTATAGAAGAATATTTGTATTTAGCCTAAGCTTTTAAATGATATAAAATCCATATCTATTACAATTTCTTTATCAATAATACATTAATATTAAATTTTATTTAAAATACTTTGTTAAAACATTAAAAATAAATATGATAAAATAATTGGTAATTACAAAAAAATTTTACTGTATTTGAATAAACAGTTAGTTACATTAATAAGAAAATATACATACAAAATAATTCTTTCTGAGAAAGAACATCCCAAAGAGTCAATTTTGTATATGACACAGTTGTCAAAAGATGCTCTGCACAAGGATGCCAACGCACAACTTCAACCCTCCTTTGACGATGAGAAAAAATACACTCTGGATTACAAAGTGGTTCTTCTAATCCAATTTCTGGTATGTGCCACAATTTAACCTAAAAATTAACATATCAATATTTTAAAGATTTAATCTCGATAACATAAGTATATATTTATACATACATATAAAATATAAGCTTCTTTGTAAACATTTCTATTAAATACAAATAAAAGTATAAATAAGAGAAATAGCACATTACCAAGCAATCTTGTGATCCAGTTGCAAGTAATCCATCGTGAAACGGAGAGAAATCCATATCTGTTACGGTATCGCCATGTGCATGAAGCAAAGGCATCAATTTACTTTTTCTACCACAGTCTTCTAATGGTAAAACAGCTAAACTGGAGCCTATAATAAAAAATTACATTAAATGTAGCATATTTCATTTTGATTTTCAAATTAAAATAACAAAATGACTATTTATAAAAATGGTAAAAGTAACACAATTAATTTTAATATCTGAATATTTTTTCATTTTTAAAAAGTTCAAAATATTCTACACTACTAATTTCATGATCAATGGTATACCATAACAATGGTTTAAATTATTAATACTTTTCTCATTGCAAATACTAATTTAATAATATTAGTTTCAATATTGTTTTTAACCACGAGCTATTTAATAATGCAATTACAGTAAAACTGTTGAATAATAATGTAACTTTACCATTATGATCTACGTTAAATGCCATAAATGCAGCAGATGCTGCAATATTGTTCCCATAAGTTTGATATGATCCAACACAGATATCACGAATACATGCTTCAGGTTTAGGTACAATAGGTGTAGCATTTTTATACTTTGATGCTTTGAATCTCCATGCCATGATGCTGACTTCAGTTGCTTTTGTATCCTTGTTAGGTCTTACACTATTGAATCATGTAATCTAAAAATATTCGGTTTAATTCAATTAAATATGATTCTTGATTCCAATTAAGTAAATTATTCATAATGCTTCATTGATAAAGAAAAAAACTTATTTCTTTAATAAATCATTTTTTAAATTATTTAACGACAAAAGAGTATAACATTTATACATAAGCTTGTGTATTCAAAAAGATAATTTACATCATTAATTTTTAATAAAACTTTGCAATACATTAAATTTAAAATTAAAATATTAACTTTCATATTTTTAATATCTATATATAAAATTGGAAATTGATTAATAGTTAAATAAAATATTTTACACACACACACACACGCACACGCACGCACGCACGCACGCACACATATGTCTGTATATATGTATATATATAATAATAATTATTATTATTATTTAAATATATAAAATGTATATGATTTGATTATTTCGTTATTAAAAATAATTGAAAATCATGGAAATATATAAATATATTGAATTATCATTGTAATCGATTTTAAAATAAGTAACTAAAATATTTTAAAAATTTAGTTACAAATAATAAAAGTAAATTTTCACATTTAGCAATTTTTTTCTCTTATAAATATCAACATCGAATATTTACTTCAATGTGATAATCTATTTTAATAAAATTATGATAAGCCAATATACGATTAGTATTTTTACTCTCTCTTTTTTATTCTACTAGACATTAAAAGGTATCAGCCAATTAAATAAAGGGCTTAAAACAACAAGATTGAAAAAAAGAAGCTTAAAACTGTATTTGCAACTAGAGTATAGTAATTGAATTACTTTTATCAAACTTTAAAGAAGAACGAATAACTATTTTATTTTACGAACGAATAAAAATTTTATTCCACAAACAAAAAATACCGCTTTGTAGCAACAGCGGTATTATAAATATACGCAACCTTATATATGGATTTATATGCATGTATATATATATATATATATATATATATATATATATACACATATAGATATTATGCATGTGTGTAATTTGCATTGAAATACGAAACACAACGAAAAACAATAAAATGAAAATATACCTACCACTAATAGATTGCTACACAACCATTGACGAATTATTTCGCGAATAACTACACGAAAATTCGTATTCAATTTCCACTTTTCACTATTCAACTCCAAGCATAAATTTTTCACAAGACCGTGCGTACTGACAAGTGTAAATAATAAATATAATATACCGTAGTCCGAGTGAAATTCTCGCAAGAAAGAGAAGATGAAAAAAAGTACACAAAAACGGTCTGACAGACAATGCCGGAAATAAAAAACCAGAAGCCTTCTTACACTCTCTTGACTCTTCTCCCCTCTCTGCTACTGTCGATCGTTCGCTCTCTCTCTCTCTCTCTCTCTCTCTCTCTCTCTCTCTCTCCTTTATCCTCTGTCTCTACATATACAGAGTTAAGTGACTCAGTGGGTATTCGTATTGACGGTCATTCGTTGTAAATTGAAATTTTTATTTGAAAGAAGACGTAGGAATAAAAATTAATATTGTATTTTCACAATAAGTAATTCAATTTTTCTTCATGCGCAACACTTTAATAAACTTGACGATGAATTTTACAAGTTATATTATACGTCATTTTATATATACTTTTATATTTAACTAATTTAACATTATATACAGAATAAGTATATGAATATGTAATAACAGTAATTTTTAATAAATTCATTTGTATCAAACAACTAATTATGAATGACGTATATTCAATCTTATTTGTCTATTACTTAATTAAATATTCTACAAAATCAAATCAAAGTTTAATCAAGTAAAATTGTCAAACTTGATTTAATAAACATTATGTGTATTTAACAGTTTATCGTTATGTAATAAAACTCGTCTCTCAATTAAATTATATACTAAATATAAAATGAAAAGAAGATCCTGCATATCTGCTAATTGCTGTCAAATGCCATTAATTGATATTGGTTAACAAAATATTTAACGCTTATAAACATTTGTAATAAAATGTTATTTATCAATAATGTATTCTGAATTTTTCATAACATAATTTTAAATGAAAAATAAAAATTTTAATTAAAATGAATATATTCATTTAAAATTTTCCGAAATAAAATTTAAAAATTAAATTAAACGATAAAAGAACAATTTTCACCGATGCATTGATGTTCTATACATTATTTATTAATAACGCAACAAACGTTATGAAAATGCTTTTGCAAGCTTATTACCAATTAAATTCCATAAAATCGTGCTGATGTTTTTGAAATAATAATTTAATGTTTAACATGCATTTCAAAACGCCTTATATTCCAGTTTAGAGTGCGAACATTTGGTTGTTAAATGAACAAAATTACCGTCAAAATTACCGAGCGTAGAAGGAAAATTAAGCCACGTCCTGGCGTCACTTTCCTTTTAGACAACAGAGAAATATGACATTCTTATCTTTGTCTAGCAATACAAAATCTACTAGCCCCGCCTACACGGAAAATATATTACCGACGCTTGCTGATATAGTATGATAGAGAGGAGGGAGTTGGAAAAGCATTTATAGTGTTGAAATGAATAGCGGCGACGTCGACGATCCCCTCCGAGAGTCGCGTAGGGGAGCTAATGACGGAAATAAGGGTTCACCCGAACTGCGTACTTTTCAGCATATTTGACAAATTTCGTTCGTATCTGAAAGACTAAAAATATTTTCAACTATTATCGTTATTATAGGTAGAACGAAATTTTTATAATTTATACAAATTTATTTTATAATATAAATAATGCTATTCGTACGAAAAATACAAATGGAACAGAAGGAAAACATTTTTAATTAATTAATCAATTATGTCATTCTTATTTTTATTTTACTCGTTTGTTAATAATGCTAATAAAATGCGATATTTGATAAATATTTAAAGAAAAATCTTTATTTCCACATGTGCTTTTCATTCAATTTAACAATACAATGACAATAATACATAGTGTGAATTTATATATAAACTAAATGTCTGGGGCTTCACGCAACAAAAATAACATCTTTAGTAATATTAAATTATTATTGTGGGAATAACTTTTATTATTATATTATCTCGTAAGCTACAATAAAATATCGATTTCATTTCATTTTCTTAATTGTATTGCTTAAACATTATATGGACAAGACATTTCTTCATATTGTTATAGGATGTAAATTGGACGGTATAAAAACGAATTTATTATTACATATTTATTAGAAAAATTATAAATTTTTATACATTGAATGTTCTATTTATAATTATATTATATTACTAAAGTATTCGACGCTTCATATATCTGGTAAATATCTTAAATTATTACCTGAATACTTGGACGGAAAATTTGAGATTCTCAGTTATATTATTTTTACTAATTACTCCTGCGTAAATATTGGAGTGAAAAGTCCGGCATAATTGCTCATCATTTATGTTATATTGGTTTTTGTGCAAAATTATGCTTTTACGTGATATATACTTTTAAAAGAGAACAAAAATACCATTAATACATACAACCACTTAAACTTTGTAATAGTATATCAATGACATTATTGCGTATAAAAAATACTCGAATATCGGTAAGTTAAAAAAGACGGATTCATTTCAATATGAATCTAAATAGTTTATATCTAACAATGATTTTTTTTTTTTTTTTTTTTTTTTTTTTTTTTTTTTGTTTTTATTGTAATGCACAGAACTGTCCAGCATATTCACACTGTCTTACAATACTAAATTGCATAAAAGTTTTTTGATCAATAAGTTTCATCGCTCTCTTAGAGAGGCATTACTCTTATAAAAAAATATTTTTTATTCTGCCTTCGTACGCGCGCGCGTCTGTATATATATATATATATATATATATATATATATATATATGTATGTATGTATATGTATGTATATGCATATGTATGCATGTACGTGCGTATGCGCGTATGTGTGTATGTTTGCATACGCGTGTTATATTCTTTCATTTAGCTTCAAATTAATAGTTACGAATATAGTACGTAGTAATGTTTACCAGGTATTTTAGTTTTATTTGTTATTATTTAGAAATTTTCACCAATAAAGATGAGAGACTACGCTTATGGCATTTAATATATTATTTTTTCTTAAGGCTCTTTCATGATTGTATTTTAAATATTAATAATGAAAATATAAAAAGTACGTTTTTTTTTTCACGGAAATTAATTAATGTTCAAAAATATTTATAATAACAAAATTATTTAACTGTAAAAAGTAGAGCTTATCGATCAAATTTATATAGAAAGCATTTATAGGAATATTTGAAAATAAGACAGTTTTTGATTTTGTATCGGTATTTCAAAATCTATCTCCTTATTAATCAAATTATACAGGGCTTTACATTCTTTTTAAATAATTGTTATTTTCAACTTTTGCTAAATGACAAATATATTAAAAAGTCATTACCACGTAATAAATAATGAAATAAAAAATATTCAATTGATTTACTATCATAATAATATTTTACGTATTCGATTAAAATTCTTTTAACGATATCTGATTTCTATTGAATTAATTTTTATAAACTCAAAAATTGTCTATAAAATCAGAATTACTTGAATTGCAAAATGTAAGAAAATATTAAGAAGAAAAAAGAAAAAAAAAAGAAAAAGAAAAAAAAGAATGAAAATTTTAGTTTATTTAGTAATAATGAAATTGTAAGAATTTGTTAATTATATTCACAAAGGCATGAAAAATGTTAAAGATATTTATATTAAAAATGTTTGTTTAATTTTCATCTCTGTCTCTGTAAATATAATTCTATATAAATTCATTGATAATATATATGAAAATTGATCAAAAAATTTAACATTAAATTTACTAGATACTGAAATTTATCGCATAAAAAGGTTAAAAGTAATTAATATAAAATCAAGTCTTTTAAATAAGAGTTGACCGATTAGTCACGATTAGTCACCCCAAGTGCGAATCTTTTACATTATTTTCAAACGTAACCAAAAACTTTAAAGAACATTAACATTACAATAATCAATGTTGAGTTCACCATTTTCTTAGATGTAGCATTTCCATAATCCGAAGCATCGCCCATTCTGAATCTATGAGCTGGACTAGACATTCTACCATCTCCTCCATTACTATATGCCAATACTCGAAGATAAAATTCCTTGCCCACACCTAGATTATTAATGATTGCCTCGATCGCACCTACAGGTACGATTGTATCCACCGCCGTACTCATATCTTGATCTGTCTCCCAAACTCTAATCTTAAATCCAATAACCGGCTCCTCATCCTTGATATTTTGCACATAACGCCACGTTACCCTCACTGACGTTGGATTTCTACCAAATACATGTACCGAGGATGGTGGATTTTGCGGGGACTTGCGATAGGTCCGTTCTAAGAAACGTTCGCTTTCGGGCCCCTCGCCAGCAGAATTATACGCCATGACCTTTGCGAATAAATCAATTTTTTTATATTATACAATGCACTCTAAAGGACACACAGTGCGCGCGCACATACATAATGTTAGTGATATTTCATTTTAATATATTGGCTATTTTTAAAATGAATATGAAAATAATGAATTAATTATTTAAGGGTGCTGAAATTTTTGAAAATCTCACTTTTTCATCAACACGATTGATTACTACTAATTTAGCAACCTAATTGAAATTGAGTACATATAATTTCAAATGTTAAAACGTAAGATAGAATATGAATAATAATGCAATAAAACGGCAATACAAGATTAAGCGTGATTAACGAAAATTTTTAAGCAATAAGGCGAAATGATGAAATCAACTTTTACACGGGTAACGTGCTTTTCCACGCTATTTTAATAAGCGAAGCAAATATCTTTACAACCTTTACAAGGCAAATTACCTTAACGTAATAGTATGTGTTGGGTTGCAATCCAACCACGAGAGACCAGGGCCGAGTCGTACGAGACAAATAATACACGGCATCCTCCTCACGATTCTTTTCTTTCCAGTATTTAATACGATGGCCTATGAGTTTGCCACGCACACGTTCACGAGTCTGCTCGATGGGCTGCCAAGTGACGTTCAAGGCTGTACCGTTGTGAGAGAGCGCGGACACTTGTTGCGGTGCAACCTAATAAAATGAACAAACGACAGTTTGACAAATTAATTTTTCAAGCTTCGCCTTACACGTAGACAATGGCTCGACTGAAGGCGGGCGTAGAAATAACTATAATTATTAGAATCTGAAGATGAAGAGAAAATCGAATTAATTAATGGATCGCTAAAAATATCATTGTTCCTTAATATTGGCAAAGAAAGATTGAGAAGAAAAAAATCGATCTCTTCTCTTTAAGTTGCTCCATAATTCATTCCTTTACAAATTTGGACAATTAATTTCACCAAGAATTAATATAGAAGAGAAATTCTTCTTGCATAATTCCTGGCAAATGTCGTTTGTTCGCTGCACGAAAAGTTTCAATTTTTTTTTTTACATTATTCTTTTGCATCTTTTAAAGCTTAAAATGTTCTATCCATTTAATTCGCACATTTGAATTAAAACAAACAAACAAACAAACAAACAAACAAACGAACAAAAATAAATAAATAAATAAAAATAATAATATTATAAAAAAAAATCATTAAATAAATATTATTGCATTTTTAAATCGCCGTAATAGGCACAAAATAAAAAAATAAAAAAAAAATAAAAAAAAAAAAAATAAAAAAAAAAACATTAAATGATTAGCGATTGAAGTGGAAAGCTGTTATCGTAACACAACGAACCTGCGGCATGTCCTCGGCACTAAATATCGTGACAATATCTGATTTTGGCCCGTAGCCAATGTCATTGGCCGGCTGCACTTGAACCTCGTACTCGGTGTAATAATACTGAGACTGAATGGACACTACGGCCATGCCAACGTTACCGTGTTCCTTGAGAGGCTGCGACTGGAATTCCGACTCGGCGTGCTTGCGACGCCAATAAACTTTATAATAAACACCAGGTCCGTATTGTTCAGCTGACTTCAGTGGATCCCACTTGATGGTAAGATCGCCAATTTTGCCTGAAACGGTGATTATATTTAATATAATATTATATGGGAATATGAGAAAATTAACTTGTACGTTAAAACTAGATATTTAACATATATCCTCAAGCGAAAAACACGATTGAATAAGGGATGAAGTACCAATCGCTAATTAGTCAAATAACAGTTTACTCAACTTTTCCTTATTCGACAAGGACATAGATGTTCATTGAATGTTAATTAAAACGTCGACATTTGATAAGGACATGGCGTCGATAAGGCGAAGGCAATACCAATGGATTTGTTACGCAATGCCTCGCCAATGTATCACCACGTTACTTCGATCCGGCAGCCTAATGCCCGCCCGCCCACCCACAATCGTCGCGCCACTTTGCGCATCCTTTTCCAAAATTTCATAATCGACTTACCACCACCACCCCTGATATTCGAAGGAGCTTTCATTGGTTTATCCGAGGGTGTACTGTATTGCGGTGAGGGCATCGAGGCTGGTCCATAACCGAGCTCGTTGCCGGCTTGAACACGAAACTCATAGGTCGTATAAGGATGCAAGACATTCTCGAGATACACTTGCTTCCGTCCGTTATATCTGTCCACTTCGGTGTACAATGTGTAATCTGTGAAATGTCATTGAAATAATGCTCTAGGACATGGTAGTTTAATCAATCCGTAATTACGTTATTGCGAATTATCAAGATTAGTTAGTAATTGCATTGAGCATCACGTCAATTAATCAATTCGGTTAACGGTCATTAATTCGGCAAATAATAATCTTACTCTCTCACTCTCACTCACTCACTCACTCACTCACTCACTCACTCACTCACTCACTCACTCACTCACTCACTCACTCACTCACTCACTCACTCACTCACTCACTCACTCACTCTCTCTCTCTCTCTCTCTCTCTCTCTCTCTCTCTATCCCTAACTCGCTCACTTGTAACATAATTACGGCAAAATGTAATTTAAGGGTATACATACGATAAATAATAGCATTGATTATTTGTCAAATGATAAATTCATAATATGTTTTCTCATAATGCCAAATAAAAGTGAATATCGTTAATTACACGATTAAGCTCTCCGTTAAACTCCTTTTAAACAGATCGTTCAAGGCCAATTTGCGAGGCTTGTTTAGTTTATCGATACACACCTTTAGTGAGATTAAACCACGTGTGATTCCAATTGGTCCTTGCACCGATGGCATACTTAACGATCGGCCTTCCGTGAAACGCTCCATCGGTCCACGTGAGTGTCACCGATGTCTTGGCGACGTTAACGACCTGTATGCCCCCCGGGGGTCCGGGCGGGCCCTCGATCGTAATCATCGTCCTCGATGCTATTCTGCCCACGGCACTCTTGACAATGCACTCGTAATCGCCGGCCTCGGCAAAGGTCGCATTGATAATATGAAGAGTGCCTCCGTCCACGACTATATGGGGATTGGCCTTGAGGTCCTTGTCGCGTATGCGCATGTCGTTGTGCATCCAAATGTAGGCTACGTCCAGCATTTCGTCGGTCTGAGCTAAGCAACGTAGGGTCTGATTGTAGTTGATCGCGGTGACGATTCGCGGTGGTAATGCCTCGATGAGCCTCGGTCCATCTGTAATACAAGTATATCGTGCGATTGGAAAATATTATTTTTGCCCCGTAAGCGAGTCGCTGTAACAACGCCCGATGTCCTTCAACTCTTATTTTAACGATAATTAAATGAGAATAATCGATGCTGTTGCGCTTACTCAGTACTATTAAACGACCGCGCGATTCGTCATTGCCGTACTGATTCGATGCCTGGCAGACGTACGTTCCCTCGTCATCTCTCGAAACCGGGCTTATTATCAGACTGCCCGAGTCGAGAATTCGTCTTCTGCCTCCACTCCCTAGAATATTGCCATCCTTTTTCCATGTGAACTTTGGCCGTGGTGCAGCTTCCGGATTACAAATAATTGTAACATTTCCGCCTTCGGCTGCGTATGTTTCGGGTTCGAGAGGTCGTTTCTTAAACGACGGTTTCAAAGCTATAAAAATCGATCGTATAATTTATGTTCGTGTAATAATAATATATAACAATAGCAATAACAATATGAACTATTTTGCATACTGTAAATATAGTTTTACAATCTTTTTGCCTCTCTGATATTCTCATTATTATCTTGTAGTCTTATGATAAAACGTTTCATTTCAAAGTATTCTTTTTATTGTTCGTATTTTGGAAAATTTATTAGTAAACAAGTTTCGCTCGATTATAAATATACGATAATAAATATAATTCGATGAATTACGCGTACTTGCATTATCGCGATAAATCGATTGATGATTTATTTGAAAATAAACGACAATTGATTTTATTCATTAAAAATATACCTTGACAGCACATTAATTGAAACAATCATTTATGAGTAACATTAACAATAAAAACTTGACAATTTAGAAAAATTACAATTATAAATAATAAATTTTAATGAAAACAAAAAAAAAAACAAAAAACAAAAAAAAAAAACAAAAAAAAAAACAAAAAATCACCAATTGTTGTTAATTATAACTATTAATTTATTCACTCTCTTCTTAAAACATAATTTGTTGATTTTTAATTGTTATGGTTAGAAAGAGATGCTAATTATTTATGTTTTTTAGCATGAGAAGAAATTATTATAGTATATAATAGATCTTCTTCTATTCAAAGTTTCAATATATATATATATATATATATATATATATATATATTATCTAACTAATGCTTACATAAAACTCTCAATTGAGCCGATGAATATTTAGTCTTGAGCTGATTTCTGGCTTCGCACTGATACATTGCCTCGTCTTTCTCTGGATCTAACGATTTGATTTTTAATACATTATCTTGTATTAAGTAACGGTCTCTATCTTCAGGTGGCAATGTATACATGTCCAGAATATCGCCGTTTCTCAGCCAGTTGTATGTGACGTCCGGTATGCCGAAGGCCTCGCATACCCACGTCAATTCGCCTCTGTTATCCATGTGTTTGTCGGCCAGAGGAACCGTGAAGTTCGGAGCCGCTTGGATGGACAGATACAACGATTCCGTAATGGAAGTTTTTTCGTTTCGAGCCCGACATACATATTTACCCTGATCCTCTATACGCACTCGCGGAATAATGAGAACGCGATTATGGTTTGTTAAGTAGGCACCGCGAGGAAGATCAGCACCGTGGCGAGTCCAGTTGTAGGAAGGAACAGGGCTACAAACAATGAAAGAATTATTTTATCTGCCTTTCTATTTCTTATTATCGAATGTGACAAGGTTAATTATTCGTTTTCGATTTATTAAATACTGCAACGAATAATTCAAAAATCGAAATAACCGTATACTTCATTTCAATCGCGTCACTTTCATAACCAAATAATTCCTCATTATTTTGACGTTTTTATATTAAATTTTGCACATAGTATATTAAACTTTAAATTATACAGTATGAAATGTATTCCTCTAATAGATGAAATTGTTCGTCAAATTATTTAAATATTCTCATCTTTTTATTTTGAAAAGTAAAAGTATTTACTTTTTCTTATTTTTTCGACATAACATTACTGAATTTCCAGGGCACTAGAATACATAATTTGGTCAAATTAAATTTAATAATTTCCTTAAATATTTACTGATCTTTTAATTGCTATTATACAAAAAGTGCATCGTATAACTTGTTATTTTTTAAAGTTGTTCTTGATAAAAAGTGTACTATTATGCTGTTATTTAAACAATTTGTACGATTTACAAAATTGTTAATTATAACTAAATTTTAGTGTTAAAGATTGTAACAATATCAATTGAATGGAATGTAATATTAATATCTTACAATCCAAATGCGATGCACTCCATTCTAACTTGATCACCAGCTATCGGAGCTTCTGGGAATATTTTTGGAAAATTAATTGGGAATTTCAATTGCTGCGGCGTTACTGTAACATTAACAAATTGAGTATAATTATTATGAGTTATCTAGAAAATTTAGGATACTCTACTACAATGATTTGTACAGAAAATATTTATACAATAAATTCTACAGAAAAATGAATATTTTATTAATTGCATTTTTTTATGTAAATGTGTATTTAGCTTTAAGTTTCCTTTACAAAGAGTAATTATCAAAATATTCTTTTAAAAAATTAATTAATAAAGTATATTTCACATTCTGCAAAGTATATTGCTTCAGAGACTTACAATGTGGACTAACGTAAAGTGGAAAAAATGGACCGTTACGGCCAGTATCGGAGGCAGTACTTTGTACATTGCAAGAATAATTGGCTTGATCGATCTTCTCAAGAGCTGAGAAGTATAAGGCACCATCGTACGATACGAACAGTCTTTCATTATCATCGTCTACAAAGTATGGAAAAGCCTCTCGAGCCCAGTAATATTTGACACCTGGGAAGTGTTGCGGTGGATCGCAGTAAACCGCTTTACCCCAATGTTCATCGCCTCGCTCTTCTGGACGTTTAAGATTGAATTCCAAAATGTAACCAAACGATAATTCAACGCTCTCGGATCTTATGGTTCCAAACATGTTTGTCGCTTTACAATGATAAGTTCCACGATCTTCGGTCTAAAAATGTTCGTCATTTATTTATTTATATTAGGAAAAATATTATTAAATATAATTACGTATGTTAAATAGATATTAGAAGGGCTAACAAAGTTTATATCGATACCTGATTTGGTGCAAAAATAATAAGAGTTCCTCCGCTAATGGTATATCTAATATTTTGTAATGGATCAATTTTTTTAGCAATAAGTCGATCATTTTGAAAATCTTCCTTAAACCAATCATAGGTTGGAGCTGGATATCCACCAGCTAGGCAGCTTAGAAACACATCATTATTTACAACCCGCTTGGTGACATCGAAGACTTTATTATCAGGCTGCTTAATAAAATATGGACCTCGTGGTATTTTCAGTGGATCGTTAACTTCAATACCGTATTGATAAGTACGGTCATCAGATTGTAAATAGTATAAATTAGCGGCAAGCGCCTCGCAAATATAATAATATAGATCCTGGCCATTGACTTTCTCTAAACCCCAACGTTTAAGTCCTTCGCTATATCCATAAACAAGATAGTCTTTTTTATGCGCATTATCTAATCTCTCTGGCAAAAATGCATTATCCATATTTATTAGCTGAGTACCGTCTTCATTTGTCCAATAACTGCCTTGCATTCTCACGCCCGTATACCATTTACGATGTTGCAGATCTTGCTGCAATAATTCTCTTAATGTATTTCCATGCTCTTCCAGTGAATTGATAGAAAGTAGATCGGCTTGATAAGCTAAGCAATTTCTACGTGCTTCTTCTCTAGATCTAGAACTTTTAATGAAACGATAACACGAGTCTTGAAACGATATCCATGGCTTAGGACACTTGTGATCAATTTCATTGTAATAAAAAGTTTGAGATGCGACGACACTTATTACAACCGATAGGAAAATTAATTTATCTCTTAAAGACATTGTATTGCCTGAAACAAAATATATTGTCCTTTTATTAAATGTCGTATAACAAATTCTTCGTCAATTATAATTCAATCCCATAACACCATTATTATGACAGATCATACGATTTTTTTATAAAACAATCTTTATAACCAACTACACCCCTCACAATAAACAATAATAGTAATAATAACAATGCCAAATAATCCCATAACAAATTAGTTGAAAAATTGCAAATAATATCGAATTAAAGGAATGTAAATTAATTTTTAAAAAAGCACCATTTAGTTTTAAGCGGATTACTCATATGTAACAATTACATTTCGTGGACTTGGTTATTACAAAGGGAGGGGACATTCAGGGAGTGGCTATAAGTCACCGTCTTATAATGTTTATAAACCGCACCGTTGTTAATTAAACGTTTATAACACTTGATTAATGGATCTCCAGTATTCCGCTTAACAAGCACAATTACCTTTACTTTAATATCTGCGTGGTATTTCATGAGATAATTTTATTTAAAAAGTAGCGTCTTCTCCTTTTCACATTACAGCGCAAACTTAGTCAGCTACAACGACCATTCATCCTAACCTAGTCCCCACCACGTCCGCACACACAGGCGCATAAAAAACAAGCCACATCTATCCGTATACGCGATATATCCATTGTGCGCGCGTGTGTACGGGCGTTTGTAGCCAGCACCGCCTCATCGGACCCCACCTACAATATTTCCAAAAGCGACGAATATAATATATATATATATATATATATAATTATAGTACTCATAATATAAGACGCTTTTCCACACATCCTGGACTTTAAAAGCGTTTGTTCGATGGCATCTCCGTGTGGATCGTGAAGGGCCGAATATTTTTGGTATTTTGATTAATCGATCGCTCAAATGTAGAGCTCGCGATCAACAATGTAAATAGCTTGTTTAATTCCTGATTTCACCCACTTACCGACACTCGACAGGCAAATTTTGATTTTAATAATTATTATTTAAACTTGCGCGTAAACATACGTGTATAGTGCGGATGCAATGTATTTACATTTTTTTGTTGTTTTTTTTTTTTTTTTTTTTGTTTTTTTGTTTTTTTGTTTTTAAATTAATATTTGTACATTTTATTAATATGATGACGAATTCCTTATTTATTAGTTCACGTTTCGCAGACATTAAACGAATAGTATTATGTAGGAAGGACTTTATTTCAATAACGATAAATTTAAGACGAATATTTATTTAAACGATTGTTCAACGTAGATAAAGTATAAATTTTAGAGGCCACATTATTAATACAAAAATAACTAGAGAAATATAATATATTTTATTTCATATTATTTCTTTTCCTTTAAATAGCCTACAAGCGTGTAAGATGAATTTTTACAAATAAAACAATTTTATTATTAATAGCATTCCCATAAATTTTCTTGATATTATTTAATTTAATGTATTATTCAATACTATAACAAAATTTTTTTTAATCGACATTTACACTTTCAATTTTCTAATAGACTTAATTGCAATAACGGCATAACTTTTAACGATGACAAATCAGCCAATACAGCCTAAAAAATAAAATTGTAATATGAGTAAGAATTTATATTTCATAGTTTCGTTATTTAATTTTTGTCAGAGTTAAATATTTATATACGCACCTCGATAGTGTGTAAATTATTTACTTGCATAAGATTATCTTTACGAAAGCTAAGAATAGTAACGGCAAGTAGAGGTACTATTTCTAACGAATCGTATCCCAAAATCAAATCCCACAAATACAACAATTGCTCCGGTGGAAGATGACCGCTAAAACCTCGCATTAACCACTTAAAAACAATCTTAATGCTGCAAGAATTAAAATGCAAATTTATATTTGCATTTTATTAATTACACACTCAATTTTTACTCAATGATAAATGAAAAATTATAATTTAATACTGACGGTTGAATGTGTAAATTTCTAAAATGCGCCCATAACTGTGGTTCGTGACACTGTAACAGTCGTTCAAATAATAGGCACAGAGCAACGATACCTTGTTCGTGACTCGATACCGTATGAAGGCGAAACCAATATCTCAAATAGAATGCTCTGAATGTATAATACATAGTACATGGATCATCGTATAAGTAGCAAAAGGGTGTCGCTGCAAAAACATACAATTCAAATGTAGAAAAGAAATAAAAATATTTTATCTCAAGTATCATACCATACATGGTGAAGCCATGGAATGGAATGACGCCGCTTGGAGGAAAAACTAATGTATTCTCTAGGGTGGTAGGTTTGCCTTGTAGAACTGCGTGAATAACTTGTCCACCTGCACTTTTATCCATTGTTACTGGAGCGAGCACTTCCGAATCCCTTGAAAAACTTAGCATAGTTTTATATAAAACATCTTCAAAAACAAAATATTGATCATCGTTACTAGCCGTTAGTTGAACATCCTATTGCAAATGTAATTTCATCGATTAAATACATTGCCATTGTATTTATTAATACAATAAATTAATCAAATAATGTACCGTAATTACCTTGATTATCAATTTATCAACCATTATATCATATTGTAAAACCATTTCTTTTAATTCTTCATAATATTCAATATCCTGTTATAAAAAATTTTAATTTCTATTATTTCTCTCTTACATGCTTCTTGGAATAAAGAATCTTAAGGATTTGAACTTAAAAAAAAAACAAATTTTTAATAATAAATATGAAATAATTTAAAATAAATGATAAAAGAATTATTATGTCAGAAGAAAATAGTAAATATTACATTTTGTTTGACAATAGATCCTAAAACAAGGGACCATAGCTTTCCTCTCAATGCTCTAGGCGCACCACGTTTTAAAAATTCTTGAGCTACGGGAGCATGATTAGACATCAATACTTTTGCACCGACATGTACTCTTTCATTTTCCAAATTAGGATAATTTTGTAAAGACGGAATATTTCCATTAACACCAAGTAAAGTAACGCCTTGAGAAAGTTCTTTATACATATCTCTCTATATACGTCAGAAATAATTATTTTAATTTTATGAATATCCAGGCACAAACACAAACACAAACACGCGCGCACACACACACACACGCAAACATGTATATTTAAAAATTTGTTTACCAATTGAGCTAATGTTTTTACTCGAATTTCAATATGACTAAATTCCCAATTTGGCTCATTCCTAAAATAAAATAATATAATAAATTTGAATACATGAATTTAATTGTAAATATCATTTAAAATAAAAATTACTTACACTTGTTTTTTAAATGATGGGTCTCTAACAGAAAAAAGAACTTCTAAAAAATCTTTTGGCGCATATAATGGCCTGTATTGGGATAAATCAGCTATACAAGGAAGTTAACAAAGTATTAATTAATAATAAAATTTACTTATATATATTATACATAGGTATATAGATAGATAAGTAAAGATACTAATTAAATCTATTAATTAATTGAAATAAATATTTAAATATTTTTACCAAAGTCGCATGTACTTAATTCATTCCATTTTTCAGACAATTCATCTCTATCAGAATTTGGTCGAATTCTAGCTAATGGTACATTTAATTCATTGCATATAGAATTAAGAGATTTTTGAATTCTTCTTTCCCATTGAATTTGTGCTTTTTTTAAATAACTCAAATCTGCTCGATTATCATTATCATCTTTCATAAATTTCTAAAAATATACAAACAATTATTACAGAAAAAGTATAATAAGAGTTATTATAAATATAAAAATATTAAAGCTATGAAAAATGATTTTTTTTCTACATACTTGTGATCTTGTCCAATGAAACACAGTATTTCTTAGTTCAGTTTCCAAACCTTCATCGTTTAATGCTTTGAATAATGTACTTTTAAAGTCTTCTTTCTTTACTGATGAAGACGCCACAAGCCGCTAAAATACATTATAAAATAATTTCAATTATTATATTATATAATACGTATAAAGTGATGCATTTGAGCTAAGTTGGTAAATATATTAATATAGTAAATTGATTCTAATTTTTTAATCCTAATGCCAATGAAATAATTACCTGAATTTCATTATACAGATTTTTATAATTTGTCATACATTGAATATCTTCTGTTAACTTATCAGCAATTTTGTGAAGTTCACTCTTTTTATTACTATTTTCTGTCATTTTTTAAATTAAACAAAATTTACGTTTTGTCAAGTGTGGAGTAAGCAAAAGAAAAACTCGTCGCCATTTGTAAACAAACTTGTAAATAATTTTCATTAATTATTTCAACTATTTTAATTGTTTTTTGGACGATTTAAAAAATCATTATAATATTGATATTATTAATAAGTTTATAATATAGTTCTAGTTTAATTATCTGTATTAAAATTTTAGATTTATATCAAATAAACTAAATGTGTATATTTGAAAAATTATAAAAATGAATAATTATAATCATTAACAAGAGTTACAATTTTTTCATGATATATTTTAACTAAACTAAAATCAACTAAAAGAAAATAATTAAAATAAGTTTATTAAATTATAATTACATTAAATAAATTATTTTTTACACACGCACATATATATATATATATATATATATATATATATTTTTTTTTTTTTTGTAATTAGAATTTTCACAAATAATGCCTGGAAAATAATTATAGTAAAAACATCATTTAACTTTAACTAGATGGAATATTAATCGTTTATAAATTAAATGAAAATACGATAGCTAATTTTAATCGCAATTTTATAAACTATTGGCTTATTAAATTATACAATTTTAAGCAATTTCGAACTTAATTTTTGTCCTTATTTGAATTATTTACACATCTATAATCAATATAAAAACAATGAGCGCTCTTTTCTTTAAATGTATTTTATCCAAAACCATTTGTGCTCGATTTAAACTTAACTTATATAAATATTCATTTATATAAAGACCTAATATAATTCGAATACTTTAATCCTTGTATTATATATTATTTAATAAAACAAAAATAGCCGGCATTGATTGTATAATGAGCCTTCATGTTAGCACTCTTGTTTTACGCAAATATAATTAAAAACAAAAAAATCTTGAATTTTTGTTAATTTAATATCCAGTAATTATTCATAAATGGCTTATTTATCGTGTATTAGCATTACATGTTGATGATAACATGTAAAACATTTCTAAAAAAATTTCAATTTTTGTCGCGATTAAATCTATGCAATAATTATCTTTGCATTAATCAAATAAAAACAATACCAGACGACAATAATTCAAACGTGATTTTTCCCTTGGTTGCGTTTGAAATTATCACGAGTTTAAAATTTAATACTAATACGTAAAATTAATTTTACTATTTTTTTTCTGTCTTATTAAAATACTCTTTATCATTTTATTTCAATATTTCAAATTGTCATTTAATGATTAGTCCCGCAAAGTACAAAAGATTGTAAAGTGCAAGTATTAAGAAAATGAGTGTTAATATGGCGGCGCCGTAATATCAACGTAGGATAATTGCTTGTCCATTGAAGAACTGACTTTAAAGTGACATTTGTAAGCTAGTAGAGGAAAGAAAGGATTTTAAAGGATCTTCGCAATGGACATTTCTTCGATGCTTGAAGTCGAAGTCCAAGAGATGGTAGATGGTAAAGAAAATGATTAGCAACTAAAAGCGTATATTTTCTCACATAACCTATACTATCTTCATGTTTTTATTTGACATAATTCATATCTTTACATATTTTCATTGTTTTTAATATAAATGAAAAAATTGCTTATACCGTTTGCATAATTTATTTATGCATATTACAATTAATTACTATTAAAAAATTTTATTTACTTCAACTTGATTTTACTATGTAGTTACTAAGTTTATTTGTTAACATTCTTTGTATAATTTTTTGACATACAAGAACTTTTTTATTTATTAAAACCCTAATGTTATAATTATATATTCTTCATTGTTTATTTATCAATTAAAGAATGCTTTTTTTTTTTTTTTTTATATTAATTTAAAATTACAATTTATATTCTATAAATTACATCAATTAAATCTATTTATAAAAATATTGTATACACCATTGTCTAAATCAATATTATTATGTGATTGTGATTTTAAATATATTTCAATATCAATATATTATGATGAAATATATATTTCGAAAGATATACTATATTTTTATTCTTACAAACATTGCTTAGTAATTAAAAATTCAGCTGTATCTTTTAAACTGTTCTTTTAAAATTCAGTAACGCCAAGTCATACATCAAATCACAATTTTCCATGTCAAATTGTTTCTAAGGAAGAGAATGATTTTTATCAATTAACATATGGCAGTGGTAAGCCACATCAATTTATTAAAAATTACAATTGTTGTGTAAAAAAAGATTCATGTAATTTTTTAATATATTTCTCAGATGTTGCTTCTATACGTTTCCTCAAACTTCATTGTACAGCTTGCGACGAACACATTGGTTCTGCACCTATAGAAGCATGCAATATGCATCAACATCCAGTTTTGCGTACATTACTATGTACCAAGTGTCGTGAATTTTATGGAGATGGTAGTTTTGAACAAGGTAAACATGACTCCAATTATTTTAAATAATTAAATAATTGAATATATAATGCATTATCAATAAATTATTTTTCACTAAAAATAGCTTTATCATTTAATTTTTTTTTTTTAATGAAAAGACTTAGATTTTTTTTTAAATATGTATTTACGAAGAATAATTGTTATGTTCTTTTCTTATTGTCTTACTTTCTGTTATTTCATCTTCTTTTTTTTTTCAGGAGATGATGCTACAGATATGTTTTGTAGATGGTGTGCAAATGGTGGAAATCTCTATTGTTGTTCTTATTGTAGCAATACTTTTTGTAGTAAATGTATAAAAAGAAATCTTGATCTTCCAACTATAAAGAGAATAGAAGCCGAAGACAGTTGGAAATGCTTTGTTTGTGATATCAAAGATTTATTTCCGTTACGATCGCTCGCCCGAGCACTTTTAACACATATTGAAACAGTAACTAGGTAGGAAAATAAAATTAATTTTATTTTTAAAATATATTTACAAAATATTAATAATATTTATGCAATTAAAATTTAATAAGGTATTATTACATATTTCCATTTTCTATTCTATCATCTTTATTGTAGCATCCTTATTGTAGTAATTAGAAGAATATTATAATATTTACATAATCAATTATACTAAGCCTTTATTGAGAAATAATGTAATCCACAAAATATTTAAAATATCAATTCAATAAATACTGTCTATAAAAAATTTATTTATTATTATTAAAAAAAAAGAAAAAAGAAAAAACACGAATAGTGTTGACTTAAAAATATTAACATTTTATATAATTAAAATTTACACCACATTGCGATAAAATAATAATTGAAACACCATCAAATAATATCACAAATTATTAAGAAAAAAAAACATTCAATAATATTTATAAAATTTTCAAATAAAAAATATACGATTGAAACACTTGTTTGTTAAAGATAATGGCTAAATAACTTGATTACGAGTATAATAGTTATTATTTAATTAAATGCCTCGTTTAAACTAAACTTTATATACAAAAAGTTGAAATTCTCAAAATTGCAAATTCTTAATTTCACATAATATATATATATATGATTATGCGATATAAATTATTTAACTATTTTAATTACATTAAAATATTCTGCATATTAATACATTTTCTGATAAGTTCACACATTAAATTTTATATATTATATATTTACTAAATATGTCATCTGTACATTTATTAAATTTTATTGAATTTAACGTAATAATTATAAGCAATAAAATACAAGTAATACGTATATTTGATAAAAATTCTTTTGCTAATTAAGATAATCGAAGTACGTAATATTAGAAAATAATTAAAGATAAATTCCTCTATTTTTGTGAAAAATGTGAAGTATCGAAATTTTGTCAATAATAATTTGACAATGAAGAACAAATAGATATTAATTTATTTTACATTTTTATATAGAATATTGAAAAATGATAATCAAATGAGTTCAAAAGATATTGAAGAAAAAATGCACCTTGACGAGACAAGATGCTGCTCGCGTAAACGTAAGCGTCAAAGACAATCAAGTCTGGTTATTAGTTCGGACAATGACAAAGACGATTCTACTTATATTTCCTCGGATGAAGAATCCAATGTTCTACCAATGAAAAAACGAAAAGTGGAAATTGTCCGTAATATTTATAATAATAGTTATTTACAACATAAAAACTCTTGCGGTACCAATTGCTCTTCGAAGCTTAAAACTGCTATCGATGCAACAGATCTTATGATACCATGTGAACAGACAATGCTTGAGAGTAACACGGAAGATATAAATCCTAATAAATCGTACAATATTTCAGTTACTACAAAGCCAAAGATCAAGGTAATATTTAGGATATATATTTTTTTCCAATAATCAATTCTAATTAATTCATTATTACTGATATGGAAAATAAATATACGACTTAAAAATTAAATTATTTTATTAAGATCATATTTAGATGTAAATATATTCAATTACATAATGTAATCATGCTAAAATAATGCTCAATTATATATTCGTAATAATAATAAAAAAATGTCTATTGTGATCTAAGAACATTGTGATAAAATCTTTTTGAGTTTAGAATAGAATAATATGACAATTTTTAAACTTGCTATTTTATATTGATAATAAATAAATTTTCAATAAAATCTTAATAGTCTATATATTATGTACAAATTTAATATTACAGAATTATGAGGAACTTCCAATAACACAAAGTCTCGTTAAAAAAAAATATACTCGGCAAAAACAACAAGTCCAACAATTGCAGAAACAACAATTGCAACAGCGCATACAGAAAATTGCACCCAATAATTCTATAGCAATAAATCCAGTTCCTCTAACAAATCTTCTAAAACTTACTTTGTCATCCGGCTTGAAGCAGTTCAAGGTTACCCATGCACCAAATAAAAAATTGGTAACTGTACCAATGCCGGTGATGCCTATGTCAGAGACTACAAATAGCATTACATATGAAAAACCAACATCTCGTTTCTCAATGTCTGAAAATGTTCTGTCTCAACCGCATAAAAAGCCAACCGTACAATCATCAAATATTATAAATCTTGACAGCGACGATGAACCAGTGATTTTGGAAAACAGTGTTGACCTACACAATAGCAATACTGTTACGAGTAACAGTACGAATGAAATTAATAGTATTAACATTAATAACATTACAAATAAAATTAACACTACCAATGAAATTAATAATGTCGATGAGTCTGTCACACATGAACAGGTACGATCGAGTAAATAATTAAATAATATTCAAATTTTTTTGGAACAATTTTAAAGATATTTTACACATAAATTTATAAATAATATAATAAAAATTTCACACATTATTTATTTTTTAAAGTAAATTATAAAAATTCTTAACAGATAAATAGCAGTGATAATGTAGGAAGTCAACCGGTAGAATTGGCAAGCAAGAAATTAACAGTGATGAAAAAAAAGTCAACAGCGATAAATACAATAAACAATCAATCGAAATTAACAAATAAAGTAAACAAAAATTTTAAAATTCACCAGCGACATAACAGGTTCAAGAAGACATTATTATTACAAAGACAAGAGATCGACAATACAGTAGAGCACTTAAAAACAAAGATTATTAAATTTGTGCAAATATATAATAAAAGTATAAAATCTAATCTAAACCAACATATAATACGTTCAGCTGCAGTGTGTACGCAACGTTTTCATCAAGCAATACAAAAAGCTGTAGTAGAATTATCGCGCATAAATGATAAGGTGATGAAAGATTATGTATGTTGGAGGAAGAAGACTAAAATAATATCTAATAACCGTCAACTAAAAATTTCAAAAGAAACTGAAAATAACAATAAAGAAGAAGAATATAATGAGAATAAAGAGAAAAGTACTATAAGGTATAATTTTTCTTTGAATATACTTATATATATATAAATAAATATTTATAAAATAAATTAGATAGGTAATCAAATAATAAACGATTACGTTTCATACATTTTCAAATAATAGGTTTTAAATTTAATATTAATAATTTTATTCGAATTCAGCTTTTCTTAAATATTTCTGGCTATTAATAAATTAACAATAAACACACGCACACGCACTGACTAACTTTGTTGATATAAACATAATAATCAAATATTTAGTTATTTTATTATAATTCAAATATTCAGTTTAGTATTAAATTCTTTTGATTTCATGAAATACGAAATTACACTATTACACGATTACATAATTACATATTATTAGTGTAACTAAATTTATTAAAAATTTAACAACTTAATGTTAAAATGTTAAAAATAATTTACAGTATAGATTTATTTTATATTCATTACGAATATATATTAGCTGATCTGTTATTATATTTATTAATATTTATTAGTGTCCAATCTGCATTGAAAGATGATTTGACTCTAGAGATGATCTGTGTCAGAGATTCGGCATCCGAGTCCGACGACGAGAAAAATAAGCAAAATAATTCAGGAAATACTTTAACAGAAAAAAATGTGACCACGGTATTCTCGCCAATTGTCAAACCAATAACCATAATCAAAAGTAAATTGTCAGCAACGAAAGCTGTGGGCAATGACTCGGTCCTGATGAAGAATAAAGCCTACCAGGTGTACGATGTGCCTTGGAAAGATTATGAAAAATGCATTGGATATTCTAAATTACGAAGACTCGATTGTAATTCAGACAAGCAAAAGGAAGTGTTGCCGCCCGTTGTTCTAACTAACAAAGATTTCGGAAAGTATCAGGAACAATATCTATTTTACCTTCAACATATTGAAGATTTTGGTATTGAGACGGATGAATTGAGGGTGAATATTATTAATTATGAAATTAAAAATATTAGCATAATATTAGCAAGCTGTATTTATTGAATTTATCTAAGCTGTAGTGGTGCTTTATAATAAAATTAGAGGCATTGTAATATAAATGTTTAATTAGTTTCTACAATAATTATCACATTATTATTAATACTCTTAATAATAAAAAATATATTCGAGCAACAAATTATATTTTAATGTATAATTCGTAAATTAAAATTTTTCTGTTTTATAGGGTTTATCGAAGCAAAATCATATTCCATTAAAGGATCTGATGGATCGTACGTCACCTTTCATTGTAAATATGCTCGAGCGATTTAGTCCTATGACCCTTTCCAATGGATGCATTTCACCACCATTATTGTCCGAAACCTTCTCCATTACCAATAAACCCAAAACTCCATCAGCTCCTACTTCCCTTTCGCATTAGTCTAAAAAAAAAAAACAAAATAGATGCAGTATCTCGTGCTGCCGAAAATAGTTATACGCAATTATCAATGTCTGAAGAAATATATGATAATAATGGTTCCGATGATCAAGGACCAAAAGAATAGACACCAAAGCTTCTGATGAAAATACCACGACAACATCAAAGGCTGTGAACAAAGTTGTAAAAATAGTAACGCAATTTTCGGAATATTTATATAATAAACAATGGAGAGAAAAGGAATGTGACGAAGATATCAACTTTTAAAGTTAGACTTTCTCGGCAGTTTATTTCATTCCTAATGCTACTAGTGCAAATAGTAGCAGATACAGCCGAAGATTGATAATGATATTAGAATTATATGTAGTGATGCGTGTAATAATGATGAATGTACAATACTAAAATAAAAATCATTTGATAATTCAGGTTTTGCATGCATAAATAAGAAAAATGAAAAGATTAAGTGTTTTTGCCATAGTGCCGAGGAAAACTATTTAATTTTAAGTAAATATTTAATTTAATGCTCTTAAATATATTATTATTGTATATTATTAATATTAATTATTATTAAAATGTAAAGAAATGTAAAAATATCAATTTTATAAATTTAATTATTTATTTAAAAGTATTCAAATTAAATATTTATTTTAATATAGGAAATATTTTTATTGACAAAAATGAATATATCTTGCCATGTTCACTTTTATGTATATAAATTATCTCACGTATACATAGGTACGATTTATATTACATATATACACATAAAGCACAAAATTATTTTTATTGAATAAACAGAACATATATAACAAAAGTTATATATTGTACATATGCTTCTATGTAAAATTAGGATATATAAAAATGCGATTGCTTTTTTTTAAAAAAATTACATTTCAATTTAAAAACAAAATTTGTTAGAAATTCATAAGAAAGAATTGCACTTTGTAAACAAACGTTTTAAAAGAAACATTATTTTATTGTGTATATTTTATTGTAATTAAAATTCTCATCGACATCTAAATATATATTAAAACTTAAATTTGAGACTATTGATTTAATGTTAACTAATTTAATTTAATGTGCTAAGTTATTATCTGCGTAAAATTATTATTCTATGTATTTTTTAAATATGTATTTTTTTATTCTACAATAATAAAACGCCCAAATCTTTATAATCATCAAAATAAAGAAAGTAAAATAAAATGAAGGAAATATTTACAAATAGAATAAAATAAACCTAGATAAAACTTTTTCCAAATAATTCATCTATAAAATTATAAATAATGACTCATTCTAAAAATAAAATATATCTAAATTAGTGTATCGAATGTCTATATCTGTTTAAACATTAAATTAAAAGGACCTAAGTCCTTTTAACAAGTAACTAAAATTTTTTAAAAATATATAATTTATTTAACTTCAAAAACAATTAAATAATTGCAAATTAAATTAAATCTTGAATTTTATTATAGATTTTATTTTACAATTTTAATAAATAAAACAAAGGATAGGATGTAACAGATTTTATTAGGTGCATATTATTAAATTCTGTTTTTATAATATTCATTTATTCATACATTTACAATATTTTAATATATTAATTGTTCATTTAAAATCACTGGGCACTAGCACATTAATTTACGAAAATCATAATTAACTTTCTATGCAATAATGTAAAAAAATAAATTTTTTACGTGATAAATGTAAGGCATCATTTAATCTGATTAGAAGTAATTTTAATAACGAAACTGTCCCTTTTTACCCATACCATTGTGGTAGACTCTTAATGGTGTATAATTTCCATTACCATTCATTGCTGTAACATAGAATTATTTTTAATTAAATAAAAATATAATTTATAAAAAAATTCATTAAATTTAAAGGATTCTATAATTTTGTACTAAAATTAGAATATATATATATATATATATATATATATATATATATATATATATATATATATATATAAAAATATATATATTAAAATTTTTAATCCCCAGCACAATACCTACAACTATTGTAATGATTTTTTTTTTTTTTAATGTTACGGATAAACTGTTTTGATAGGAATAAAATAAAAATTAATATTTTAATACCAATGTTTTATGATTATTTGTTACTCAATAACGATTGTTGCCGTTTAGTTTTAAGATGTACTACAGTAATGATTTATTTATTTTCATAAAACAATGCTCTATTATATTATAATATAATAGAGTACGGAGAATGACGTTTACATTAATAAATATCTTAAAATAATGCCAATAAATTATCGCTTAATTGAATATTTCAATTATTATGTAAAATTTTTAGAACATAATTAGACTTTCACATTTTTTAATAATCTAAATTTAAAAATAAAAGCTATCTTGCTTTTATTTATTTATTTATTTATTTGTTTGTTTGTTTTTTGTTTGTTTTGTTTTTTGTTTGTTTTGTTTTGTTTTGTTTTGTTTTGTTTTTTGTTTCTTGAAGCTCGTAATATGTTCAGTGAGGAAATTATTAAAATTTTCAAATTTTATAAATATATAAAGCAATTTCAGGCAAGTCACCTTGAACGATGGTCGATGGTTGCCTCTGAGCACCTTGAATCGTTTGAGCATGGCATCTAGGTTTGAATATACCGTGGTAGAGAGCAAAATAAAATGTCGCGGTCGCAGCAGCGGCAATCGCCATACATTGGTAAATGTAACGCATCGCTTCCACCTCGTCGGCTTTGTCGATTTTATCAACACATGCACCAATAACAGCTCCAATTGCACGACCTTCCATTCGACATGAAAACATTTATAATTTAAAATCATCAATTACGTACTTAGCATTTATTGTATAAATTACAACAAAAAAAAACAAAAAAAAACAAAAAAAAAAACGAATTTATTTGTACAAAATGATTTCTTATTCACTTATCAATGTATTGTAAATAAACGGCCTTGCATTTTTCAATTATCAACATTTTATAGTTTTGTATTATTATATTGTAAATTATATTGTAAATCTCATTGTAAATGCATCACCTTTTACAAATTGTTAACACGTCCACGGATTTTTGTAATTTTACATGTATCGTTGAATCTTGGATGAATTAATTTTTCTAATACAATTTGGCCGTTTAGTTTAGCATGCGCAACATTTAATATCATATTCAATTATCTAATGCCACATCCTTTGTTAAGATGATGATGTCAGTTCTAATTGTAGTTTGAAAGAATTTGGTTGTTTAG
This sequence comes from Ceratosolen solmsi marchali, assembly GCF_000503995.2. NCBI lineage: Eukaryota > Metazoa > Arthropoda > Insecta > Hymenoptera > Agaonidae > Ceratosolen > Ceratosolen solmsi. The sequence goes on from NW_011948448.1 coordinate 308,789, forward strand.
AGGTTCAATGCTGATTTTGAAAATTAATCGCTTACTTGAGCGAATAAATACATTATTCGAAAAATATATTTTTAGATTTAAAGAAGCGACAGATTTATAGACTTATGAAGTAGAAAAAGGAAAGAATCAAACAAATCTACTATGCACTATTTTGCATATAATTTTAGTTATACATATTCCTAGTCATTTTTGTTTTGTTTTTAATAATATTACTGTTTTCAAATTTCAGTATAAAGATTTCGTTTAAGTAAACAATTATACTTTCATATTTTTCCAATACCGACTATTAATTTTACTTAAGAGCCTGCTATTTCCGCCTTTTTTTTCTTCTTTTTTTCTTTTTTTCTTTTTCTTTTTTTTTTTCGTTTCTTAACATATACAAATCACAAATACTACATAATGTATTTGAAAAACTATAATCAAGTGCATATAAATTTTATGGTAATCAGTATATTTTTGAAGTCAATATATTTTAACGTATGTATGTGTAAAATTAAAAGCGTTTATAATTTTTTATTTTCGATTAATATCGAACTATTATTTTTTTTCATAAAATGATTAAATTAGAAATTAGGAAGAACGTGTTTCATAGTTTATTACAATTGAATCGCTACTTACAGTTATAACATTTTATACAAATTTTACGGCAAAATTAAATTTTTCTGAAAATCATATTTTTCTCTATTATAAATAAAAGTATAAAAAATACCATTTGGTGTTTTTCGAAGAATCGAAGAAGTTCTTCAAAAAAAAAAAAAAAAATAAATAAATAAATAAATAAAATAAAATAAAATAATAGGCACTAATTATTTCATGTTACATTGTTACATTGTATTTAAAAAAATGTAAATACCAAAATTAAAGTACATAGTGTAGTAGTATAATGTTTATCAAATCTATAATAATAATATCTTGAAATTTCTGATTATCTTAAAAAACAAAAAAATCAAAAAAAAAAAAAAAACAAAAAAAAAACCATATTTTTATTTATAATAGACGTATAAAATTTAATATAATTTCTCTAATATTTCTAATACTGTTATCAGCTATGAGAATTGTTTAAATCGGCAGTCATTGTGATAAGACATTAAATTTAATAAACTAAAGGGTTAGAATTTCGATTTGAAACAAACTAGCAATTATCGTTTTTTCTGTAGAAAAGTATTAGTCGTGTACCTATACAAAAGTGAGCGATAACGGGAAGTGCTTGACCGGATGCAGTCATTTGTCGTGGGATCAAATGTCGGAAGTAAAGTACGGTTGTGACCCACATCATCCCAAGGGTGAAGAGTTCAAGCGCCTCGGAGATCAAGGCCCACCAAACGTCTGGAACGATGCTTAAGCCAGTAAACCTACGGAACATTTTAACGAACGATTGTACTTCTATTAAACGTATATTATATTGCGAAAATTTACATTACGAAAAATTAAAACAATTAATGTTTTGTTTTTTTTTTTTTTGTTTTTTTTCAACTTATCAAATACAACAAATCGAGTATCAAAATTATTTTTCATATACGAGGTATATTATTATAATTCTACTTTTATCATTATGTGTGAAACGAACATAACGTTTCATTTAAGTAACATAAAAAGACAATACTACATGAGACGCAGAGCATGCTTGATACATCAATTAAGCTTACGTTTAAAGTTAATTAAGTATGTGCGTACATCCATATATGTATATACACACAACATCATTAAAATTCTAAATAAATTTCAAGCAGAGATTCGAAATACTTTTTAATCAATCTATCAAAGCTCTGAAATTGTATCTCTCCATTAGTTTCGTTTGCTCGTTCGATACACATAAATCCACCACTAAACGTACGATTCTCAGACTCGGTCGGCATTTTTCATAAAGTTGTTTGTGAAATTATAAATGTGCATGAATTTTCATGAAAAATCGTCAAAAGTCTTCTTGCCTTCATTTATTATTATTTATTAATTTTAAATCTTATACACGACCAAAGGCTAAATTATATAAATTTACTCGACCTTATGAAGACTTGAAGAAGCACAAATTTATTACAATGTATCAACAAACAAAGCTCGTTTCTCTCTTAACAATATAATCGATTTATTTGGCTATTATCGTAGGGATAAATTAACATACCTAACTATATAAATAATGAATGCAGTGATGAGAAGATTGCTGTGTCCGCAGTAATCGACTAAGTGCTCGGACTTCCAGAGAAATAGGACCGCAGGCAAGGCACCCACCGTCAGAGCCAGACCAATTGACAGCTCAGTGCCTTTTAAATGAACTAAATGTCTTGGAACATTGAAATATCAATTATACACAGAGAACGCATAAAACTTATAGAATTAGAATCAACGTGTCCGGGAATAATCGAGGATCGTATATGCTTAACTTGCTTAACTGCCGAATTTCCGATAATCTACATTATGTGATAAAGTACATTACTATAGGAAAAAAATGCATTTGCTTAATGTGATAAAGAGACGTAGTTTGAAAAGCTTTGCCGTTACATTAATAATCTTACTTCGCGTGAGATTCGGCAACGAATTTAATTAACATTTTAAAATAAACATTTGAAATTATTGCGGAAATTCAAGGAGCCAAGCAAGATAAAATGCGATAATTACATGGATAGGTAGCTGTCCATCGCGCTCCAGAAGGTCCCCATGACCACAAGGACGAGGAGAAGGGCGACGGTTTCCCCGCCGTATTTCCTCACGGCGCTCATCGGCAGGGCGAGCATGCCATTTCGCGTATGCCACCACCATTCAGGGGGACTAAGGGGCATGTCGTTGGCGGAGAGGCAGATGCACGCCGCCAGGAGGACCAGTAGCACGTGCAGCACGATGGGCGCGTAGTAAGCCGGACTGGGGCCAAGGAGAGTGGCGAGGTAACCGCTGAGAGGGCCGAACGCAGCAAAGCCCAACGAGCCGAACGCTTTATCGACAGAGCACAAAGGAGCTTTTGTAAATGTCCTGAGAATTTCAGTTGCGAGAGATTCGCCCGATAGGTGACAAATACCCTCATTGGCGACTGTGGATTATCGATAGCCACAGCCTTCGAGCCTTAATCGAGTCTCCGTTTTAAACAGCCATGTTAATTGCAGAGAAGTAATGCACGAATTAATACATTATTATTTACCCCCTTTGAGGATAAATGTACATTACGTTTGTTAATATTGAACATGATAGATAATGCTCGTATTGCAATATCAATATGTCCCGAAAATCTTTATTTTGACTCATTTTCATATTCGCGAGTTTATTATTAGAATTAAGAATGAAGTAAGTTAAGAGTGAAGAGTTTATAAATAATTTTGCATTTAAATAACTGTATGTGATAAAGTATGTGAATTGGAGCTTTGAGAGAAATATCATTTTTATTTATTGTTTATATGTGTAATTGTGTAGTTATTGTTGCGCGGCATATTGCCTATTACCTATTAGTCATAAAAATATATTTAATAAAGTCCTTTTGATTTGCAATATCGAAATGATAAAGCCATTGATGATTTAAAAAAATTATGAAAATTCTTGATCACTAAGATTAGGAATTTACGGATGGAAGTGTGAATAACGAGACTCACCTAATTGACGACCAACGTCACCGCGACCCGTGGAAGTCTCTCTTGTGGCGATTACGAGTGCCGCGTCGATAAGGGCAACGGCAGCCGTTGGAAAGATGTCGGCCAAAGAACGGATTGCAAGATACATCCAAAACGTCAATTGCTCATTACCAATCACCTGCCGGCAATGGCTCTCCGCCAATATGCTCTTCTCTACTTTAATTGATAATGAAAATCGTGTAATTTGTAATTTATAGCTTCCGTTCAATCGTAAGATTATCTTATTTATCGTGTTAAGAGAATTTTTTAGAATTGAGAACATTGATTTGCTAGACGATTCTTCATTCTTATAATGCTTTCCTCGATAAATTCTAAACAACCTATTAACTCGTTCAAAAATTTTCATAAAATACGGCACATAAGCCAAGTTACGTTAATAACGGTCTTCGGAAAATTTTTGATCGATGATTTATTGAATGTGTGCCCCCTTTATAACGAGCATGTCATTAGACAAAAATCTACCTTCTCACAATGAAGATAAAAATTATCTCATCACTCATATATATATATATATATATATATATATATATATATATATATATATATATATATATATATATATATAATTTGAATTTTAAATAATATATATATATATATATATATATATATATATATATATATATATATGCACTTTAAGTATTGCATTTAAAAATCTCATTTTAAAAAAATCTTTTTTAAGAAAATTTCGTCTAATAAATGTCTCATCTCGGCGCATTCATTACCCATTAAATCAACGCGCTCCTTTTCTCATCCAATACAACCGGGCTAATGGATAATTTAAGAGGAGGGGGGCGGGGCGGGAGAGGAGGATAAAAAAGTAAAATAATTGGACATCTCGTTACCCAAATCGCTGTCGTAGGGATTGTCGAGGAGGCACTCGACGAGGCAAGTCTGATTAACTTGAACCATGGAACGCTCGATTTCCCGAGGCACCCTGCAGTCGAAGAATTGCGCCACCGGATAAACGCACCAGTCGTTCGTATCTTCCGAATTGATGGCCTGCCTCATGCTCACATTCACCGTCACGCCGTTACGTGATTCCGTGAAAACATGGCAAACGGTGCGACCGTTACTGTCACCGTAGCAAACGTGTGGCGATTCGCTCTTTGGTAGGGCGTACCTACGCCATTTGCCTGCGCAATCCCAATAAAAAAAATCTCTAAAATTATTAAGCTTGGGATAATGTTTGTGAGATGTTGATGAGAGTCCCAGAGTTTGGAGCGAGACTCGAGCTAAGACGACATATGAATAATAATTAAGCGCCTGGGCAATGCTGGCACGCAATGCTCATCGATTCAATCAATCGAGAAACAATAATTCTGATGCACTTGCATACTCGTCAGCTAATGACATTAACTCGACTAACGAAGCTCACCTGAATTTAACCCTCTCGTTTGCTCCGGAGCTAACGAGCTGCGTCCATTAGCCTTCAGGGGTATGACTCCAAGCTCGCCACTACTCTCTACCTCGGAGTCGTCGTTGAGACTCGTGTCGCTCATGAGTGGAATGACACTCACCGGAGATGAGTCCATTTGAGCTGGTGGAAACTTGCCCTTCTTACGCTTCTCATCGAATGGGTAACACGCATAATTGCACTTCTCCAAGCGCAATGCACCGATCGAATCCTCGTTTGACCATCGATGACAACCAATAGCATCGCGGCACCTATAAACGGGGAATTTAATACCTACACACGCACTCTTACGCCGCATATTATTTTAAGTTAACAATGATACTCTTATGGAATTGCGATTTTTTCTTTTTATTTTTTCGAGCTATTATATTTATATTCATCGAGGCGATAATATAACGTCTTATTAAAGCTTGACTAATCCTGTTCATTTAGATTAAAAAAAAAAAAGGTAACAAAGAAAACGCTCTTTTAATAGCGAGAAGAAAAAAATAGGCTTCCCATCGTTATATATTGCATAGAATTTAAATGAATTGCCTTTAATCCCGTCTAGCCAATGTATTGACAATGTATGTCTGTTCAATTCCGATACACGTATTTTTTTCCAAAGTCTTATTTAATAAAATTGGATGGACGTCATCCGAGTTTGAACGAGCATAAAAAGCATGCGGCCGGCTCTTCTGCCAATTCATCTTCTCATTCGCTCCCGAAAACCAATAAATTTTGCCCGGAAGATCGGAACATCGTGAATGAACATGGGATGACGGTTTTTTAAGGCCGAATTGTTTAACAACCTTTCCTGATGGATAACGGCGCCATGATCGTCGCAGGAGAACCTAACAGCTGGTCGCAGCTCGTGCGGAAGCTCGATCCTTTCGACCGCTGGTACCAGCAGCAGTAATGAGTAAAATAATGCAGAAAAAACACAACAGACGGCTATCATGACGCGCAGGTAGCGGCCGTTGTTCGGACTCGTTGCTTTCTCTTCGGTATTTTGGGAGCGCAGCCGGGCGGCAGCAACACGATCTGCCAGCGGTCCGGCTATCATCGGACCGATGATCGCAACCACCGGGGCTATCATCGATATTGTGCCGATCTCTTGGACAGTCAGACCCACCGCCAACATGTGCAGGGGCAGAAATGGAAGGAGACAGCCCATCCCTGCAATGAAACACTTGGGCTTAAACTTTTTATTATTCGAACGACATCGTGAGATCACGATGAATAAACTGTAATAGCCTATTATTATTTTTTCTCTTCGTTTCTTATTTTTAACTACTCTCAATGACTTTGACTCGATCAATTTGACAGTTATAAGATATTAGCCGATAATAATTTTACATGGTGATGAATTCTAGTATATTTAACAAATACCATTACCGTTAAATCTATGAATATACTCTATTCTAGATAAATTTACACTTGATCTTCCTGCTCCATTACGAATGAATTTATAACTTTATTTATTACGTGCACTATTACGTGACAAACAAATATAATTAATGTCTAATTTAGATGAAATTATAAATTATTATCTTTTCATGTTATTATTCCAATTTTAGCCAATAATTTGTTATTATATATTACCTCCAAAGAAAATAAACAGCATAAATTTAAGAGAAATGAGGTTGGTATTAATAAATTTGTTTTGAATATCCATGCTCTTGGCGTCGTCAATTGTCTCAACTGTTGAATCCATGATTGCGTTAGATTGACTTTTATCAACAGCTTTTCTCGGTATAAAGTTGCTTGATTACAATAAAGTTACTTTGAACGCCAATTTGTAACTTCATCGCTTTACATACGCCGAGGCTAACAAAACTCTTGCTTCTCTTCTTTTTTGCATCATCTTTCCTTTTCTATAGAGTGTATTTTCTACAAAAAAAAATAATATCGTTCGATATGAATTATACATTGAAAATACTCTCAAGTAACATATTATTTTTATAAGAAATTGTTATAGATAATATTTTAATCTTGTTTACATAAAAAATTTTTTTATGATAAATGTTTATAGATAGATTTATAGATAGAAAAAATTTCATAATGCAAGATGAGCGTTAAGATGTTTTTAACAATGATAATTCAAAATATAAAATATATACTAATAAATACAATAGCAATTATCGTTGCAATTACTAGAAATACTTAACTATATTGTAGATAATTTATAAATTCAGATATATATGAAAACTAATGTGAAATTAAATAAAATAAAAAATGTATTTGATTAAAAAATTTTCAGAAAATCATTGAAAATTATATTTCAATAATAAATTTAATTAAAATAGACTTAAATTCTTTAATCACTCTGCAATATATAATCGAATAAAATATAATTCAAAATGTATTGATACAAAATTAGTTTTTATTCTGAGTATTATATATTAGATATGATTATAAACAAAATTTTAGGCCTAATAATATAAGTATATAAATTAAGTTTCTCCATATACTATAAGATATATTTTAAGAAATATTTATATATTTTAGTATATTGAATAATAAAGATTTAGTTGCTCATCATAATTTCATTGCGTAAGTTTGATCACGAATTTATAATCAGTGCATCTTACAATCGTCAGGTGCAAAATTTTGATCGAGTCTCTTATTTATTTTTATTATTTCGTTATTATAATTTCAGTTCAATGTTTACATTAAATATAATATTTTTATTTCAATTCTTACAGTCATTCTTCATAATTTCGTTAATGTTTAAAATGTTAATTTAATAAACAATTTTATAAAAATGTATAAAATGCATGTAAAATAGTATAGTATAGTATACAAGCTTATTAATATTTTAATATTGTAAATAATAAATTACTATTTATTGATAAAATGAATATATTTTTATTTTTAAACTATTAAAATATCAGCTGTGTAGCAAATAAATTATATCGAATAATATATCGCAAGTGCCTGTACTTATATTCGTAGCATATCCTTAAATAATAAAAAAAAAAAAAAAAATGTTATCCACAACAATACTAAATATAGCTGGTCAGTCGACTAAATTTTAATTCTTGAATAGCATAAGAGTTTTCGATAATCCATATAAGCTCTTCTTCACCAGACTCTTATATACACTCTATTACGACTTATGATTTTTATTTGGCCCAAAGAATTAACAATAATACGTAGCAATAACGTCTGATTAACAAGTGTAATTCCCTATAAGTATGGACTCGCTTCAAAAAAAATAATGGACGTACTATCATTGAAATTTAATATATATTGATAAAAATTTTTTTTTTTTTTTTTTTTTTTTTTTTTTAATACAACACAGAAAAGGAGAGAATAAGAATAAAAAATAGGCTAATTCAAAAGCATACGCTTAGAAAGAATATAGGAAGATAAGCGCCAATGATGGTTATTAAATTTGCACACATCAAAAGCACATAAAGTTCATAGATCTAAAATTCAATACATATAATAGCAATATAAATTTTCATTATAAATTATATTCTCAGTGTTGTTATTTTATTTAGTTTTAATTTAATTCGCATTTCTTGGTTTTTAATAAATATCTGATTTTTTTTTTTTTTACTTTATTATATGAATTTCATAAATTTTATATATGTATTTAATTAAATATTTATAATTATTTATACAATGTGCTTTTTTCGCATTGTTATAAATGTATATTACATATTTGAATCCTATTACTTTGTATTTATATCTTTGAAATATTTTATATTAAAAATTTTACTGTCTTATCTCATTGATAATGAGATAAATAAAATGTCAATATAATAATATAAGCTTTAATTTTTGTACTCTATTATTTATTTTTAATATATGTTTAATATAATATATATAGATACATATGTATAATACAGATTATAATATAATTTAGTTAGAATCCTGAATTATAGCTAGATTGATTATTGTAATTAATTGCTAGACAAATAACAAATCAATCCAAGTCCATTCTAACAACAGCCTACCAACCTTATACGAATAATATTTGATAGAAATAAAAAATATTTCAAAATTTTATTATAATATATAATTTTGTTCAAATTTTATCTTCATTTATTTAACATAATGGTTAATTTATATTTTATATAGCAATTATTATGCGAATACTTGATCATAAATAAAATAGTTAACTATTATCATTTATCGTTAAAAACAACAAACGTAAGCATAAAAATTACACGAATAATTAATTTGCAAACAGTGTGGTGTAGGGTATGATGAACATAGGAATTCAAACGTAACTATGGACCTGTCATAGAGTAGTTTACCGTAATTCGTGAAAATCATTTCATAATGATTGTAAAGAGTTAATTTAATATATAATATGAAAAATATAAATTAAACAAACAAAAGTACGGTTTAACAATTACTCAGTGCATATCATTTAATAAATAAATGGCAAGCTTAATACATAAAACTAGTATTTTTTAATTTTTTAAACAGTGCCATTCGCTCATTTTCATATATAATTAGTTTTCAAAAAGCTGTATTCTAAATTACGATAAAAGAAATTACAATTTACACCACATACAAACAGCAAAATGTAAATCTTTTTCCCTATATTTTCATAAGCATACTTTTTATACTTTCATCGCTTCTACTTTAACGTGCTTTAAACTAATTATGTTTAATAAAAGAAATTTCATTATAGTAGTCTCTAGCAATGATTGTTATTATTAACGACTTTTTAAAATAATATGTGTGTGTGTGTGTGTGTGTGTGTGTGTGTTTATTTTTATAATACATAAAATTTATAATAGTGAATCAAATTCACTTAAACTAGAAATTAAAAGATTAATAATGAAACAGAATATTATTATTGGTATAAAAATGAAATTCTTTTTTATTTCAATTTACATTAGCAAAGTTCAGGAATTCTATTATACTAATTTGACTATTACTGGTCAACAGGTAAATAAAATAATAAAATAATGTATACATACTTTGTTTAAAATTTCGCATAATTTCGCAGTGTAAATTTATATATATTCATATAGATCGACTATTAATTAAATAATATTACGATATTAATATACGCGAGATAATATTAAAGCAATCTTTTCGTAATTGCTCGCATTTGAACGTTGATGTTCAAAGTGAATGATTCTTTCAATTGCCTGACTATTCCTTGAGTTTCAATTGGCCTGAAACGGCCTTCTATAGCAGAAACGAAGAACAATTAACATAAAATTTTTGTTCTAATACGGAAACTTATTACATAAATAAGCTAATGCCGTTAATAGAATTTAAAAAAAAAGAAAAAAACATAAAAAAATTTATATCAACAAATCGAATAAATACGAATACAGTATTTATTGATATAAAAATAATTTATAATTTTCGCACATTAACGGCCGAGTGACTATACAAACGAACACACTTCAAATGATTAAACAAGAAAAGCTAATTGGCCACTTACCAATGAGCGATTTACACAGTTGTACTCTGATATATCATATGCAATATATAGATTAATGCATCGTGTCGGCGCTATTTTACGGTGACATACCGCACCGAGTATGCAATCCTGTGTTTTCGCCTTTTGCTCCCTAACGGAACTATATGCATGAGCTCGATTCGCTACTCCTCCCACGCCTTTTGTTCGCAATTATAACGTCCGGTTTCTTTTAGCGGCGAGCGCCTCTGGCAGGATCCAGTAGCGTTGGAGCTTTATTTTGCCTCTAGCATTTGGAATGCTCATGGCACATGCCAATGTGGGACAATTACACGCGAATACCCGTATGATCTTTCAATTTTAACCAAAAACTTTTCTACTTTCGACATTTCTTTATTTATAGTTCTTAACGCCGCATCTCGATATTAGATTGTTAAGTTGCTACATCAATTGCTGCACTATTTTCGCGCGGCAGCACCCTACGGGCATATAATTACAAAAAAAATATTGCTCGTTAAAACAAAAATTATACCGTTAAATTCGATAAGATAACCGATAATGCATTTAATTTTGATTACAATGCACGTCGATCGCTTCCGACAAAGTACTAAATTTTAACGATGTTACCGAATTTCCGAATCAATAATTCAATGAAATTTATGAAATTATAATGAAATATTGTTATCGACATTAAATGTTATCGATATGTTTTTATTTATTTCCTAAAATCTTGTATCAAATCAAAAAAAAAAAAGAAAAAAAAAAACTACTAAGAATTCTTTTAACGCACAATTAATTATGCCCTTATAATATAAAATATAACTTTCATTATCTTAAAGTGACAATCAAGATTATTAAAATAACAAACATAACAAACTTTCGGAAATACTCATTTACTATATTAGACCGTAAAATTGCAAATTGAACGTACAACATTCGTATAGAATTTAATACACAATATTGGCGAACCACCGATAAGGAAACTTATATTTAATCTTGAGATTGAAAAGTAAATTAGCTTCGGTGCACTTTAACAATTCTTGATAATGAAAATAATACATAAAAATTTCTTTGAACAAAGGAGCAGAGTTTTAGGATACTATAAGAAAAAACTATTATGGCTCAAATCTTATCTATATTAGAAATTATTATATTTCATTATAGTTACTACTATAATGCATGCCATTTATTTAGTTTTCGCAATTTATTAAAGTTACATTTGATCGAATAGCTAGAAAAAGTGCTCGAAAAGGATTATTTATTTAATTCAATAATTATATCAAAGTCATTAATTATAATTAATCGTCGGATTTATGAACATGAAGACTATTGTGAAATATAGAGGAAATTCAAATAGAAAAATATAATTTTTTATATTAATATTTACTTCGCAATAATGTCAAGATATACATTGTTTGTTGTCGATTGGAAATTTTGATTATTGTAGAAATTGTTAATTTGTTGTAAAAATTGAAGAATTGAGAAACAAAAATCTTACAATATGAAAAGAAATTTAATTTAATTTTCTAATACTTAGGCTAATATATCAAATTAACCTAAGGTTTTATTTATTTTCACAACACGATAGAGAAATCAATACAATACACATTAAAAATGTAATCGTCGTTTTAAATTTATAAAGTAGTAGCCTCAAAATATGAATCCCAACGAAAATTATGAAAATAAATAATACTATTTTTCTAATAATTTCCTATTATTATTGTTAATTAATTTATTATAACGGCGAATGCGCATTGATGTGATTATATTTATGCATAATTCCGAAATCAACCGATAATTGCCTCTTTTATTACATTGCTAATGTTTTTAAAATCGAGTTATCTACCAAATACGATAATAATTTAAAAGGTTATGACAATTATCATAAAGATTATATTACTTATAAAGTCAGATTTAAACATCGAAGGATGCATTATGAAAGTTTATAATGCTTTATTTTATACGTCATATATATCAAGCATATAATTATTATAAGAAATTTAATATTGATATATGCAGATTCGTTACAAACGATCACGACAAAAGTTGAGCTTCTTTCAGTACTCACGGTTCGTTACGCGCTTAAAACGATATTATAATTCAATATTATAATTTTACGAGTGAATAAAAATAAATATGATGATAAAAATAATCATCAAGATTGAGTTAAAGTTTATTTCTTTACATCTAATCCAATATCTGTCATATGTGCCGTGGATTTTCCGCATATGGCGCACGCACACCCTACGTAGGAGTTATTACGCTTCAAAGTTTTGCGACTTTTACGCGAACACTTTTCCTAACTAGGTTAACTGCCCCGCGAGGTTTTCGCCTCACGATACATCATTCTCCTACACACACACACACGCGCACGCACGCACATACTTTTTCTTAACTCCTTTTCCTGACATGCTAAAATTGTTTATTCATGCAATCGCAATGTCGCGTGTCAGCGAGGTTATGAATGAACGAGTGATTTTCATTAGAGGGAATCTTTCTTAAAATCTTCCATAATATACTCAGTTAATGATTTTTTCCTTCTTTTATCTGAAATCTATACTACGCACTGCTTACGTTTTTTTTCTTCTTTAACTTATTTATCTACTATACTGGTATATTGAAATTGTGTTTAAAGGAGAATTATGATTTTTTGTTTAATACGTTTTTTTTTTTTTTTTTTTGTTTTTTGTTTTTTATTAATTAATTGATTCATTTGTTCAAAAAGATCGAAGAATTTTAATTCGTTAAATTACAATGAATAACGATCAATATCATGATGCCTTTGTAGAAGCTATAATTAACTAGCCATTTGGAATAAGAATTTTTATATATCACGTATCTAGTAATTGAATGAAAGAAAGAAAATTAGTAAAATTAGAGTATTATTGATTTACGTAATTAATATATTATGAATATGTAATTTGTATAGTATTACATAAATATTTTGATGCTTTCGTGTTAATTCTTACTATTCAAGAAGTCCATTAAAATTACATCATATTAGACCAAAGTGTTTTATCTAATAATTATTAAATTTATAATTTAAAAAGACATTAGAAAAAGAGAATTATCTGAACTTTAATTACAACATCAAATTATCACGAATGTTTGGTGTAAATATTGTCATTAGTCACGATGTTAACACCATTGACGGGCTCATTTCTTTCCACATATTTCAGCCACAAATGCGCACAATTTTATTACAAAAAATAGAAAAAGATTAAAGGACAGTGTAATGTATATTGTAATATAAGAGCTCTCTCTCTCTCTCTCTCTCTCTATCTATCTATCTATCTAGCTCTCTCTGTTTTTTCACTTTATTCTGTGCCTTGACAGGCGTGGCTCGTCTCAATTACGATACATCATAACATGAGGAGAAAGAAGTGACAGAATTTTTTCTGTCAGTCAGGATAGATACTTAGTCGCATATTTATGAAATGTCATAAATCAGCTGAAAATATATTTTGACATTAAGACGTAACAATGTTTCAATGAAAATATTCACATGTCCAGTCATAAAATTTTAAAACTATGCCGCCTAAAGACCATCGATTACTTTAATATGAAGATTACACGTATTACATTATATTTTTGACGGACATTAAAAATTATTAATTTTGAAAAACAGAAGAATTTCTATTGATACTGAGTATTTTGTGATTTATTTTACAATAACTATAACGGTATATATCATTAATTAGTTGTAATGTATTATTTCTATCGCAACTGAATTTCTATTGAAATTATAACGTTTTATTCTTTGATTTTCAGAACGATCCAATAAAATTAGCAAATTAATAAAATGAAAAAGTTGCTTTGTCATTAAAGTCAAGAACGAGTAATGCGGATATAACAATTACTCGTTATTGCATTAACTAAAAAATTAATTTTTTTTATTTACAAAACAAATTTAAATATAGTACGAAATACTTTGACTATTGTAAAAAATATCAGCTATTTCGGTATATACTATCCATTGTATATTCCTGTGGCGAAATTTTATTTACTTTATCAACAAAATATTCCAATATTTTTAAAACAGTCATGGGTGGCAAAGGTCGATAACACTATTCTTAGATAATAAATTATTCGGAAGATTGTAATAAACTATTCATTTGTGTATAATTATACCTTAAAACTTTACCTATTAAATTCTCAAAATATAATATATTATTTATATTTATATCGTCAAATTTTCTATTACGAACAATGGAATTTGTATTTTCAGCATCCGTCACTTTATAGCGAATTAAGACTATTCTCATTTAAAGATAAGAAAACTTTAGGACTAATATAACTATAAATTTTTATCCATATATACTATTGATTAATTTATATTCAACAATTAAAATTGGGGGTCTTTTATAAATTAAAGAAATACTAGCTATAAAATGTTAGAAATTTAATAATGAACGGTAGTTGTTTAAGAAAAGTCTTTAAGATTTATTTATTTACATGCTCTTAAATCAATTGTAATGAATATAAAGATAATATAAGAAAATATGTTATATATTTTCAATATACAAATAGGTACAATTTTCGTATGCAAAAAATAAATTTAACGAATATTTGTAATGACAAACAGTATATTACAAAAATATACTTAACATATTATCGATAAAATCTACATTACGTACTAACGTTACGAAATTATAATAAAATTTTAATCTTAAAACATATATATTTCTTTTGGGCGTTATTTCTTATATACAAATACCTGATTTTAATTTATACAACAAGAAAATTCTTTGTATTTTAAACTTTGAAATAGTAAAATCTCAATTTGCATTTATTATTTCGTTTGAATTCATAAAATTGTTATTAATTACCTACATAATGCTTCGGACGTAATTAAACGGAATTAACGGCATTGACAATGTCTTAATGCACATATTAGATTAATAAGTATATATAAGAGATTTTCAAGTATGAAATAAAATTATTAATTTCAAAATACATCTAGAAGAGGTAGCATATCGATACACGATGGTCACTGATTCGCATTATACAGGAAAAACATATCTTAAAAAGATGTGAATGCTTGAATGAAGAAAAATTGCTCCAGAGGTAAGCTGACTAATAAAAATTGATCGATGACTTTTTAATATACTTAGAAACTTCATAACATATATTTATTAATACAGAAATATAATAAACATAACTCTAACGCGTAAAAGTTATGTTTCTATCCTTTTAAATGGACTCAAATGGCTATGTTAACTTTCTCAATAATCACATCGGTTGAACATCGTAATCAATCGTTTGCTCTTTTTTACTTAATTATGTAAATGCAAAAAAAGGCTTGTGTGAATGTAATGGTATACTCGAGCTAAAAGTAACGGCAAAGTACGCGCGGGAACATCCGTTGGGACACGTTGAGATTGAGTGAATTTAAGTAAGATAAAAGCAATAACATTTAAATACTGAAGGTTACCAATGAATAAACTAAGGAAACATCATATTGTTGACCGTCCTTTTTAATTTTTTTTTCATCCGAGCACGAAATAAGATGTACATTAATGCACGTAGATATACACGTTGCATCGTTTTATGTAAATAACATAATGCATTGCTTGGATTAATAAAATATGTCGAGCCAAAGCGGTGGAATATTTTATAATTAGGCATAAGGATATCAAAAATTAAAAATTCAAAATTTTTTTTTTTTTTTTTTTTTTTTTTTTTATATACACGTAACCTAGTGGATTATTAAAGACTCGAATTAGCTGTTTTTACAGATAAACAATTTTAAATATCGTTTTATTAAATTAATTTTATCAATATGTATGTTTCCAATGTTATTTACATAAACTTCAACATGTCTCATTTAATTTCCCGTACAAAAGTGCATAAATATCATAAATATAGACGATCAAACCAAATTTAAATATAAAAATATTCTTTAATTATTTTTCTTGAAAGACATTTAAAATATAAATATATAAATAAAAAGACATAAAAATTTATGTCTTCTCCGGAGATAATCAACATAAATAGGATGTTACAAAATTTCTTGGTACATTGATTTAGTGTATCGAGCTGTAGGTTGTAAATTTTAAGAAGTAAAATAATTTTTACAAAATTCCTATAACTATCTGAGATGCCTTTACAATTCTTTTATAAAAACGATACATTTAAAAATTCAAATATCATTACAATTATTAAAGGCAAATTATGCATACAACAATGTACGCTAAAATTATGACCCATTTAGTAATGAACTAGAATTTTCGTATATATAACAAGTAAAATTAACGAACGAAATAAATTACGAAGCAAAAATAAAAAAAAAACGCTCTTTTGCTTTTAAATTTGAAGATAATCCTCTATTCTAAAGGTACTAGAGAGTTCAACATACACATGTATGAAGAAATAAGTTTAGGTAATAAAATAGAACGTAGAGGCGTATTATCAAAAGGTTCGCGAAAGAACGTAAATCCACAAGGAATGATATTCATCGAAGAAATGACGAATTTCAACAGCAGCATCACCGGTAATCGTCCTTACGAAAGACTCAACGGCCGCTACAGATGACAATAACCGTACGTGGTAGCATAATAGATGTCCTACACTAATACCTACGAGCCTATCGACTTGCCTCGCTTTACAAGAAAAGCGCGTGCCAGGCACGAGTCCTGCATTCCCGAGCCTCGGGACGACGAGGAGCAGATGCATCTCGAAAAGTAGCCCGACGCAGGTATAAGACACCGAAGCCGGCGAGTGTACGGTTCGTCTACCCGAATTACCAGCAAGAGCCGCAGTAAGAACTTTGGACGGACATGTTTCGCATTCGATATTTTAATACCTTACCTAAATCCCTTCGCGTTGAGCGTACTTTTTATCGCAGTCGCTTTGCTGCCTTAATTCGCAAGAATAGCATCGCATGCTTTCTCGTTCCGATGAATTTCTTTTTCATCTTAGTGATATGAAAAAAAATTATACGCGTGTACGAACATTCGTGAATAAATCGATTAAACATTAAATTCGACCATCAATTGGGATTAAATTCGACTAGCGATTTACATGAAAAATAATTTGTAGACTTTGTGAATTTATAGTTATTGGAAAATAAATTTGCTTTTGAGAAATTTTATTTTCTGGTACAACAAAAACAATAACAAACAAAAAACATTTCACACTATTATGAATGGGAAGGCTTATTCATGAATTGAATTTCGAATGAATATCCTTGAAACAAACACGAGTTAATATTAATAAGTGCATTATCTGTTTATGTAGCAATTAAAACTGCACACATATATAATCATGTTTTTGTCGATATGCGTGGAACATAAAGTAAGTCGCGGCGACACTTACTAGTAATTCAGAACTACTAATTAAATATTGTAAATAAATATGGAAGAGAGTTTTTTGTTTAAGAATTTTAAGTACTTTAGGAAATATAAAAAATCTATTTTTTGCCTATTTGAAACTACTTATTTAAAATGAGAATGTAAATATGGAAGTGTAATTATTGTAAGAATAATTAACTAATTTGAATGATTTGTGCAAATTATTTTATACTGACTGTCGAAAAATGTACTGAAAGCTGGATTAAGTTCGATAGTAGACAAGTGCGCGTGAAAATGGAATGTAGATGAAAAAAAAATTATCATGTTATTAGCAATAATAAATTTAAAGTAACAAACATAAATCAGGTTACAATTTTACAGGCCACTTTTGAAAAATTATATTTTTAAAATCCGTGCCAAAAACTATATTATCTGTCAATATTGCATTTTATTACATATTTTTCTAGCAGAAAATCCAATAAAAAAACTTTGGTCTTTTTATTGATGTATTATTTAGATTTATATTTTACGTACGATAACGAGTCACCGATTATGCGAGCACTTATTGTGTTATTAAAATAATTTAAAAAATTCAAAGCATTCTTTTCATGTACAATAAAAATAAAATTTTTCTTTCTATACATTCTTTTTATGATATATCGTCAAAAAAAAAAAAAAAAAAAAAAAAAAAAAAAAAAAAAAAAAAAAAAAAAAAAAAAAAAAAAAAAAAAAAAAAAAAGAATGTCAAACAAAAATTAAAAACCTCATTTTTTCATCGATGAATATAAAATAAAATATATTATCGATAAACATTGATATGAACGATGAAAATAGGCAATGTTAGTTGCATATTTGACAATTTGACAAAATATAATTTTTAATAGTCACATGATATTACACAATTTAAATCCAAATGAATTTAACTTCTAATTTTCCCATCTACAATGATTGTTGTAATAAAATTTTTCAAAATTTTGCAAAACTAAATTATTGCATTGTAGTTTAGCAATGTAATAAAATATTTAAATAGAAACAATTTTTAAATTTCGTCTGGATAATG
The DNA here is from genome assembly GCF_000503995.2 of Ceratosolen solmsi marchali. Lineage (NCBI taxonomy): Eukaryota > Metazoa > Arthropoda > Insecta > Hymenoptera > Agaonidae > Ceratosolen > Ceratosolen solmsi. The sequence goes on from NW_011948448.1 coordinate 327,543, forward strand.
ATGGACAGAAACGTATTTTTAGAAAGGAAAAAAAAAATCCATGTACCTCTTTTAAGCAAATGTCTAAAACTATATCCTCGTACATGAATACTTTTTTCCGTTTTCTTTTCCGTATTGTACGATCTTTCCTAGGTAAGCGAAATGCTCTTAGGGAGAGAGTATTGTGAATTTGAACATAATAAAAGGTAACAAAAAAACTCATGGGTCCAAAAGCTGAAGGATGGGTAGAAAATGGGGAGGCAGAGGAGGAGAAGAAAAAGGTAGAAAGAGAAAAAGACAGATACAATGTATGACGGAACGGAGAACAGCAGATTTGAGTCTTTTCTCTAGTGTTCACTGGTAATGAAAAAGGAGGATTGGAACACAAAGTCCTCGTTCCTTTTACCTTGAAAGGAAGACGGAGCTGAAGCAGCAGGATAGGGAAGCGATCTCAAAACGGACCGCAATAAGATGAAAGATGGAAGGGAGGGGGGATTAATGTGGCAAGTACGTCCCTATGCATTGCCGAGCAAGGCCCTTCCCAAGTTCAAGGATGAAAATATTATCAGAGCGTTCACGAGCCTTTTAAAGCGTTAAATATTCTTAGTTTAGGATTTTAAAAATTCTTTACTTTCGTCGCATTATTACGGTCACAGACTTATTTTCTCTTATTTAACAAATATTTGAATGAATTTACAAAATATTATTAAGTAAAAATTATATCCCATGGGTTTTAACATTATATGAGCAATTTTATAATAAAATTATTATATAATGCATATAATTAATTGAGTAATCGTTGATACAATTTTCGTTTATTTTGCAAATTTTTGATCGTAAACCAATGACTTTGTTTGCTATGATACTTGAAACACTTTTGAGCAGCAATAAATGATGAATATTGATATTAATAAATAACAATCATATTTAACATTATTAATATACATAATGGATTAAGTTCTATTTTACACTACCAAATTCTTTATCACTACCAAATTGTTTAGAATTTACTTCAGCGTCATATTGCATTTGCTCGTGGTATTATGTTTGACAACATATTTGAAATGTAGATAAACAAATAAAGAAACGAAAGTACGTGATTATAAAATCAAGAGAATCGTTCGATAAGCTTAGCAAGGACAAAATGTAGCTAACCGAAAGCAGTAATGTGCCACCGGGTAACTGTAAAACTATATGCGTATGTTGCATAATATCTCGAATCGACTGATTAGTCGGATTGCCGTCTATAATAGCAATGAAGATATAAATAAAGTTTTTCAGTGAAAAATAAATTAATAAAATGAGAAGGCGAAGTAGGAAAATGACATAAAAATTGATTTAATATTAATTAAGATTTTATTATCAAGCTGTGCTTAATGCGAGATAGCAGGCTGCGTATGCAATTAATGAATATTAATCATCTGTGGTGCTAAGTTATGAGATTACTCAGCTTAACAGAATAATACTGTAAGAAAAAATACTATAATCTAATTGTAAAAATACAAAGCAAATTTTGAATTGTCAATATTTACATTCATTTATTAACATTAAGGCTCGTGCTAATATTTACCTTCTCTTATCACTTTAAATCAAAGAATATATATAATTTTATATGCGATACCACGATTAATTGTATTAATACACCATATCTGCTCTAATATTGAAATGTAAACTACGAAATCTCTCTAAACATATATTTTATTTAATTCGTCGAATAAATAAAAATTACGCGCATGCAGGTTTATATTGTTTTTCATATTGATCAATAGCTATATAAATATAAAAGACATTATAATTACTTTTTTGCATATAATCAATAAGCAATTGTTGTATTACCCATAATAAACCGAACGATTTGCTCAAACTTTTTTAATATACCGAGAGTTTCGTTGATAAAATGTTGAATCGTCCTTCCAATTCACACACGCGCGGGCGCGCGCGCGCGCGCACACACATATATGATGATACATTAACTTTATATTATAAAATTGTTGAATTATTCGGTAATTTAGCTTCTTAATGAATTCGTATGGTTAAATATCAACTTTAATATACTTTTTTTTAATGTAAAAAATACGAAGGTCGGTGGATATGAGATCATTTTGGAAGGTCTTAAAATAGTATGAAATTATTAGCATGATGTCATTTATAAATAGTCTCTCAAATGGATATATTATGTGCAATGCAGAAGAAAATCCGATATAATAAATAGGGCACATATTGTTTATTACATTTTTTTCTTCGTCTATTAAATTGTAAATTATTTTATTTATTGTTAGTGATTATGAAGAGGAAAAAGAAAATGGTCATATGCTTATCGTTGATATTACTTGGATATGAATATCTAAACACTCGTACGGCGATCGGGGAAAAGCAAAAGGACGAGGAAATATCAGACCAAAGAAAGAAAATAAAATGCAGTGACGAGAAAAGATGAAATAATGAGATAAAATGAGTCCGAATGGGAAAGAAAGGGGGTCACAAGTAATACACACGCGCGCGCGCGCGCGCGCGCACACACACACACACACACACACACATATATATATATATATATATATATATAGAGAGAGAGAGAGAGAGAGAGAGAGAGAGAGACAGAGACAGAGAGACAGACAGACAGACAGACAGACAGAGAGACAGACAGACAGACAGACAGACAGAGAGACAGAGACAGAGAGTGAGAGAGAAATCTTGTAACTACACGCAAGTGTGTAAGCACACGACTTGTTGGACGAGTTTGTCCCTTGATTGCTTTGCAATTGAAGCCGTTGGCAGCATCGCTGGCGGTTATAAAAATCATATCGCGCGAATCGCCGATTGAACTGCTACTGTTGCCTTTCAATCTCATCTATAATCGTACGCGTATCCAGTGCTTTTTCACATGTTCGATACAGAAACGAGCAAAAGCAGATCATTCGTTTGATTATCGTTTCAGTAGGGAGTCCGTCCCTTTCTCTTAAGATTACTTTTTTTCTTTTCTTTTCTTTTTATTAATTTCCGAATGATCTCTACTCATATAGTAAAGAGACTCTATATGACTGTATTATTTAGAATTATTACACATTAACACATTAATCGCGGAGCGATTATGCGCATTACTTATATAGTCTCATAAGAGTACACACACATAATGCTGATTATTTTTCTGGAATAGTTAAGTCTGCCGATATTTGTTTTTAAACAATATTTAAAGCAAAATTATATGCATACATAAAAATATATGAGTAACGTAGAACGAAATTTACAGAACATTTAATTGATTGTTTATGTATTTTTCTGAAAAATGCCGCAATTGTAATTCATAGGCTAACTATTTCATAAATAAATATTTTCATTAATAATTTCAATATGTTCAAGTAGCTTTTACTTAATGATAGTTTCAATAATAAAATAAAATATTATGTAAAAATATATTTATACGATTGAAGTTATACTCATGGCCCATATTGCTGTAATTTTTATATGTATTTAAATTTTATAGAATTTAATCGTTCAATTTCATGCAATTTTTAATATTATATGGCTTACAATGATATTTTACAATAATTACATTATAAATTGAATTGAAATATAACTCTTAGGTATTATAAAAGTAACTTTAATATTTTACGAATAATATTAGAAATTATAATTAATTATAATTATAATAATAATCTTATAATATACAAAAATATATCTAATATATTTCTTAAAGCGCGATCTATTAAACTAAAATAAACGTATGATATTTTCATTCTTGTGTACCAATAATATATTATTTCGCTATTGAATAAGTCTTTGTATTGTATCGTATCAAAGGCGAGGAAACACTGGGAATTCTATTACGGACAAAAAAAGTTTCTATTACTCGTCTATATCCATCCAACAGTGACAGGTTTAATAAATTTGAATCCTTTTATAATAATAAAATACTAACAATTAGGAAAAATATAAATACAAAACGTGTTATTTTTGCAGCAGTATATGATTAGTATAAACATTAATTTTTTTTTTTTTTTTTATAATTAACATTGCAATAATTCAATAATACAATACCGAAATTCTTCGAGGTATTCCACGACTTCATCATGTAGATTATATATTTTTATTATTTTTTATGTCCATAGGATCTGCTATAATAATATTATTTAAATTATTTAAACATTGGAGTTTTATCGAGGTGCACTTGACCCCCAAGACTTCCATTTTAAATAATAGGTTATTAAAAAATACTATCACAGTTTTAACTCGTTAAATCTTTTGCAATCTTTTTATGAATAATAAATAGAAAAGTCAATACAAATTCAGCATGACCTGGTTTTTGTAAAAGTACTAATTCCTTTAAATGCATGAAAGAATTTAATGGTTTTGTAACGGAAATAAAAATAAAAATAAAAAAAAAAATAAATAAATAAATAAATAAATTGAGACATTAAGAGGATTCATTTTCTTTAACGTTTTGTCAAGATTAATCTTTTTAAAATTTTTCGATTAATTTAATTTAATATCGAATTATTTTGCGATATCTCGAATATAATGATTATGACGATTATTTAAAGCAAAATATTCTTTTAAAATTTTTAATTCAATAAATTTCTCATACTTTTTATAAATATGAAGAATTAAAACAAATTTTCTTTCACTTTCCCTTGAAATATATTTTTTGTAAGTAAAACTTTTTATTTTTAAATGTAAAAAAATTTAAACTTTATAGTATCTTTGTAATTTCTAGATTTAAAAACTATCGTCTTTTTTATTGCGCCTGACATCAAATTTTCATTACATTTAATCAAGTGTTACATATTTTATATTAAAAATATTATTACATGTGAGCAATATATTTATGCGTGTGAATTATTAAATAATTTATATAAAATTTTCTTAATATAAAGTATAAGAATATCGATTATATTTATATTATATAATATAAGAAAATATATAAATATATATATATATATATATATATATATATATATATATATATATATTAAAATATAATAAAATTATAATTAAATATTTAATTATATCGAAATGTTTGTATATTTTTCTAAAAGATTTAGTAAGCATTTAAGAGTTAATCAATAAAATAAGATGTAATTTACAGAATTTCTAATTAATAACTACAAGAACCTACAGTCAATTAATGATTAACCGTAAAATTACATTTAATTACTATAATTTTCAGATTATATTATTATCGTACACTTGACCAAGCTTTCAATTAAAATCATATTTAAAATGCTTCTATAAACTTCCGGCCTTGGCTCAAGCAGATATTCTCTATATTATTTTACATTTAAAAATAGTTGTGAATTAACAGCATTTAACATTACATAAATATCGTTTATTTATGTCTACGTTTCTGAAAAACATGACTTTACATTACATGTAACTGAGAATGAAAGTAAGATATATGATGAAAGAAATACGTTACTAAGGGTATGATGGGAGATAATTATTTCATGAATGTATCGATTTAAAAGAATACTTGTTAAACAATAAAGTTTCTATAATTTTGACGAAATATTCATGAATATTTTGCTAAGCCGAAAAGTTCAATCTTTCTTCCCATACGCAATATGATTCTTCAATGAATAATGACGGCATTAGGTTCTACATACGAGGGTAGGCAAATAAGAAATGGATAAATATTATTGAAATATTAGCGGTATTATTAAATATGAGTATCTTTAACATTTTAAATATACATTCGTAAAGTAAATATGTTATCCGTTTATGTATTTCATAATATGATTTTTCGGAAGTTTAAAGTTGTGTAACCGAGGCCAATAAATATAGTATAAAATTTTTTAACTTTTTTTTACAATTATTTACAATGTACATTATAAGCCATAGCTTTATACCGTTAAAGTTTGAGTAAGAGAAATAAGGATGAACTTAAAGTATGTAGAGATAAAAAGAGGAAGGAAAATATAAAAAAAGGGATTGATTAACGGATGAGAGGTCCGAAATTAAATTAAATTGACCCAAGGCGGATGAATTTAGTGTGCGACGAGTGTTCTTTACAATCAAAGATAATGGGCCTAATAAACATCCATAAAGCGAAAGCATTCGTTGAATTAAAATCCTTATCAATTAACGATCTACACTGTTAATGCTTCCTTTTAAACAATGCAAACAAACACTTATTTTATACTATGATTTAACTCAATAAAAACAAACGTATATATATATATATATATATATAAAAATTGTATTATTTCTATTTTACAGGCGCATTATGATAATTTTTCATAATTTACTACACATTTGCAAATAAACAGCTTGAATGTTAACATTTCAAAAGTATGCTGTTGTTCTTAATCATTGTTTCTCAATGTTTCTTCATTATTATATTTTTGCTTCGAATATTGTCAACATTTCAGGTGATATACGACTCTATTTTATAATGATTTCAACTACTTTATAGGTACTGACGTTTGAATCGCAACCACAATGTTTCCCAAAGCATAAGAAGCAAAGTGACTTTTAGAAAAGAAAATGTTTTTGAGTATATTGCGATAGTAAATAACAAAAGCAATAGGAAAATATAATAAATAATGTCGAACAAATATACAAGCGTTCAATATTCAATATTCAATATTCTTACGTGAAATCATTTTGCAATACTATCTTGATTACATTTATTGATAATTAGAAAATTATAAGCGATTGTAATTATTTGTAATTTTCAAAAACCAGTGATGATTTTGATTATTAGTATTTCTTATTTTTTGTGGAATTTTATATTTAGGAAGAAATTTTCGATATCGATATTATCTCTAATTAATATAAGAATGTATTTTGAATGTAGAAATAACTGATAATTAATCATTATAATGTTACAACTATAAGGGTGATAAATTAATTTTATATTTTACTAATTGTATGTGAAATTTATATTATACGAATGCATATGACATACTTGCATAATTGCAAGAATATAAGTAATTATAAAACGAGCGACTAAAATAGATTGTATATTACATTGGATAAAAAATAATTTCTTTGATTGCGTAAAATTTGTCAAATTTCAGTTTTTAAAATTTTTTTTACACCATTATTAATTGTGGCTAAAATTTCTTTTAATAATATGTTTTAAATTATGTCATTGTACCATGAATACCGTAAATACAAATTTCGTGTTTAGCAATGACCGCGTTTCCGATTTACTAACATTTCAAGAAATAACGATAAATACATTCTTATAAATTCCATTTTTCCAGAATTTATATTAATTTTGAAATAACACTATACTAAATCTGTATCTTTATACTAACACATTTTCACTACAAAAACATGAAATCTTAATGATATTCATTGATAAAATAGTAACGTTGATCAACGCTACATTTTAGATAAGTGTTATTACACTATGAAAAAAATAAAAATGAAATTGATTTATGTAAAAAATATCTTTATATCGTCTTGATAATAATTAGTTGTCGAATAGTAAAATAATAAAAGTAAGGAAATAATTTTTGTATTAAAAATATCGATATTTTGTATCACAATTATCACTTCATAACATTCAAGCAACTTCATCATCTCTTTCTAATCTTATTCTGAATTAAAAGACATTAGTGCATATAAAAAAAATTTAAGTGGAATGAGAACGAGGGAGTAGAATCTGATCTCTTGATATTACATTTGAATATCTCTAAATAACGCGTAAAAATGCAAAATTTCCCCTTCTATCCATTAAGTTTCAATTTACAACATTAATATACAACTACAAGCTCGTATACTCATTATAAAACGGATATTATGCTAAGTGAAAGTAAACACGGATGAAAACTAGCGAATATCCTAGAATTTCTCAACGATTCATGTTATCGTAATTCCAAATAATGGCAAAGTAAACTTTCTTCGGACTCGACGTAAGAGAAACTCAAAGAATCTCTTTCTCTCTCTCTCTCTCTCTCTCTCTCTCTCTCTCTTACTAACTAGTCACTAAAAATATTACCATGGAGGAAATTGGAAATTCTATTCAAAAACACTCGCGATTTTGTTTTTTTTTTATTGTTTTTTTTTTATTTTATTTATTTTTTTTTTTTTTGCTTATTAGACGTTAGTAAGAAGATAAGTCAATGGAAGCACTTACCCGAGCGACATTAGCACAGATTATCCACCGCACAACACAAGAACACTTCCCCCTATTAACAATCGTAATCGAATGGAGTATGAACTACATCGATTGATTACACCCCAACACCCTTAGCTAATAGTAGTCGCGATATACGTAAACAACGGAGAAAAGCAGCAGCGACAGTTGCACCTTTTCACGTCACGAGCCTCGCGAGATACGCAAACTACTGACTACTTCCCGCGCACTTCCACTCTTCGCTCCTCTGGCTGTTGCGCGTCCCGGCGCCGCTGCCACACGCGCGCAAACTCTTGCTCGACACCCTCCACCCCCCCCCTCACCACTTCGCCGTCGCTCTGCTCCACCGCCCTGCTCCGCCCTTCGACACTACGCATCGGTCTCTCTCGCTCCTTGCTCACAGGTCGTCGTTCCCTCTTTTTCCGCCACACCGCGGCAAAGCAGTCAAAACTGCTGCAACCGCACAACGCGGCTGCGTGCCGATAGATATACCTGCATACGGTCTCGGGCACCGATCCTTCCTGCACATTTGATTCTGGATGCGCGCTTTTTCTAACATTTCACTACAAACGATCCAATTGGAACTCTCTCTCTCTCTCTCTCTCTCTCTCTCCCAATGATGCACAAAATCGTTTTCTTTGTAAATAATGACGGTACTTGGAACTCCGATGAGCTTGTGCTGCTGAAACCTTTTACCCATTTCGAGAAAAGTCCAATTAGTAATATTATTTTAGATTTAAATAGACCGATGCAGTTATTACGATTATTACGAATAATTTGAAAATATTTAACATCAATGAATCTTGTTGACCTGACTGGATTCTGAGAAAAGCCGTATACCAGCCAGACTAGCCACTACTAATTTTATCGAATGGATTTTTGTTTTTCTTTTTTCTTTTTTTTCATATTTATTTATTGTACTTGATTTATTGTTGTCGGTTCGCAAACAAAATTCATGACATGTACATTATATTTAAAAAAAAAAAAATAGATATATATAAATTATATGCATAAAAGGGAATTGAAAAGTATAGATTACTATTGAATAAAATCGGCAGAAAAACATATACAAACACGCGCGCAGGCAAACAATGTACATATACACAACCAAGCGACAAGCGTGCGACCATACACGATAGTGTTTTTAATGGATGACATTAAACGAACAACGCAAAATTGTAATAATTGGCAAATTTTCTATCCGCCTTTCTTTACTTTAAACTAAACTAAAACGAACTATTGCATTCTTTATAAAATAATATTTATTGCATTGAAAATAGTTTTTAGTAAAATAAGAATTCATATACATGCAAGATAAAAGCGTATCACGTGCGAGATATTTCACAAGTATTTTTCTGAATTTAAATTGTGTCACATGCATTTTTACAATATAGAGAAATTTCTCTATTTTATACATTGCATGTGCATACATCTTCTTAATATTAAATAAAAATACAGTAAAATGATCAAATTAGCAAAAAGTTCCAAATTAATGTTTATGCATATTTATAATGCAACATTTTTGCAGAATCGAGTTGATTGATATTAATTAATTAATCGATTAATTACTGAGAATTAGGCATCTCCTTCATAAAGAACATAATAACACCATTGTGTATTCTCGTGGAGGCTAATTTTTTTAAAAGAATTAGTCTTGTATTAAAATGTTCATACAGCACTGTGATTTGTACAATAATTAATTATAAATAAATAAATAAAACATTGATTTGGACGAACAATGAGATAAGTCAACGCAATAATGAAAATGTTCCGAGATAATTTATAATAAATAATTACATTGGTAGAATTTCCACTCTATTTCCACTCTATTGTCCTTTTTCTTCCTACTCTCTACTTTCACATTAAGCTCATCCACAGTTGTCTATTTGATTGCCTATCTTCCTTCATGTGCAAATGTAATAATATATGATCTCTTCCTCACGATAACGAGTAACGGATTTTTAAATTCCCTTACCCGTATAGAAACAGGTGGCTTCACTTCATCATCAACATCATAAACTGCAATCTTTAATGCTCTTTTTCCGTGTAAGTAAACAACATTTTTCTTGTCACTTAATCCACTCTTTATTATTACTATCATCATTTTCGGGCTCAATTATATAAAATGCTTTCTTTTTTTTACACAAATTTTCAACGACATTACTTGAAACAATTTAATGCTAAGCTATCGTTTTTTTTTTTTTTACTATTTATTAAAATATAATTAATAGTCATTATTAATAATCACAGATCATTTTATTTAATATATTATTAAATAATATATTAATATTGTTTACTTTTATTAAAGGCGGGTCATCGATTCCTTCAACAATCTAACCTTTTTACATATATCGGTCGTTCTAATTTGTATTTAACAAAAAGTAGAGTTCGTTGGTAATAATTTGTTGCTCCCAGGCTAAGAAGCCCATTCGCCTGACTTGCTCGCTCGACTAATAGAATCAAGAGCTACAGAGAATTTTCCTCAATTATGATAATACAATGTGTACACTTAATAATTATAAGGCAACGCATCAACTCCAGACTTCCTAACTTTCAAAATGACCGATTTATTCACATTCCACAAAAAATATCTTCCATACAACCGAGCCAATAACTATTATTCGAGATACTCGTAAATACACGATTTAAATTTCTCATTTCGCATTTGTATTTTATATGAATGGAGGATAGCGTTAATTGTGAAAAAATCGAGCGATTGGCAGACACTGCGGTTCAAATGTACATTATACATTAGCAATTTGAATATTTGAGAAAAAATAGAAATAACAACAACAAAAATATTATCAATCACAATTATAATTATTATTTATTTAGAGAATTAATTCACTAAAACATCGAGAATAATACTTTAAGTAAGCATATTTTTATTAAAATTTCATTTACCTTTAATCAATATCATACTCATTAAATACATATTTTAATAAGATTAATTTCTTTTTTTTTAAAAATTATAAAAGTAAAGGTAGAAATATTCCAACAATTTCTATTAAATCTCAATGCAAAAGTTTTTTAATTTTACAATACTGTACATAATCCTAGCATTATAATAGTCTATTATTTTAAATAAAATTTTTATAAAATTGTTTCAGAATTATTTTCATACCTTTATATTTCTTTCTCTAGCGTTATATAAATCACGCACGTACACACGCGCGCACAAAATTCACATGCGTAGTTGTGTATGAATGTACATTGACACTAAAACTTCGATTGTGCAGAGTGATTACTTGAGTAGGAATTATTTATTTAAAGTTTCATCAATAGACTTATTAATACCCTTATTATATATTCATTAAAGTGTAATTTAAGAGGTTCGTATTTGTATCGTTGCCATGATAATGTAATCTATATTTATAAATGCACCATATCTTTTTATAATTAACTAATTGAAAGTTTTATTTTATGAATAACATTAAAAAGTCGTATTCAAAAATACAAATTGAAATAGCCATAAAACATACTTTTACAAAGTAAACGAATTCATTGCGAAGATAAAATGACGTGAAATTATGCAGATAAATTTTTTAAATACAAAAGAATATTTATAAAACTGAAAGATTAAAGGCATTACAAATATAATAATTAATTAATAATTGAAAATATTCACAAAAGTATGTATTAAAAAAATAAGAAAATGAATTATTGCGTATTTAAAAATTAAAAATTTTATTTTATAATTACGTAACGTTCCAACTATTTCATTAATTATTATTAATTTAATATTATAATTATTACTAATTAGTATAAAAAAAAAAAAAAAAAGAAACATCATTATTTATTTAATATATTAAAATAATTAGTAAAAGATATTTGAAGGAAATGAAAACGATAGTTCTACAAAAATCCAATATTTTTATAGAATATAATTTGCATTTAGTAATCAACTAATGAGAATTTGGCTTGCAAAAGTTATTAAATATATATATATATATATATATATATATATATATAATTGTTGAATTTAATAAAAGCTTTATGATTTAATCACATAACATTTGCTATTGAATTACTACATAACTTAATCTGTTTTCATAACAATACAATTATTTTATATAATTTAAAATATTTTTTTAAATAGATATGGCACGTTTTTAAGATTATTATCGTATCTTTCTTAATAATATTTTCTTTTAGCACGAAAAATACACAGCGCGGAACAAATACATGAAAATTTATTATCGTGAATCAGCCATAACACGTTTTTATTTATATTACTATTAAGTAATGTTATTTTCATAATTTATATTTATCTTGTAGGGACAAGAAATTTGAATAGTTTTTTATGAAAATGAAAAGCGTTTCTTCTATTAGTACTTTTGACCTTATTGAACCTTGAAATTATTTGAAAAGAAATATTATAATTATTAAATACATATTAAATAAATTAAAATCTACGTAAAATAGTGTTATGACAAAGTGATTGTATGAATGTTAAAAATAATTTTAATATTAAACATTCTATCACGAAATAATATCTATTACAATATGAAATATATTTCATCGAGTTTGTTGTGCTCGTGAAGATTTTTATTTTAAAACTATATCACTTATAAATATGGAATTATTCTAATTAATTCAAATTCTAATCAAATAATGGCAAATATAAAATATGTTTGCTTGTCAATAAGAAGATTCCTTCACAACTTAAGTTCATAGACGATTTTATTTCTTATTTATTCATTATATGATTAATGCAGACAATAATAGTGACTTTGTAAAATTTATATTATTATTTCTAGTAAAAATGATAAATGTAACATCCATGTGCATAAATCCCTGAATTTTTTTTTTATTTTATATATTTGTAAGGATAAAAATGTTTGACACAATTAAACTACGCAAATGTAAAGAACTCTTATCTACTTATGTATTAAATACACATGCATATGAAAATTTAATAATTTGAAAATAAAATTTTTACATCTTTACACATTCTTTTTCTAACGCAATTAAAATTATAGTAATGAAAAATTTACAACGTACGATAATCTCATGTTCATAGCTTGAATAGAGAATTAATTTTGTATTTGCTTATTTTTAAATAAGTCCGAAATATCTTACAAACGTACATAATGTAAAACATTTTTCATATGTACTTTTTAAACACTTCAAATTTATTCCATTATTACATATTTATTACTACATACGGCTTATAATATTTTATTAGTATTTTATAATAATTTTTATTCAATATACGTAAGTGTATAATATGTATATATTTATTTATTTATATTTATTTATTTAAATAATCTTTAGTTTGGGAATTATTAAGAATTATAAAATTGATAATGTCTTAATAAGATTATAACAAGCCTTTTATTATTTTTTTTTATTTTACTACCTTTTTAGGCTTACTTTTGGTAAGTTAATGTTATAATTATTCATCTATGATTAAAAAAAAAAAAAAAAAAAAAAAAAAAAAAAAAAAAAAAAAAAAAAAAAAAAACAATAACATTATCCAAAGCCAATAGACATTAATTATGTAGGCCACTTATAGGTAATAGTTAGTTAATATCACGTGGTATGTAATATTAATAGATAAGTTCGTTAATTGTGTGGGATGTTTTGTCATCGGCTCTAGAAGAATTGCACTCCGAATCACTGGCAAATACAACATTTTGCATAATTTTCAGGCTGTTGGAGGAAATGAGTGGAGAGCGGCTAGATTGGCCTGGTGAGATCAACCTGTGTAGGAAAGGTCGCGTAGTGATTGGCTGTACATGACGTAATATCATGTGCTAGTGGCTGAGCGACACAATCAGCCAATGAACATGCGACCTTTCCTTGCTTTTCCAGCGCTGTCTCTACTTCTGGGCAGACTCAGTCCTCGATTATCGCTGGTGAAGTTGCACTGGAACTCCATCCCGACGACATACTTGAATCAACGAGAATTTTTCAGCTCCATGTAAAGTATCGCATGTATTTTTAATACATATAATCGACGTATTCTCTCTCTCTCTCTCCCCCCCTTCTCCCCCTCGTCCCCTCGTCATCTCGCCCCCTCTCCACCGTCACCCTTTCGCACTCTCTCACACACTCTCAAAATTAGACTTTCGAATTTTTGTTTCTATCTTTCGTATCCTCCGAGTCTTTCAAGTCAATCGTATTCTTGAATTTTTGACTCTCCTTGGCAACAAGTCTGACTCGTGGCGCGATTTAATTGTTAATATTTTTGCCGGCTATTTGACGTGATTCAGCAAAAAATTGAATGCATTACCGATATTTCAAATATTAGGTGGGATCAAAACGCGAATGGAATATTCTCTAACAATGTTTATCATCTTTTTTCTTATTATTTTTTTTTTTTTTATTCAATTGTTTAATTCCACATATTAGGGTCACTTAATTTTATTTCTATTAAATTTAATTAATGACATAAGCACTTAACATTATACCCGACCTTGAATGATAAAATATTCCATGATTGCTTACGTATAGTTTAATTATACTTATCGAATTACACTTATTTTAAATTGTTAACCAGATCGATAAGAATATAAAGTATCTTAATTTTCGTTTTAAATTAGTACGTCAACTTAATAATAAATTATTAAATTTCCATTATCATTCCCGGATCGTACGTAAATTCTTTACAAGTCATGTTGTTTAAAGTAATGTTTAAAAATTTTATATCGTCATAATACTAATGTAGTCATTATTAATAGGGAATTAATGTGAAAAGTATTCGATAATAAATAAGTAAGTGAATTGAGTATGTTTGTAAAAGAAATGGTCCGGTGATTATTATTTATTATTGAAGTGTATTTTTAAGAGCGTAGCATAGATTGTATTATATATTTTATAGATTTCCATGAATGTGGAATATGATGTATAATTTTGGTTATTTTTAATAAATATATACGGATATATATTCTGAATAATATTATAGTTGAGTTTTTATTAGAAGTTTTATTGCAAGCCCTTCGAATATAACAAAATAAAGTATAATCGTACATATAGGATTGGTGCGTTAATTTAATTGAATTATAAAATTACACGATTAACCAAGTAGGAAGTCTCGCTTCAACTAACAGTGATTTGCAACGAATCTTAGTTATCCTACATATATTAATGCTTGAATTTTTTATCTGTAATTTTAAATTTTAAATCTGTAATTTTCAAAATATTATGTATAATATTGTGTATAACATTAGTGATTCATTTACATTGTTTTTCAATGTCTATATAATATAATATATTGCCACATAATTTTATATTAAGATTAGTATTTTATTATTATTTTATAATTAAAGTTAAACTAAAATGCATCGTTTTTATTTTCAGAATGACGGATGAACGTCTGGATCTTGTTATATTTGGGGCAACTGGATTTACTGGTAAATATACCGTTAAAGAGGCTGCACGATTGGCTAAAGAAAAACATTTTACATGGGGAGTGGCTGGACGTCGCAAGGAAGCCTTAGAATCAGTATTAAAAGAATATGCTCAAGATTGTGGTAATAATAATACTTGGTATAATTTTGTTATAATTTATTCAACAATTTTTAATTTATTATTCCATAGATAATATTAAAGTAATAGTAGCAGACTTAAAAGATGAAGATTCATTGAAACAAATGACTCAACAGGCTAAGGTTATGGTGAATTGTTGTGGTCCGTTTAGGTTTTATGGTGAGCCTATTATCAAAGCCTGTATTGATACTCGAACGCATCATGTAGATGTCAGCGGCGAGACACAAGTTAGTAATTATATACATGCTGATCGTTACCGTTCTCCAAACTTGATGCATATTATTGAAATATCTTTTGCTTATAGTACATGGAAAGGATACAATTGGAATATAATGAACTTGCTCAGGCAGCTGGAATATATATTGTTAGTGCTTGTGGATTTGACAGTATTCCAGCCGATTTGGGCTTAATTTACACTCAAGATAAATTTGGGGGTGAAATAAATAGCGTTGAAATATACTTTAACTGGTGGGTAACAAAAAATTTAGGTGGAGCAGCCATTCATTATGGCACTTGGGAATCAGCGGTGCATGGATTAGCTCATGCCAATGAACTTCATAGACTTCGTACAAAATTATTTCCCACAAAATTGCCAGAACTGAAACCAAAATTAAAAACAAAGTTAAACAAAATTATTTCATGCTTTAATCATAAATATATTTTTACTTACTGCCATAAGTAGAATTCTTATATATTTCTTGTATGTTTGTGTTTTAATATATTGCAGAGGAATTTTGCATCGCAGTGCTATTTCAGAAGGTTGGTCTATGATTTTCCCAAGTTCCGATCGCTCTGTATGTCACAGAACGCAAAGATTTTTATTTGAAAAATATAAGCAAAGACCTGTACAAATACATTGTTACCTTACATTCAAGTAAGTTAAATATATAATTAATAACAATATTATTGCTTTGATAAAACGAAGTATTATAGTTATTCACATTTTATTTGTAAATATTAAATGATTTAGTGAAAATTGTAATTTGTATTTTATAATTTTATAAAGATAAAATTATTAATAAAATTAATATTTTAAATTACATTAATAAACTTTTATATATGCTATAAACTAATTTTGTAAATACTAGGAAGTTAAGCGTGTTGACCCATTTTATTAAGAATAATGATATTTGATTGGAAAGTTACAGTATGGCGGTATATTATATTTGAAAAAAATTTGATCAATTTCAAAAGAAAATAATAAAATCATATTTGTATTAAATTTAAACTAAATTTGATTTATATACGCAAAAGGCATAATATATATTTTTATATTTTTACCGTTTAACTTTAATTTACAATACAATAAAATACAACATTAATATATATTTTCACTTAATTAATTATAATAAAATTATCTACTAATTATATGTTTATTATACAAAATATTCGTTTAAAATTTCGTTTTGAGATATGGATGCTCATAGGAATAATTCAGTAATGATTCAAAACATTAAAATTCTTTATTTTTTTTCGTACTTCGATCATTTATGTACTTAATTGTATTATTCTAACATTTATATTGTAAATCATAAAATTTTTCTCTATCTAGCATAATAGAATGAAATTTAGAATTTTTTATTAATTTATTCGTATTTGTATTATTAAAAGAATGCATTAAATTTTAGAGGCAATAAAGGACGATGTTATTTTTAGTAAATTTTTACTTTACAATATTTATAATGTCAAATTATATTACAAAATGTTGCTAACATTTTTATTCCTTAGAAATTTACTTATGACGTATGATAAATTTTATAAGAAAGGCACTGATGTAACTTTTAATTTCTTTCTCGTATTTTTCAATAACAAATGATGTTATAATAAAAAATTTTCCACTAATATAAGAGTGAAAGATATTTTATTTGAATGTACAGGTCTTTCTTTCAAGTAATAGTAACAATGATATTTGGAGGGTTATTTTCATTGCTTACAAAGTCGGAATGTGGCCGTGATTTATTACTAAAGGTACAATGTATTTATATACGTTTATACTTTTCATTAAATAGATTATTAATATTTCTAATAATTTTTATGAAGTATCCGAAGTTTTTCTCTGGAGGAATCGTCAGTCGTGAAGGTCCAAAGCCGGAAAAGATGAAAAATACCAATTTTTCTCTTACATTTATTACTAAAGGTTGGACTGATAAATTAGCAGAGCCAACTGATCAGCATAAAAATTCATTAAATAAAGAAATGATAACTAAAGTCTCTGGTGTGAATCCAGGGTACGGTGCCACTTGTACAATGCTTTTAATGTCTGCTATTACAATTTTTAAAGAATCTAATAAAATGCCTAACGAGTAAGTATATTTTAGTTGTGTAATAATTTATTTACATCTACATTGAATATTCTTTATTATTACAACTTTTAGCTATCATAATATATTAAAATAATTTTATTTAATATTTTTATTATAAAAGAATAATTGTATTTGCTGTTTGAATTTTATTTTCAAATCATACTTTTCAACTCAACAACGCCAAGTCTCTTGTCTAAATTTTATAATTTTTTAAATTAAGATGATTACATTACAATTATTAGTAATGTAAGTAAATTTGTCTTCAAAATTTATTCATTCGTTTAGTTAATTTTATGTTTGGTTCATTTGAATTTTTGCTAAAACAATCTTATGGTCAAATTTATTGAATTAATTTATTCCAGATAGCATCCTTGCAGATATTATTTAGTAGACTCACTATTAGAAAATGTATTTCCAAGAAACTTTATTAGCGTTTAATACACAAAGTTTATAATATAAATTTTCTGGAAATCGTTAAGTTATTTATGTACGATGGATCCAAAACATTGATGGTTGATTTTTTGTCAACATTTTAAAGATAATTTATTTTCTTTAATCGAATTACAGCCGATATCGATTGTTCAATTGAATACAAGCATTAATATTTTTTAATTCATAATATATTAGATATAACAATGAATGAATACAAAATTTTAATCGTTATTACTTAATAAAATAAGTAAATTATAAATAAATTCAAATCGTAAAAGTAAATTCGAAGTAAAAATACTGTCTAATAAAAAAATATAAAAACATGTATCACTATTTGTATTGAAGTTTTTTTAAAAATTTAAAAACGTTAAATTTTATTGAAAACATTTACTAATTGACCAGTATAATAATATTATTTACTAAAGGAATTATTAATTAATGTAACATGTGTTAATCCACAAAAGTTTCAATATAATTTAATATTAAATATTAAATATTAAATATTAAACTTTTTCCGATGAATATTTTTCATCCATATATTCATTAGATACATTATTTATTTCATTTAATAAATGAATTAATTTAATTATTATTTACTAAATTAAATATATTGAAATCTAAATGTTTTAAAATGTATTAAAATTAAAAAAAAATTTAAAGTATATACAAGAAAAATTTATTTTATAAATTTATCTTAATTTATTAAATATTATATATTTATAATTTATAGTAAAATATCTTTTAGTAAATCAATTTTCAAATACAAATAGAAATAAAATTTTGAAAATCTAATTTAAAAAATAATTTTTTTTCATAATTTCAGTGGTGGCGTTCTTACCCCTGGTGCTGCTTTTGGCAAAACTTCATTGATGAATGAATTGAGCAAAAATGGTATTAAATTTGAAGTTATCTCTTCAATTGAAAAATAAATATTTTTTACTTGGAAATCTATCATAATTTTGGTAGATATTATACTATGGTGCTTTTTGATAATACGATTAGTTATACAGGTTAAGGACAATTAACAATTAATGAGTACAGCTTATCGATTATATCAATCGACGTTGAACTTTAAAAAATTGCAAACATCTTTGTTATTAGAAATGAATTTATAATGAAATTAAATATTTATTATTTTAAGTTTCATCGGTTTAAAAACATACACAGCTTCTAAAATTCTAACTTTTTTTTAATATACAACAGTACAAATAGAAATACATTAATTTTACTTCTAATTGACAATTTCAAAAGTGTAACTATGCTTAAAAAATGTTGAAAATATAAAATTTTATACATTGTATCATATTACTTTGTATACAATTTTTTAAAATCAATTATTTCTACTATTTACGATTGGTTAAATTATCATTCTATAAGTTTTATTTCCATATATATTATCATTTCAAATAAAATTTGATTTCAAAAATTCATAAAATCATATGTGAAAACCGTTATGAATGAAAACTGATGGAAACTGATTTTGTAGTCTTAGAGCCGAGAATAAATTTTATCAAATACGTAATAAAATATTTAAGATTTTTATAATTGATTAATAACATTTTATAAATAATAGTTTCTATTATTAAACTATTATATAATAATTTAATATGTTTACAATATATGAATTAGATTATTAAATTATTTTATTATGTGAATTGAAAAACTTCAGTTGTTATAAAAAAACATTATATATTTATTGTTTTTTTAATTGAAATTCGAAATATTTTTGATTATTTAAATTATCTTTCTAAACAATTTTAATCAATATTGTGACAGTCGTGAATCATGAAAGAACACTTTGGCATTATGTATTGCAATCGCACATATTCATACATATAACTTTATAATATTATATAATGACACTGCATAGCAGTGATGATATGTTGTCAATACTAAATACTACTTAATATTTATATTACTTTAGTTATGTAATTTTATTTTTTCTATCTTGTTTAAATAAAAAGCTATTTATATAATGAATTATTGGTTTATTGAATAAAAATTATATCCTTACCAAGATTTATTTGTTATTGAATTAAACTTAATGCTGTATTTCTTAGAGGGAATATTTTAAAGAATTTAGAATTTACATTATTAATAATATTAGATATTTTTTCATGTTAATTTTATTCATTCTACAAACTTAAATTAAAATGATATTTTTATAAATGATTTATATTTAAACTAGACATAGTAGAGTTTATAAATAGTAAATATATAACTATAATGAATTAAACATATTAAAATCATTTGCCATTCCATGAAAACATATTTATATTATAGTAAATTTATATGTAGTATATAATATTGATATCGTTTGGCATTTATAAAATATATATACGCTTTATAATATATTTTTTCGTAAATCCTATATTTAGAATGCTATTTCTTTCAAAATCATATTTTAAAGTATGGATTTAGAGGTGAATAATACAATATTTTTCATAATATTGTCCTAATTAATAATTTTATATTTCTTAAAGCATTGATTACATTAAATTTCAATATATATCCTTCAATTCATTTTCTACTGGTTTTTAGCGATTTTTATGAATGATATAATATTCAATGAAGTAAGATATTGGTTTTAAATTACAGAATTACATAGCCAATTATTATTATTATTATTATTATTATTATTATTATTATTAATTATTATTATTGCTGTTCTTATTGTTGAAATAAATGAATAAAATTATATAAATCCTATTCTACATGCATTTATTGAAGATGGTATTTATTCTCCTGCTTTGAAAGTATAAATTAATAAATTTAATAGTTTAAATCATTGCAGTGATACGCATACACATTTATAGAGGCTTATAAAGTATATTACAACGTTTATAAAGATATAGTAATAGTTAACTGAGTTAGAAATTACATTTTGTTCAAGGAATAATTTTACTAACAGGTTGAAACGATGTTTTAAAAGGTTTTCAATGATAATGGAAGATTATGTAGTTTATCACTAATATATTGTTTTTTACGAAAATACTCAAATTAATTAATAGATATTAGTAAAAATATAATCATGTTTATGATTAATTATTTTAATTTATTTATTGTTAAATATGTTGATCAGATATTCCTATATAATATTTGTTAGAATACAGCAGAAGTATGTAATTTAAATTGAATAAACTGAAAGATCCCTTATAAGAATGCTGTTCTTGTACTTTGAGCTGAGTACTGTGCGTGACAATTAGAAAGTCATTTAGGTATTAATGACCATGAGCGCTCAATGCATTGGATTTAATGTGTATATAATTAATTATTACATAATTAGATGTTGGTTTATTAAACATAATCATTTATAAATAAAAGTTAAATAAATTATAATAGTAATGAATATAATTGTTTTTGTATAGCTTTTAATAAGAATCCTATGATCATTTAGACGATGAATATAATTTATTGAACTAATTTTTACATGTTATAGAATTAAAATTATGTATACAATAATTTTTTTTTTAAATAGCAATTATTTTATAACAAATTATATATAAACGATATGTGAGTGGGTATATATTTGTAAATAGATTATTATACTTATATTTACTTTATTCTTTTTTACGACATTCTAGCGATGTTAAACAGGTTTTACACGTCAATGTATAATTTTTAATTATTATTATTTTTTATTATACGAATACATGAAAATAGAAGAAGAAAAACGAGTCTAATGTTAGTTGTATGTGAACAGAATCATTCTTTCTATTGTTTAATCTTTTATCTTAAATTTTTTTTTTGGTATTCATATTATATTGTATTGACATAATTCAACATAAAAACAATTATCGTTACTTATTAAGGTTCCAAAATAATATATAATATGCAAAAGAGTAAGTAATTCTTCGATAATTTCTATTAACAAAAATATAGATGCATATTTTATATACCAGTACAATTATTACGTAATTTGCAGAATGCTTTTAACTAAAAGAATAATGTTATCCTTAAAGATATTTTTATAGTATAGATGTTCAGTTTTTGATCAAATGTTATATAAATTTCTAGTTAAATTGGACATTAAGATAGTATTTTGCTAAAGATATACTATGCGATATCCATTATATTTTGTAATAAACATCTAATAGAAACGTGCAATGTATTCACGTATGTAAAAGATCTAGTGAAATTACGATGAAATAAGATATTTCGCAGTTTAGAATATAACTTTATATATTAAAATATAATTTATACGTATAATCATCTTCCTCACTCGTAGAGAATTTCATGCAGAATCTTTATTATTTGTTATATATTTAATTTTATTTATACTGAAAAAATTTATAATTGTAAATGAAAATATAAAAGATATTTTTTACTTAACGATATATTATTTTATATGATATTTATTAGCCTTTCAAAGATTATTATTAATATCAATAAGTTAATAAATACCTATATATATATATATATATATATATACACATAATAATAAAATGAAATAAATAAGATTTATGCTTTTTATCCATCTCAACATTCCGCATACTTTTAATTTATATTGTAAATGAGTAAAAGA
The DNA here is from genome assembly GCF_000503995.2 of Ceratosolen solmsi marchali. Classification (NCBI taxonomy): domain Eukaryota; kingdom Metazoa; phylum Arthropoda; class Insecta; order Hymenoptera; family Agaonidae; genus Ceratosolen; species Ceratosolen solmsi. Next base: position 350,362 of record NW_011948448.1, read on the forward strand.
TAGATCAATATATACTGAAGCATTGAAATTTTGTAAAAAAAAAAAAAAAAAAAAAAAAAAAAAAAAAACAAGTCTCCGACGTAACGCATAGAACATTTTCTCTCACTTACTGATCACTCACATTCAAAGCTATTTTCTTGTTTCTGTAGCCTTGTAATCTTGCCGTAATCTTAGCACGAGGTTACAATTTATTGCAAGTCGGCCAACCTAGTTTATATACTTTATAACTTAATAAGATCGTGATTAGTAATCCTAAAAAGAATGGATACTGTAAGCCGATACGTGTAATTCAATTCTCTAAATCGACACTGTTTTTCTTTGATTTTTTTCTTCTTCGCAAAATGTTATTTACACATATTCAAATAATCAAGTATTGAATATATTTTTTATATCGTGGAATTTAATATATATTTTATTTGTAATTTTGCTATGAAATTTTCAACCATTATTTCAAGCATGAAAAAATATCGGTAAAATTCAATTGGGTCGTTAAAATAATTTTAACTTTATATATTTCGTGCAATTCTCTTTTGCATAATATTCAATTCTGACAAATCACTCTTTAAAATTTAAAACTACATGATCTTAACACTATTCTCCTTTTTATACTTTCAAATCTTCTTTTAATGAACATTTGCAGATATACATTACACATTTATCCTTTATATATCCATTATATATCGAATAATTATGCCATTTTCAATAATGCTCTACACACAATAAATATTGAAAATTGAGACGAATAAAATGTGTACTCGTCTGCGAATAATTATCCTCTTCTATTATAGACATTTACATATTTTTACGAATATATTGTAGACAGTTTTGAGTATCTATTATAAACGTATAGTGCAAGGCCAATATTTTAACAAAATTTCAAGCATTATAAGTAATATCTTCGATATTTATATACGTCATCGTGTACTTTTGTAGTTGAAAGGGTGTTTTCTTTGGTAACAATCAATATAAATATTTTGTCATCGATTAAAATCTATCGTTTTTATAAAATAAATATATAAACAAAATTTATATTAATTGAAAATTATAAATCGGTTGTAGATAAAATTTAATATTTTCGAATATATGTTTTATACAAATTATAAATTATATCTCCAAAATTAAGTTTTTTTATTCAAAATAAAGTATTGAAATTAAGGATCAATTGCAAACTAAAATTTCCTTTTTATGTATAATCTACTACGATCAATTTCAATTTAAAATAATATCATATGTAGAAGAAATGATAAATAATAAAGTATAGAGCTATAATTTATTCAATCTTACAATATTCAAGAATATTTATTCAATATTATTATAGATTGTTACAAATACATTATAAATAATATAATCTCTTAATCACTATAAAATATAAACACAGATGATGCAAAAGCTGAAACAATTAAATCAACGGATTAAATCGTTATTTAGTAATTTTGAAAATTTTATTAAACAAAGGCATTGGACGTAATTTTATTATATCAAGTGCTCATAGAATTTAATACTATTTAAAAAATACGTTTAAATAGATATAATAAATAATAATAAATAATACATACTTTAAATAGATTACAGATAACAGATTAGTTTAAATGGATAATAGATTAATATATACTAATTTAACTTCGGTTTACATCTTAATCATACATTAATCGTATTAAGCCATGTATATTTTACATACCCATAGTATTTTTATATATACAGAAGTGTAAATGGACATATTATTATATATAAAAAAAAAAAAAATGATCTTATTAAATAGGAATTATCTAAAGAACAATTATTAATAAGTATATATTAAGCAATAAAATCAATTGTTTAAATTCATTATATAAATTTTTAACTCAACTCTAAATAAAGATAAATATGCAGTTAATTTTTTTTATTCAAGCAATACAATTTCTTTATAATATCATCATATAATATTTGTATATATATATATATATATATATATATATATATATATAATTTTTATCGAATGTTTATTATAAGTATATGTTTTAGTAATATTTAACTAAGATTAAAAAAAGGATAATATGTATCTATTCGAGAGAATTTTTTACCATTAATCAATCAAATTATTTAAATTCTTTTTGAAGTATAGTAAGAATATTTTTAAAAAATTATTAATAATTATATAATTGTGTAATATATAATTATTGTACATTTTATAATTTTATAGAAAAGTAATACAATATTCATATGTATACTTAAGAAAATATGTAAGAATGCATTAGAACATTATAGTGAATATTATTATGGATAATTAAATACAATAACTGTGACATTAAATTTCATAACTCTAATGTAATAACATAACTCAAAGTTAAATGTAATTACATCTGTTTCGTTTAAGAAAGTAAAATATTTCAAATATATGGGTATATCGTTAAATTAATAATTTTATATAATAAATATTAAATATTTTCTATTCACAATTTAATATAAATATTCAAATGAGTGTGATTATATAATATTTAAAATGAAAAGTCTATATAAGCACAAAGTTGCAAAGTATTTTTGCATGAATAAAAATGATAGATTATGTATAAAACGTCTTACTACAAATGTCACAATATTAAAAAACTATAATACAAATATAGAGTGCTAAACAGTTTTGTTTGTTTGAAATACAGAAGATAAAATTAAATTTGTATTAGAAATAAACCGTTCGTACACACACACACACATTATATACATTATATACATTATCGAGATAGAATAGGTTATTATATAGAGATTTATTTAGTTGTACTTACATTGATATGCACACATACATTTTATAAAAGTAAATTATATTAATTATGATAAAACGTACCGTTATTAAAGAATTGATAATATATACATTAATTTACACATACATCGCAATAATTAGGAAACATATTTTTTATATTCATTGTTTTTAATTGATTATAATTTAAATTATATGACCATATATTAACAGTTGGGGATATATTATACTTTGTCATTTTTATCAATGTTGTGCCTCCGTAAATTGTCAAATATAAAATGGACTCAAGGTAAGATTAAGATAAATTAGAAATATAAATTTTTAGCATTTAAAGAACTGAATTATAATTTTTCTTATAGCAGCTTGGTCTTTTAAAATTAAATATCCAATAAAGTAATGTTAGAATTAATTAATGAATAAAAATTGTTCAAACGATATCTACCACAATATTGTACGATGACATGTTATTTATATTTTTAATCCAGAAATATATATTACTTGCCCAATATCATGGTTATGCAATAGACTGAATAAAAATATGTCGTTTGTCTATCGATGAACAAGAATAATTTCACTTGAAACAGTGAAATGTGTATACTCATAAATATTTGTTATACAAATAATATATAAAGTATTTTAATACAATATCATATATAAATATAATAATAGTATCTTAAATAACAGAGCGTCATTAATAAATTTTGATATGAAAATTATTTTGAATATCATAACTTTACGCATCTAATTAAAAATATATTTTCTAAATAGGTATTGGAATAATTTATGTCATTCATTGTTATCGAAGTAATTGGTGCTATTCAAATACAGTTTATTTAGAAGGTGTCGCGAGCCTACTTTTATGTACAAAATAATAGGCATCGATAAACTATATCTACTATAAAAATAGTGATAATAATTTAAATGTTTATATGTAACGACTCAAATTCAAGTCTATCGAAAGACATGAATGACGATAATAGTTCACAGCAAAATCTCAATATCTCCAATAAGAATATAAACTAAACATTTAATCATTTGTTATATATTGCTCAGAGATTAAACAATTAAACAAATATAAAAATTAAATATATTAATTAATAGTTGAAGTAAATTGGTCTAGGTAATGCAAGGATAAAAAAATTTCTTTAGCTTGATGGACCAAAATATATAATAATAAATAATAATAGATAAACATAACTAAATTTTCCTATATATATATATATATATATATATATATATATATATATATATATAATTAATAATTTTGATTTTCTAATTACAAATTACTTATTTAATAGTCTTATTATTAAATAGAATATAAGAAAAATGAAATTCTATTTTATCCTACTGAATCAATATGTTAACGATGATTTATTATTTTATAATATTAATTTATATTAATTTATATATATAAAATTTTTATTTATTATATAAAATAGCAATTGATACAGGAAAAAATTATTATTAATAATTGACATTGTTTATAATATTGTTATAATATTAAATATTACTAGTTTGTACTTACATTAATTTATAAAACTTTATTATTTAAAACGAAGATAAAATATTAAGTATATATATATATATATATATATATATATTATAATAATTTTCTATTATACTTAAAAAATAAGCTCGGAATATAAATATATTTTGTAGATATTAATATATTTTTATACTAAACAAGACAATTTATAAAATAAATTTAGTTTTCTATGTCGGATGAGTCGAATTGAAAAATATAATAATGTTATTAATGTGAAAATATTTTGCGATAGAAAAAGAAAAGCATTAATTCGATAATATAAAAAAAATATATATGATTTGTATTATTAAATTTGTAAAAATAGTCTCCGTTTAATTAATCATTTTTATTTACAAACCAAACTAATTATAAAACCAAACAAATAATAAAAAGTCTTAGTCTCTTTTTCCGATATAAATTACAAAAAATTTATAAAAACAATTTAGTTTATTAAAATTAACTAGAATGAATATTGTAATATTACTATTTAAATTTTATATTAATTATTTGCAATTCATTGAATACCTATTTCGAATTTATTAATAACAATTTTCGAATTATTTTTGTTGTATACAAACCGTACGTTTATATTTTATCCATTTACTTTCATAATACTTTAAATGTTTTATATAAAAGTAATTTTTAAAAGTAATTTTAAATGTATATATTAAATTACAATAATATGTAAATCTTTTTAATTTATCATCATGAAATAATATTTACAATTGTAAATTGTAAATTGTAAATTTCCAATTAATATTATGAAACTTATTTTTATATTATTATTTAATATTTTATATAATTATAAATATATTTATATATAATATTGTATAGTAATTCTCAAGATAGCATATATATTTTATAATATATGTTATATATTATACTTTATATTTTATCATAGATAATTGAATAAAATACTTTTTACCTTAAATTTATAAATCTAATTGAGATAAATTTTCTAGTTTTCTTCTTAATGTTAAAATCTTGTTTTAGACAAATATATTTACTACTTTATTAGTATAATAATACCATAAATTTATAATAGTTCATTTTCATACATAGAATGCAAGAATATAGACATTAATATTTATAATTATATAATAAATTCAATAAATTATGTATTGTTAATATACTGTTTTTTTTTTTTTTTTTTTTTTTTTTTTTTTTTTTATGGAAATAATAAGTAATGAGTCAAAAATTGATCAAAATATATAAGCATAATAAATAAATTTTTTTATGACACATAATAAAACACATAAAATTTAAAGTATTGTAGCACTATGCGTTAATGCTAGTAGTAACAGAATCGAGAAATATGTCTGTTACTACTTAGAATTGAATGTATAATTTCTGAATATCTGAAATACTATTTTTTAAATTTAAATATTTAAATAAATCTGGTAAAAAAATTTCAATAAATTCTTCAAACGATATTCTTCGTATCAATATATTTTATTATTTTTTATTATTACATTTATAAGGTTTTATTGGGGACTGAAACTTTTGGGAATCGACATTTCTATTATTTATATTTCAATTAACTGTATCGAAATAATCTTAATAATTTACCACTTATTAGCTAAAAATTTTTGTACAGCGTTAATTAAGATTATGATAAATAGGAATAATTTACTCCTTATATCGTTATTGTTCATATCTATCAGGTATTAATTGAATATTGATGTCAGTCTTTAAAGTTGAATTAATTAATTATTACTGTTATCGGATTATCGGATTATCGGAATGGTGAAATTAAAACTTCACGACAAATACTGAAACGTATCGTGAATGTAATATCAGCAATCGCGGAAGACGTCGGTGATAAAAGTTAAGAGAATAAGATGTTTATAACGTAAGGAGCCATCGCGCACAAGTGGCAACGCGGGGGAGGTAAGAAACGACGGTTTAAAGAAAATGTTAGAAGTAGCGACTGGAGGTAGGGGGCGGCGACATTACGCGGATTATCGAGCCTTCTCCGCTTATAAAACTCGAAGCTGCTGCTGGAGAAGGAATTAGCTGCCGAACGGAGTACCGGACGGTGAGGCATCCCTTCCATTCGTGTTCGAAAGTGCAAATAAGTTGTAAGCGGTGGCGTCTCTTTTTCGCGTCAGAAGCGAGCGTCTGATATTCGTCAAGACGGCCGTATCTTGCTGCCCTAGCGAGTGGAAATTAGAAAAGTCGAGAAGCAATTAGCGCTGCCGGTAGAATGAAGACCGAGAAAACCGAGAACGCCAATGGCCAAGCAGAACAGCAACAGCAAGTGCCAGAAAACGGATGTCCGAATGGCACTTGTCTTTCAGGTTATTATTCATCAACCATTTCTTCTAGTATGCTTATTAATTAATTAATAGGATGTTGGTTTATTTTTGCATTATGAAACGGCAATGAAGGAAAGAAAAGTTGAGGGTGCTTTAATTTGATTTAAACATCTAAATTTAAATTTACTCTCACGTGCTTCAGCAATCAATCAATGTTTCATTACATAATAATTTATAAAGACAATGGATTATTTTGATGATCGTAAGCATCTCTGCACCTACAATCTTCCAATCATTCATAAGGAGATAATGCCGATTCATCATTATAAATATTCTAACAGGTTAAGATAATATTTCCCTAGTTTACAATCCTATTTAGATAAAATTAGATAAATAAAGTGAGTTGCCGAAAATTATTGTGATCGATCGATTAAAAATTATTGACTATGACAATGTTTATCATAAACGAAATAATTTTCTAAATAACTTCCATTACGTATACGTATATTTTGTAATGATTATTACGCTACCGCTAATTCTCTATATGACATTTAATAAAATTTTCTTTTATTATTCGTTACGTATAATATATTGAAAAATTACTTCTATTTATTTATTATATACAATATAACAAGTGCATTTGTATAATTTTTCTCAATATACTATGAAAACGTATGTTATAAATAAATGTATATTATGTATTTATTTAACATAATTTTTGTATCTATTTTTATTGGCATTTATAAATATTTATTTAAATAATAATTAATTAAAGAGAAGGAGTAAACATATATTAATGTCGCTCGAATCTCCCTACCTGCCACCTATTTATGCACAATTTCAATTAAACTTTTGTATAAATTGCTTAAAATATGTTATAATAATTTTGAAATTATTGCATATGACAGATTATTTTATTCATACAGTTTTTACTTATTTGAAAAAATTACATCACTATTGTTATGTAAAATAACAAAATAAAGATTTTACCTTTTTGTAATATTGCATAGAATACTTTATCGAAGAATGTGTTAGTGCTGACGTACGCGAATCATAATGCACATTTCATTTATTCAAATTTTTCTTTTTACGTTTTATCTGGATTTAAAGTTAGCAAATTATAAATTAGCTAAGAAAATCAATTAAGACAATACAAGTACAGAAAAAGTTACAAACCTGCACTATTAACGTATCCCGTATAATATCATATACCGGCAATATTTCGTAGAGTTATCACTCTCAGTTCCATAAGTTAAACAATTTATATCAAATGTCATTTTTCAATGTCATATATATTGAAATTTTAACTTAACAGACATACATTAGATACCACGTGTCCTTATTTTATTACTCCACGCATCTGCTCATATATCTCCAAGTACATTAATAGATGTAATGTAAGATCGGGAACAAGAAATATAAGATTGTGTCTAGGGAATTTGATTGGTTAAAGGTAAGAAATGAAAAATAAACAGCTAATATTACGTATTATAGATCTTTTACAGTTTTCGTACATTATATATAAAAATAATACTAATAATAATGATATAACCAGCATATATCTGACCTAATGTCATACGTTAGATTCAATTAATATTGAATTGAAAATTTATAATTTCTTTTGTTTTAACAATGCATGAAATTATTATAATAGCAGAAACTTGTAAAATTTCATACTTATTGCTTATAATATTTAACTCAATAGTACTAATTTATTTTCAGATTCAAAATAAAAGATTTTTGCAACAAGTTACAAAATAAATTATTTTATTGATAAAGAAAATACAAAATTCGTGCTATATAAACCATTACAACATTTTATATTCGTCTTTTGAATGCAATTTATGTCTACTATTTAAATTATTATGGTCTAACAAATATTGATAATTCATAAAATGTTGATATACTTCCCGAAAGCCAAATTTTACACAAACAGTACTTTTGACTTAGAATGTTATAATTCATTTGAAACGTTAGTAGTGTTAATTTTATAATAAATATTTTTCTAATATAAATCGAACAAATTATTTATATTTTTCTTGTAATATTAAAATTGTTAAAATTCTATTTTAAATTTATTTAATTTTCCTTCAAAGCAATAACAACTTATATAAGTAACATTTGATTTTATTAAACATCTTTTATATTTAAATGACAAAATCAATTGTTTCGATGAAATATAATTTTCAATATTTTTAATGATACCCTATAATTATATTATGGTTTAAACATTTATTTAAACGTACGTGAATAGCATTTTCTTCATTTTTTTTTGTTTTTTTTTTTTTCAATAAATATATAATAATATAATGATAAAAATATAATACATTTATCTATATAATTTATTCAAAGGCAATCGCACTATTCATTTACTTAATTATTTTGTATATAGAGAATAAACCATTAAATCAAATGTAATTATTAATCTAATTATTTAAATTATACTCGTTATGTATTATTATACAACGTACAATGTAATTACAATAATTAAACAATTATAAAAAGAACTTAATTAGAAATGTTATTGAGATTCTTAAATATGCTTTGTCTAAATTATTGTATATACTTTAAGAATTTATAATTATTTAGATAGAAAATTAATTTACTCCTAATATATTTTTAATAACGATGTCATTGTTTAGTTTATTAAATATACTGTTTATTAAATTCTCAATTTGCATCAAATAGAAATTAATTTTATAATTCCTTTCCAATTAAGTTAATGTAATATCCCATTATTATAAAAATGTGAATATTTAACAATACAGTAATTTATGCATATATAACTATAAAGAGATAAATTGCCTTATAAATTAAAATGGAGAGCATTGATGTAATAATTCATATTAAATTATTCATATTATGCCTGCGAAGAGATGTAGTACCATCATCCACTTTGCACTACTATAGCATTTTATTAATTACACTTCACTGTTTGTTTGAACTATGTATTGAGATGTTTACGAAGGTGCAAACGTATTGATTTAATATTAAAATGTAACAATCGGAGAATGTGCAATGAATTACATGACAGATTCATGATCAATTACTAGTTTCTTTTATTTCTCTCTTTACATTAAATAATCTTTTATATTAACATTAACAATAATGAGTTACTTTTGTTTTACAATTATTGGCTTTTCGCTATTGAGGTGTACTAGTCAGATGCAGCAAAATTTTTATTTTATTTTATTTCTTAGAACATTTTTGTATAGTACGTTTACAAATTTGGTTTTTTAAACTTTAAATTTTTTAAACCTTCTCAATAGTTAATAGAAAGATTTGCTAAATTTGAAAAAATATTCTGTTCCTGCATTTTAACTCGTGCATTTACTCGTATTAATTATATTATAATTACTTTATAATAATTCTTTTTTTTTTTTTTTTTTTTTTTAAATTTTAATAAAAAATAGGATACTCCAATTAATACGATGAATTTATTGATTAGAATAATTATATTAAATAATATTAATAATATTCTTTAGTTAAGTGGTTAGATAAAAACTGATTAACTGATAGTTTCACTTTAAAATGACCTTTTTTTGTCAAATTAATGGAAAGTCAAAGAAGGACTAATTGATTACGCGTCCAAGAAATAATAACAAATACTAATTGTGTAATCTCAAAAGGTTTTACATAATTACGAAAATAAATCAGTTACATTTTTTTATTTTAATTTAAACACAACATATTATATGTTTTTAAAATTTGTATTACCACAAAATATATTATTTCATGAAATTTTGATATTTTTATTTTTTCTCAACTTTTCTTTTTTATTAAAAATTTTTATCGAATCTTTTTATTATTCAACTCCAAATCATGAATCATCGGAATATTATATAAGAAATCGCATATTCGTATAGAAAGTAAGTAGTATTATATTTTATTGAAATTCACTTCATGTATTTTAAAAATAAATTAATTATGAATATAAATAATGTCGTATGTCATTTTGTATATAAGTAATTTTTATAAAATTATACGTGAGAATGGCACAAATAACTTTACATATGATTTTAAGGATTAGATTAATTGTATCCATATTTTTTTTTAAATTACATATTTACTTACCTACGGATACATTTATATTCTGTTGTAATTGATTTTGTATATTTAACATATTAAATAGGATTTGTTATGTGTAATTTGAGTTAAGAAAATCTATCATCCAACGAAAATGGTATGGTTTTCTATAATTTATATTTAACTTGTATTACCTAGAAATATTGCAATTAATATACGTTAGCCTCAACTCAATAACTCAAATATTATTAAAATTTTAAATATTTCATCTAGAATCATATTTTATTATACGATTAATTACTTTATCAATAAATTTATATATATATATATATATATATATATATATATATGTATGGATGTTTTGTGTATGTGTGTAGGTAAGTTAACAAATTATAAAATATCTTTGCTATTTCATCTCCGTAATCTATTTAATTTTCTTAAGTTAAAGTTCACGTTCGGTAATCAACAAATTTTAGAGCACTTAACTAAGGAGTTTATTTATTTGAAAAAAAAAAATGATATTAATATATTAAATTATCACATCACGATTATACCGACACAATATTTCAATTTTAATATAAAACTAAGCAACTAGAATAACTATTTTTATAGAACATGATATTCTAATTTTTGATTTTCTAAAAAATAAAACAATATTACTTCAATATTATAGATGAAACCTTGTTAACTTATTATTACAATAAACTTTTTTCTTGCTACAATGAAGAAAAAAAACTTTCCACGTACTTTAATATGCACGTCTACTCAATCGCTGATATCTACAATTGAATCGCGGTTTCTCCTGGCACTTTACGTAATCATTCTGTTTATATTCTTGATTGTACTGATTTTCTTAATATACTTGAATTATTTGGTTTGGATAGAAAATTGAGTTACAAAAAATTGCATGTAGTTGTTAGTTTTCATACTCATTGAATAATTAGTATTTGAGTATAATGAAGGAAAATATAACCAAGCAACATATGCTCACTTGAACAGTATATTTTAAGAAAATTAAATTCTGAATTTTTCTATTAAATAGATCTTATTTCTTTCAGTGCTTATAATAATTTATAATGTCATTGAACTGTCAAGTATCATATATAATATATTAAAGTAAAATTATAGTTAAAAGTTGTAGGTATAATAATTAATTATAAAGTAATAGTACATTATGTATTATCCTATATTATATTTATATTTTATCGTCCAATTCATAAATTTTTCTAAATTGAAATTGTAAAAATTTAAATTTATATAAACTTATAATTAAATTAAATATATAAGATTTAATTCCTATCAATGAATAGTAACAATATATATTATTTGATCAATTTAATTACCAAACAAAGTCTCTTAATTATTACTTAAAATTAAATTTATCAATCAAAAATTACTTTCTATGTACGATTTAATTTTAACAAAAGAGTTTCGAAGCCTTAGATTTCGATGCTATTATAATTAGTGAATGTATTTGTTTATTGAATTTTCTTCATTATAGAATGGAGCAGTTAAATATATTTATGGTCTACGGCTTAATTATAAAGTAAAGATATAACAATAATCATACAAGTGTAATTTATTATCTGATTCTCTCTCTCTCTCTCTCTCTCTCTCTCTCTCTCTATATATATATGAGATTTTGAATAAAACTCACCTCTACATTACTCTTTTTCATTTACTTTCAAATTTTTTCCCATCCGGGATTACCTTCAATATTAACAAATATTTATCCTCGTATGTCCTCTGTTTCTTAGCCAATCTTGTATTGTTTTTCCTAGTACTAATTGTTTGTGTTTCCGTTTACTCCAAGACCTGATATTCGTCCTTCCTATTTATGGTTCCTGCGTTAGCTGTTGATCTTGCAGCTGTCAATGCTTAAGTTTTTTGTACTTTAAGTAAGCGTGACTGGATATGAATCACTCGCGTTCGTATTTAGATGAATGTGAGCTGTATTGCCGTCTTATGTTTCATTCGGCTTATTGTGTACATCCAAAGCAGTCACTCTCGTTCGCGACACTATATACTTGCTATTATTTTGTACAATAACATTTTAATACATATCTTGTTGTAATGTCGAAACTAAAAAAGTAAAAAAAAAAAAAAGAGAGAGAAAAAAATTCATATAATTAATAGGTAATAAATATCATTGATTATTCGTACGACATTAATATTATATTCATCAACACTGAGCCTATCGGTCTTTCATTCTAATTTAATTACCTTCGCTATAATTATAAAAATATTTGTCTCATAATCATAATTTATCGTTTGATTTTCTTAATTCTCGTAAAAACAAATTCAATTTATATATATATATATATATATATATTAGGAAGTAACAATTTACGCATTTTTATGAAGATTATTTTATTTACTTTTATATTACGTTATATTTCTAAATTTCTATAAAATCTCTTATACAAGTTTTTACAAATTTCATAAGAATTTACACAAAAAGCTATTGAATTCTGAATAGTACGATTTTTAATACAAGTGTAATCAATATTTTTTGAAATAAACGAAATTTATATTAACAAAAATTAAAGTATATACTTCGTAATCGTATAAAAGGAGAAATATATTTATAGGTTCGCGATTACTAAAACTGTATTAAATAATTAATTCATAGGAAGAAATATTTTATATAAAAATTAATAAAAAATAATTGACGCAACTGTAAATTATTCTTCAGTTTTTGTGATGAAAGTAATGCTACTTTTACATTGATTGTTTGATGTTATGTTTACTAGTTTCGTCCTCTTTTCCTATAAATTCTTTCAAATATTTGCTTAAATTTAAAGTAACTTGCATACTTTAATTATATAGGAAGTATTTCAGAATTTAGAAATTATTAAACTGATTCATAAGAAATTCATTGATATATTTATCGATAAATAGACTACAAAATTTTATGCAAATCGAGTTTTATTATTTATATTGGTATTTAGTAATGCTTTTGACAACCTCTTCTTATCCTTATTTCATAAAATTAGTGAAAAAGCTTGAAAATTATTTTGTAATTACATACTGTTTTTTTCATAAAAGTATTTATTAATTGAATGAAAAAGATTAGTTTCTCATTATTAAACAGATAGTTAATAAGAAAAAGTTGATTTATTTTAACAATCAACGAATCAATGTTTTGTGTACGTAAAAGTACATTGCATTCTTTTCTGAAGTAAGTAAATTTTCATGACATATTAAATTCGCATTATTATATCAAAGTGTCCAATGTATAGTCGGTCAATTAAATAATCAATTTCTTTCCCAATTATCCTTCATCTTTTCGTTGTTTATAAAGCAGTCGAATATCTATCAATGTTAAATAATAATTATCTGCAATGGATTATGGAATGATAATAATGAAAAAGGGGGGAAAGGCATTTTAGGAGTAGGTTAGAGAAAAAAGTAAAAGCGACCGTGGCGATTTGTGGTCAAGCGAGTATTGCGTTTTCATTTTCATTTTACATCGACAACCGCAAGCGGATGCGCGTAACTGCGGACATAATACGAAGTACAAGGTTGACAAATCATAAATCACTTGTATATCGATCTGGCGATCATTTCAATCTTCATACCACAGACGATATTACATTTATCTGGCATGAGTTACTTAATTTTTTAGGTCTTGAAAAATTGAATGTGCCATAGATTTTCTTTGTTTTGTTAATCTATTATAAGGTTAGAAAAAAAAAATAGTCATTTAATGAAAGTTTTGCGTATTGTTTTTTTATGTTTATCTTATATAAACAACTTTTATAAATTGTTTACTAAACTCTGATTGTGGGGTGTTTCTTTTTTTTTTTTTTTTTTTTTTTTTTTTTTTTTTTTTTTTTTTTTTTTTTTTTTGTAATGCTAATTGAAAATTTGTACGATGAATTTAAAATAATATTTTTCTTATATACTAACGCATATAGTGTAAATTGATAATTTATATCGCACATAAATAATTAAATACTCATTAATTTTTCACGTGCGTTTGTGTATTAATAATAATAAAAAAAAAAAAAAAAAAAAAAAAAAAAAATTGTTTACCTTTTCTAATTTCTTTGAATAAAATAAAAATAAATAAAATATCAACAACACATTAGGTAATGGATTATAAAGTAAAAATTATTATTAAATTACAATTAAATATTTAGCTTAAAAGAATAATTTTTCGGACTAATATATTAGTCGTTATTTTGTACGATTTTAGTCGGTGCGGTTTAGAATGAAAGTGTAAATTAATCAATTATAAGTCTTCTGCAGAAAATTGAAAATATATTTCATTGGAGAAGCTTATTTGAAACTTAATTGAAAAGCCAAATATTTTCTAAATAAATCGTATATCAGTTAACTACATAATATTTTATAAGAATGCAATTTTGTAATCAAGGAAATCAAAATTAAAAGCCAATTCTCGTAATGGTCCTTTATAAAGTAACGACGCTTCCTTCTCGAACCATTCAACATTAAACGGAAAAATCTCGATGACGCACAAGTGGAAGATTCCATCTGGAAATTAAATACGTCATTATACAGAATCCGACTCACATAAGAATTAGTTAAACTGACCTTACATTTCATAAATCTTCACGACAATATACAGAGAGAAAATTATCATTTAAGTTGAGTAAATAAATATCCGTTGTTAAAAAATTTATCATAGAAAATCGACGATTATGGAATAAATTAAGTTTTTATATAATTCAATTAATTTACAATGAAAGTATGTTAGAATTATTTTATAAACAATTATTGAAAATTTAGCTATTCATTTTCATTTCATATATATATCAGTTATTGATTAATGACACTCATACACATTAGTAAATAGAAAGAGAGATATAAAATATATATTCATAAATATTAATAATATAAAGGCAATAAGCATATTAATGTATATTGAAATTAGTATATTGAATTCATACTTTATAATAATTTATAAGTATATTATTTCACATGTTTATTCACATTTAGTCATACTTATTTATATTTATATTCGATTGTACTATTATGAGCACGTAAAACCTTTAAAAATTATAGTTTTTCCAGATAAATTATCAGATGGATAGATAAAGTTGAAGAGTACGTTTTATATTTACATGGAAACATTACGAATGTCTTAGGAAATAAATTAAATTACTTTGTCATATAAGATGTAACGTTTACAAATAATAACAATTATATACTAAAATAGCTGACAAATAAGCATTATAATTATAATTTATTGCGTATTTTCAGCTAATAGAGGTTAAAGTTTTAACGATCCCATTTCGAATTTTTTTCTTAGACTTCAACTTTTATTCTGCAAATAATAATAGTATTGTAGCTGATTTGTCAAACTGTGTAAGCAACAATAAATATAAATGTGCATTCGCTAATTGAGCTTATATAAATTAATATTCAATACCTGAATAATTTTAATACCTTACGTTTCAATAGAACAATATGGATTTTATCAAATTTATTTGCTTTATATAACTGATTGTTTCAATAATTCCGGCACACTCTATCATTAAACGTGCACAAAATTTTTAAATAATATTGTCAAGATTTAATTATTTTATATAATTGTCGACTACGCTATTTTATTTTTATTTTTTATTTTTGTGCAATTAAGTAAATGTAAAGGTAATCATTTTGATGTTAATGCAAATACGAGGTCAGCGCACGTAAGGAGAGAAAAAAAATCTTTGAAATAATACAAATGAAGTCAATGATCACTAAGACATTCTTTATTCTATTTAGAGAAAAGTATCTGAGCAACAACCTTGCATCGATAACTATAAGTAATTATACTTTACGACTCTTACCTCCTCGTTTATTCTCCTTATTTGTTAATATTTTTCGCATCGCACTGACGAAGCACGTTTATGAATTTTATGGAATACTATATAATTAATGGACAAATGTGCGCGTCAATATAATTATTTAGCGCCTTAAGAGTAATAATGGCATTTATTGCTATTGGAGGGAGATTTTTGTATAAATTACCTATGGAGTGAGTAATTAACTTTTCAACAGTTGTGTTCGTAATGTGATTATACGCTTTTATTTTCAACGAGTATTCCCGTGAGTATTATTGTCATTAAGTTAATTTTCTCATTTAAAAATTAAATCAGTGGTGTATTATGTAGCAAATAAATCAAATTTAAATAAGGAAATATTTCAATGAAAATTGTACCTAGCATTTGTGGATTGACCTTTTTTTTTTTTTTTTTTTGTAATAAAACTGTAATGATAAAATTTACTTTGCTAACTGTAAATACAATTCACATATCCTATCTTTAATAGTTTCTATTTTATATATATAAAGTAAAGAATATACTTTGCGATTATTGTGCCCCCACCACCACCACCACCACCACCACCACCACCACCACCACCACCACCACCACCACCACCACCACCACCACCACCACCACCACCACCACCACCACCACCACCACCACCACCACCACCACCACCACCACCACCACCACCACCACCACCACCACCACCACCACCACCACCACCACCACCACCACCACCACCACCACCACCACCACCACCACCACCACCACCACCACCACCACCACCACCACCACCACCACCACCACCACCACCACCACCACCACCACCACCACCACCACCACCACCACCACCACCACCACCACCACCACCACCACCACCACCACCACCACCACCACCACCACCACCACCACCACCACCACCACCACCACCACCACCACCACCACCACCACCACCACCACCACCACCACCACCACCACCACCACCACCACCACCACCACCACCACCACCACCACCACCACCACCACCACCACCACCACCACCACCACCACCACCACCACCACCACCACCACCACCACCACCACCACCACCACCACCACCATCACCACCACCATCACCACCATCATCACCACCACCATCACCACCCCCCTACCCCTTAGTGTAAATATATTTTCTTTTCTTGTTTCTTTAATCATTTTTCTTTCATTCTCATTAACGACACTATTACTAGACACTATTATTGGCAAATGTTATTTAGAATTCTAGATTGCCTATAATGAATAAAAAAGATAAAATGATGCTCTAATATGTGCAAACGCACGAATCGCACGTCACAAGGATATGAGATGTCCATGAGAGTCTTTATAATAATGTATTGCTAATAATTAAGTTCGTTTGAGGCAATTAATGGGAGTATGGTTATTGCGTAAAGGGCAGCTAAAGCTGGTAGGGGGCGACGAGGTTGCCAACGAGGTAGGTGAGCCGAGTGCAAAAACCTTATGGAGCCTTATGGGTGGAAAAGGCTCTCACGTATGAGTGAGTCGGAGGAAATAAGCGGGAGCGCAAGCCCGCAGCGAATAATTTGAAGTTCAGTCCCCCTACCGCGACTCCGGCTCCGTCCTCCGGCATAGATTTTTCGAAGCTCCACCTCTCCTCGGGTCGCGCATGTGCCCGCAAGAGCGAAGAAGGTATACGTGCAACACGGCAAGACACTCCAGTAGCAGCGCGTCACTCCGGCGAGTGGGACTGCGCTCCTCCGCTCGGGCTTCCATCCCAGCCTCGATCTTCTCGATCTTCTCGATCTGCCCGGCTACGCGACAGACAGTTCGATTGCGCCAAGTGTTCTCCGTTTCTGTTGGTTGCCAGGGGCGGGAGCTCCGACTGGACCGCCGATAATAGAGGGGCTTTGGCTGCACGTACGCGCCAAGGATCTTGGAGCCGCCCAGGCTGCTTCTGGACATGAGCGGCGAATGATGCCTCGTGCGCGCGACCGGAGACTCGGCCTTTTTACATAATTAATTGTATTCGAGAGCCGCATACACGCGTTAAACATCCGGCTCGGTAGGTTTCTGGGGGTGGGTGGGCGGGCGGGGGGTGGTGGGCGGGGATGGGGCGGGTGTCGAGGAGTTGAAATTTCAGTTGGCGAAAATAGTTGAGACCGATTGATTGCGAATGAGTGGCAGCAGGTAGCGAGTGCTCGATGTTTGCAAGAGGGTAAGCTACACGGCTTTAACCAATCAATATTAGCCGACTTTTACTTTTGAATGATTGGCAGATTCTTAGTTTGCTGGAATAGCGAGAGGGCGAACGAGTGATAATTGTGACGATTGTGTGCGTGTGCGTGTGCGTGTGCGCGTGCGTTTGCGCGCGCGTTTGCGCGCGCGTGCGCTCGCTTACGTGTGTGAGTAAGTGGGTGTGTGCGATCGAGCGTGTGCGCGTGTAATTTTTTTTTATCTATACTCATTCTCTTACTACTTGAGAATAACTTGCATTTTTAAGCCTTTGACGATGAATGCATTTATTAAGCGTGTAATATGACTTTCCACCTCAAAATACGAATATAGCACGCGAATAATATTTAATTATGTTTAATCATCGTTTATAATTTATCTCACATAATGGAGAAATTTGTCTATTGCAAAATATTTTTGCTCTTCAATGAATACCTTCTCGTTTCAAGTTACACCACGCACATCATATAATAAAAAGTTAATTTCCATTTAATACAAATGTTCAAGAAACTTTTTTAAATTAATCATACGTTTTGCCTATTTGTCTCCACTACCTGCCATTAAACAATGAATATTTATCCAAAATTCGGGAACACGTGTCATTATAATTTACATATAAAAATGCAATGAACAATGTCACTAAAATGACATGGAAATCAATACTTTCCAATTTTCAGTCCAATCTGACGATTATGCGGCTTTAATATTGTGAAATAATATACGAACGTATCGGTACTTTGAAACTATGCAACAACTTTATATGCAATTATCACTTGTATAATAATAAAAATTTTGAATACATTAATTACCAAGAATTTTCAAATGAATTTTAATGAATAACGCGTGTGCATTAAATGCGTGCGTGCGTGAGTGCCCGTGGATGTAAATGTTATATTCCTATAAAAATTGTCTTGAGATATTCGTCGTATTTTGTTATCTATAGTAGGCATTTTATATACGTAACCTCGTAGACCGACAACTGCTTGATAAGTAGAAGTAAAGAATCACTCCCATTGCCAATAAAACTTTATTCGCTATACTTCGCTTCCTTTCCATTCAAAAGATCAGTCTCGAAATCTTGCCACAGAAATATCCGCGCTAGTGTCTGGAATGCAAACACTCATACTTTCATACGACGTCCGGAACTATCAACTACATTTTTCGAAAGTGCCCGATTGTGCGTGTCTCATACGAAAGACAGATCAGATATTCGTTCAAGGTCGAGGACAGAGAACTCTTTCCTTTATAAATATATGTTGCAACAGGTCGCAAGCGCTATTAAACCGTGGAGTCCGGTTTTGTTATTATTTTCCATCTCTGTCGTAGCATACGGTATATCGTATATTCCTGTTATACGCTTTTTGGATTTTTTTATATTCCAGCATCTGTGGATTTGAAAGAAACGTTGTAGCTTAGAGGTAAAAAGGAAAAACATGTGTAATTTAAGCCACGTGCCATGTATTAATTGCCTTACTTGACCGAGAGAGTAATTTGTTAATTTAACGATATATTAAGAAATGCTGAATAGCGAAAATTTTTCGACTTTCGATAAGAGCTTAAAATATTTAATTAAAAGATTTTATCAATTGAAGAATGAAATAATTTAATTGTTAATGTAAAATCGATATATTGATAATACGTTCGTTAACGGCTTTATTGAAGGTGATGTAGAATGTTGACGAAATTACTGAAATAATATCAAATCATTGAAATATTAAGATAATATATTGTCATTACTAATTGTGTGAAAAACCTTTGATGTACATTCAAATATCGCGCACCTTATGATAAAAAGCCATTTTATAATATCTCTATCTTATAGCGGATGCATTCCTTTCACGTTACCTCTTCTTCCTAAAGTTTTCATTACGATAAGAACTATTCATTATGCTTAATCAATGGCTTATTACATATTTTATTTTATTTTTCTATGATCGATTTATTATGCATATTGAATGCTTATTTCTAAAAAACTATTTCCAATTGTCATGCAGCAAAAATATTCATGGTTATTGCTATGAGGCTGAAATATAAAAATTTAATCGTGTAATAATATTAAAAATGCAAGCTCTATACGTATAATAGCGAATGAGACATTAACAAAATTATTTTGTTTTATTAGTGCAAATACTTGAAGTAAAAAAGTGTAGTTATTGAAGTTGTGATTGAATGTCAGAGACCAGTAATAACTAATCCTAAACTGCCAATGACTATTACTACTCATTAGAAATTTATTAATTTTTCTCGGTCACTTGCTATTTAACAAATACATTATTTGACAAATATTCTAATTTACATACATTTATATTCATGGAAGCTAGTTATTAAATTTTCTTTTTCTAAATTTCTTAAAAACCGCGAGATATTAATTCTTTATTTCTGTATACAAAATTAACATATCAGTCATCTGCAATAAAGTGTTTATAATGCTGACTTTACATAAATAATACGTTGTAATAATATACTAAATAGACAAAATAAATAATACAGTGTGTGCGTGTGCGTGTGCGTGTGCGTGCGCGTGCGCGTGTGCGTGCGTGCGTGCGTGTACGCAAGTCAATATGTATAAATGAACAAATATTTATGGTAATAGTTAGCAAGCTCGATAACTATTAAATCATTAATGTTATACATGAAAAGCAAGCGAATGATCTATAAATAAAAGTGAAATCAAAATTTAATAATACAGATCTGGGTATGGAAATATAGAATAATTCACTTTTTATAAGTTCAATACGAAATATTCGGTGGAATATCTTGAAGTTAATAATTAATCGCGAATGGTTAATTTCATAGCCATTTTTTTTCTCTCTCAATTGCAGCAATCAAATAAATTCACCTTTTAACGGAGTTTTAAAGAAGTCTACGGTAGTATTTAAAAAATTTATTTCAGTATTTTATTTCAACGAAATAATAATAATAATAACAACAACAACAACAACAACAATAATAATAATAATAATAATAATAATAATAATAATAATAATAATAATAATGATAATCATAATGATAATAGTGATAATAATGATAATGATAATAGTGATAATAATAATAATAATGATAATAATAATATGTACATAACGCGTACAATCAATGACCTAATTAATAACATTTATATAAATATTTGAGCAAAATTTTATTAAAAATTTTAATATATTACGTAAATCATAGCCTATTCGAGAATAGTACGAAAAGTTAAAGAGAAAAAAATTTTAAAGCCAAATTTTTATAATACTCGTATTTAAAACAGTTAAATATTAAAAATAGAACTCAGCCAATTCAAAAATCATCATCGACGTTAAAAGATATCTTGTATAATAAAGAGGAAGCCGAGCTGAAGAAGATGAACGGAATCACGCGAAATCCGGAGGCACTGGTCGATGAGACCAAAATGTCATCTCCGGAGACACAGACGAACTCGAAGAAGACCTATCCATGTCCTCTACGTAAGATATCTTGGGGCGAGAACGCGGTTGCCAGCATTGACGGTTCGGATATCGAAGTCCCGGGAACCCCGAGAACCCCCAGGACCTCTACCATGCCAGGTAGCTGAGAACCGACTCCATTTTTATCATTTTCAACTTTTATTAATTCAAACACTCGATCAAAGCCTTTTACTTGCACTTTTCATTATTCATATTATTCAGCAACAGGTGAAAATAGGCCATTTGATTGACAAACTCTGAAATTTTATCATTCCTTTTGCATATATTATGCCATTTGATTAATCTTCTATCAATTAATACGAATTTACCAATTGGAATTCTTATGATTATATTGGTGTTAGTTATTATGTAAATCGCTTTTTTGAAAGAATTAAAAGTAAGCTTACGTATAAAGATTATTTTGTAATAATAATACCATTTAATAATAATAATAATAATATATACTACTATAATACAATAAGCGTAATATTTACAACTATATTTTTTATATAAATATTAACAAACAATTCTTAAGACATAAGAGGATTATTATAGAATACTATGAATAACAACAATATTCAGTAAAATATAACATCTGATTTACATTGGATTTCTCTTAAAAGAATTGTATTATTAAATAAATCAAATTAATGTAACCTATCTATGTTTCCAAATAATTAATATTTCCGATGCGATTATGTAGTTACTTGAAATAACTTTCTTTGTTTTTTTTTTTTTTTTAATCACTAATATAATAATATCAAAATAAATATAATTTTAACCATTAAGGTGTCAGTTTGTTTATATATATTGCGGATGACGTTATAAAATTGAAGGAAATAATTACTTTTAAATTATGTTACGATATAAAGATACGATATACAGATTCAATAATTACAATTGATAATAAAAAAAAATTCTTTCATTTTTATTCAAAGCAATTATTTTAATTGCTATACAGGTATTAAACCATTAGAAATAATACTTCTAATTGTTGCAAGTATTGAAACTATGGAATTTACATTATTATATATTATTTATACATAATTTATTCTATTCATAAATATTTTAATGTAAAACTTGTACAAAAAAGCCTAAAGTATCATTTGGCTTATTTAAGTTATAAAACTCTACAATACTTTGTATTTTATTTATAGTAAAGTATTACTTTATTATAAACTTTAAAATGGATAATATATAAAAATGAATTTTATAATTAATTAAAATTCAATTGTTTATCGTAGTTTCAACAAAATTTACCATGAACAAAATTTTAAAAAAAAAAATCAAATTAATTTATAATTTTTATGATTCGATAAACTTTAAAATACATGTTTTGACATAGATTTACCGTATGTTATAAGGAGCAATAGAAAAAATTTTTTTTTTACTACTTGAATTTATATTATTGCTGTATATTAAAATAAGCTAGCCTATTGAAGAAAGCCTATTTATTATTGCCATTACAATTTTTTTTTTTTACAATATTTAATATTGTATTTTAGGCCTTAGTTATCAATTCGTAGGAATTAAAATTTGCAGTTGTTCATCGGCATAATTATATGCATACGATTACAGAAAATATAAAACAATGCAAACAAAAGTCAATTGTTGTAATTGAATAATCGGCGCCCATAATATTGTTTAAATAAAACTTAATTCAAAATAAATTCGTAAGTTTTGAAAATAGAAAAAAAAAATAATAAAACAACTACCAATGTTTCTGGTATATACATGTTATACATGCATTCCCGTATAGTATAATCGTCTGAAATTACGCTTGAAAACATTGAAACAGCGAGCATAAACAACATAGAGCTGTTAAAAACGATGTAGATTCTTATTTATCAGACAAATGAAGAAGAAGAAAATGTGATATATAATTAATATAAACATGCTTAAATTTATTTAAATTTATGAGTTCGTTGTAGTAATTTTTTTTTTTTTTTTTTTTTTTTTTTTTTTTTTTGAAACTTAATTATTACTTTATCTAGTTAATGCATTATAAATGAAAGTATGATGAATGAAATAACGAATGTTAAATGTCTATTTAACACGTTTTCGCATCTATTCTATTGGTAATAAGTGCATCTCTTTTTTATGTAAAATTTATATACCATTTCATACAAAATAAAATCAATTATTGCAAGTTTCTTCCAGTTAATTACTAAGCAAAAGCACTTATAAGCGGCAAAAATTGTACCATTGATATAACAACTTTCTTTGTATAATATTAAAAATCTTTTTATTTAAATTTATTATTAAAATTCTATGGAGATAATGAAAAAATTTAATTACTATTAAATTTAAATTAATAGTATTAATTAGTATTAATAGTATTAATTAATAATATTAACTATTAAATTACTATTAAACTATTTAAATACTATTTTTATATTAATACAATAGAATAAAAATTTCATAGTGATATTGAATGTCCAAATTATTTTATATATTAATTTTAAATAGACAATAATATTATTCTTTTTTTTCAGTAGTAAATGTATTAAACGTTATTACTAAAATGAACTAATTTTATTTCTTTTAATGTCTGCAAATAATTGTGTTATATTATTAATGAACTGGATAATTAATAGTATACTTATACAGTCGAATGTTATATGAAAATTATGAAATTTTATATTTACAGAACGAGTAATGCAATAAGTACTTCTTAAGTAAATTCTTAAGTATATTAATGACAAAATTTAAACACTTTACACAATTGCATCTCAACATACGTACCAAATACATATATATATATATATATATATATATATATATGTTTTTCGACGTAAACATTAGAAGAAAGTTGCATTAATCAATATATACTTCATTGAATTATTATATTCTGTTATCAAGAATAATGCATACATTTTTTTATCATTATTACAATGAGTTGACAGAAACGATAATTATTATGACAAATAACATTTAAATTACCAAGTAACCAATACGAGTTGACGAGACATTCATAAAACAGAACATAACATACTCAATTCGTATAGTTGATCGTTATAAAATAAACAGAAAATTTTTTGAAAGTTTATTAATTTTTCATTCTTATGGGCACTTATTGTTATAAAAATATATGAATATACAATACAAATTTAATACTTATTTTATATGATTATAAAATGTAATTTCATCTACTATTATTAGCTATTTATAAGGATAATCAGTTTCGTTATGAAAAATAATAAATCGTGAAAAAATTTATAGAAAAAAAAATCTACAAATTAGTAAGCAAACACAATAAATGTCTAATATATTGAATTGAAAATTTACAACTATATTCTCTAATTACATTGGTATTTCTTATTTAATTGTAATAACAATAACAATAACATCACAGATCACCAGATAAAATAAAAATATATTCTGTATTATCGTAATTTTTAATACATTTGCCACTCTATAAAGACAAAAGATCTTTTGCAATTAAGTTACATATTGTTAAGTAATTTTATAACATCCTGCATCTCTATATAATCGTTTAAATAAATATATTACCAAAATCGCCGATAAATTATCACTATTATGAGACATTGAAATCAAAGGTTCGTACCTTATTGCAATGCAGCTTGTATAATCAAGTATTCTCGTCGATATTGACGAGACGATAAAGAACAATAATAACGCGAGAAAAACCGTTAGGGCTTTATCGCTAAATATATCGGAAGCTTGAGTTTGAGTTAGTGATGATATCTTACATGTAAGTGTGCGAGGAAACTTCATTGTTTACATAATATTGCAATGCCGAAGTTAATTATTCGCTCACACATGTGACGCAGGCCACGAGAAGTGCACATTCCATCACGATATGGAGTTGGACCATAGGCCATCTACACGAGAGGCTCTACTCCCACAGATGTCACACAGTTACAAGCTCCTGCTGCAAGCCCTTGGCGAAAATACAGAAAGACAAGGTCTGCTAAAGACGCCCGAGAGGGCCGCCAAAGCCATGCTTTTCTTTACCAAAGGCTACGACCAGAGTCTTGAAGGTCAGAACTTTTATATTATTTTACACATGCGAAAAGTAATTTTCCTTTTCATTGACGATGTGCTGCGATGATTATTTAAATATTCCCGTTAAATTCTTAAGCGCACGGGGCTTAACTATCAATTTCATTTCTATAGCGAATTCATATAATATAGTATTTCACAAATTTATTACTAGCATATAAACATAGATTTTGTACAAAATCTCATTGCTACTTCTCATTTTTATTTAGCATATCTCTAATTCTCGAATGCTAATATTCTGCTTTTGTTATGAAGTAGCTTATTCGAACGAATTTACGAAATGTATTTTAGAATTATATATTTAATTAATTCTATAGAAAAAATTAATTCTATATTTTATATAGAATTATATATAAATATCCTTATATTTATAGTTTAAAATATTGATTGCATAATTTTTAAATGTTATACGTTACGTGTAAAGAAGTATAAAGAAAATATCTTTAAAACTCGCAAAATAACACTCGTTATATATTTTTTATCGTCGTAAGATTTTATTTTTATTTATTATCATTATTATTCTAATACTCGATATATCGATTCATTGGAAGAATAATATACTCTACATTACGATTTACAATTCACACATCAATAATAATAATAAATAAATGTTTACTAATACATCTAAATGCCTAATAGATTTAAATTACGTGTGCAAGGCTTACAGTTTCGAGAGTCATATTTCAATTACTGTTGACCATTTTTTATAAAGTTGAAAAATTCGTTTAAATTTAAGCTATGTTCTATCGCACTCCTGAAAGCATATTTTACTAATCTTACGAGGGTTGAAAGTTATTTTCACGTCTCTTTGCACTTCTTAAATATTCGATCCGTTATGAATGCTAATGAGATTCTCAAGTTAATTTATCTGTTCTTTAAGCTTTCTAGTGCGTATCAGTTAGAGAAAAATGTACGTTATTCTCGGTTATACAAGAGAACTTTTTTTCTCAAAGTTATATAAATCTGTATTTCGAGATTTCAAAACATCATATTTCAAATAATGACAGTCATGTTTCAAAGTGACAGTATGAAAGTTGAAACAAAAAAAAAAAAAAAAAAAAAAAAAAAAAAAAAAAAAAAAAAAAAAGAATAAACATAAGAAATATAAGATTTTTTTTTTATTCAATCATTAAAATATTATTGAAAATATTATCATAACACCATTAATAAATGTAATCATATTTTTGTCTAAATTATCGACACATTTCTATATTTTATGTGATAAATAAACTTTTAAAAATAATTCAATTTCATGCCAAACGATATTATAAATTATATTTAATTTTTTTAAACGAGAATAACAATTATCGAGTGTAATATTAATTAAGTAAAAATAAAACTGAATAACAATATCTTGTATATAAACTGTAATTGTTTGTACTTTGTCGTAATTAAATGGCAAGGCTAAATTTGTTATTAATTTTTATAAACGCTTAATGTCGATAACTTTATTCGTGTTAGAAATGAAAAAAAAAAAATGGTAAATTAAATAAATTCAAATATATGTATATATTCAAATTTAAATTATTATAATTTATTAGTATATTATACTCAATGTGATTTATTGTAAAATGCTTTTAAAGATTTTTATTTTTATAAATTTAACATCTCTCAAAGATATTATTCGAGAGTGAATAAAAACTAAAGCCTTATAAACTTTATCGTCAACATTAGTAAAATTAAATTCTTATCACACTTATTTATGAAAAATATTTTATAACTAACTCTATGTGGATTGATTCGTAGACAATAAAAAAATCATAATAAAAGACGTTGTAGGTGTATGTATTTAAATAAAATACTTAAATTTATTGAAGCGAATGTAATAAATTTCTTACTTTTGAGACTTATAGTATGAATATTTAATCGATCGTGTGATTTATTTTTAATGGGCTATTCTTTTTATGTAATCCGAGAGTATTTGAATTGCAATATAAACCTTAAAAGCAAAGTACGGAAGAAGAAAAAAAACATAATGTAAATCGTTATTGTTACTCTCATTTATATAACGTTATTATCCGTTAAATCCCTCCTCCACACGTACATTTTCGTCATATGTTACCACTAGTACTTCAGGAGTATTACAATTTAACGTTCTACGCATAGTCCTACAATTTCATTGAATTTATTTTATTCTCTCCAACTTCAAGAGTATCGCCAATGAATAATAATATCATTAGCTCACCAGGCTCTTTCGTACTCAAGCATCTTTGTGAAGAAATACCATACATCAGTGTATACATACATTATACGAATGCATCATTTCAACGAAAATCCATTATTATTTATTACAAGTTTCTCATTCACGTCTCTAAGGACATTAATAAAAAGAATCTCTTTTGATTATAAATTTATTATTACTTAAATATTGACTATTCGTTTTAAGCTTATAAATGTATTATTTTGCAAATTTTTATATCATCGGTCGTGCTATTATTGTTATCACTATCAAAACCTACTTTTCAGCGTTATTAAAAAAAAAAAAAAAAAAAAATCTATATATATATATATATATATATATATATATGTATGTATATACAAATATTTCTCGTACTATTATAAAATTTGCAACAGTACAACAGCATCCTGTTTATTTTGACAATTAGCCTTTTAACAGCAAAGTGTTTTGTGTTTTTATAATTTTTATACAACAAACTCCTTCAAAATTTAACATTGTAATAAACATAAATCATTCGCGTGAAATATCGAAGCATATTCTTTAACAATTTATCAGTAGTAATAAGACGTATAATAATATAAAACATAATTGTAAGAGCTTTCAGATTAATCATTGAAGGAGCACATAATTGCCCTTTTGACAAATCCATCATTTGCCTCTCTCATTGATCTTACATTATATTACTCCTATAAAATAGGATCTTCGTAAACATTGTATTATCATATATATATATATATATATATATATATATATATATATATATATTTGTCGTATTTTCAATGACGCCACGACTGAGACAGGGACATATATATATATATATATATATATATATATTCGTCGTATTTTCAATGACGACACGACTGAGACAGGGACGCGGACGAGGACGAGAACGACGACATCCCCCGGTTGTCATAAAAGCCTGTGCACGGGAGCAGCCAAAGGCTCGGTAATTGCAAAGATACCTCTTGTTCGGGTTGTCCTGGCAACGCTCGGCTATGTCCTGGAACATACGCTCACAAGCGACTAAGTAGGTCAATATCGGGCAAATCACGAGGGCAGCACCGAATCGCTACCGAGCCTCCCCCCCCCCCCCCCC